>NC_085845.1:51018023-51340523 GCF_035594765.1 Anolis carolinensis
AAACTGCATGAGAATCACAGAATCCTAGAGTTGGAAGATGCCACAAGGGCCATCCAGCTCATCCTTTGCCATACATTCTCCAGTGTGGATCACATGTGTCAAACTCAAGGCCCACTGATTGAATTCAGCCACATGTCATTCCATGTGGCCCTCCAAATGCTGGACTACAACTTCTGTATTCCTCCTCCTTAGACATTATGATGAGAGCTGATGGAGGTTGCAATACAGGAACACCTGGAAAGCTGCAGTTGATTCTGTTTAGTGGGGTTTGAATTGAAATGCAAGACTTGTGGATATGATGTCCTTTAACCTTTCCTGAATTTCAGAATCGCAAGTGCTGTTGGGTTGCAATTCCCATTCCACTATGTAACACAGTTTTTGTTCCTGGGTTATAAAAGTCATTTCCTTGTTAGTTCTATCATTAAAATATGGGAAAAGATTATTAAATTGCATAAACTTTGTTTTGGCAGGACAACCTGCAGCACATTTTGCTATAGTTTCCCAATGAATATCTCACAGAGTCTCAACAGTAGTTTGTGGCAGCCACAGAAAGGAGGTTTTTAGAGTAATAACTACTACTTTCAAAGTAAGTATAGCACTGGGTTGCTGTGAGTTGTCTGGGCTGCATGGCCATGTTCCAGAAGGATTCTTTCCTGACATTTCGCCCACATCTATGGCAGGCATCCTCAGAGGTTGTGAGGACTGTTGGAAACTAGGCAAGTGGGCTTTTTTATCTGTGGGTTGTCCAACAGACAATAGTTCTTTCTCCCACCCTGGACCTTACACGGATATATAAACCTTGCCTTGTTTCCAACATACCTCACAACCTCTGAGGATGCCTGCCATAGATGTGGGCAAAACGTCAGGAGAGAAAGTTTCTGGAACATGGCCATACAGCCCGAAAGACTCACAGCAACACGAATATTTTTGAACCTAAAATTCTGACTCTGCAATCCTAAACCATCCTGAGGAATTGAAGCTTATGTAAGTTTCTGCTGGTTATGAAGTTTACTTCTGGTAGTCTGCTATACTTGAGCCTAACAGCTCAGATTCCCCAATAGTAATGTCAGGCCTGGGCAAACTTCGGCCCTCCGGGTGGTTTGGACTCCAACTCCCACAATTCCTAACAGCCTACCGGCTGTTAGGAATTGTGGGAGTTGGAGTCCAATCCACCCGGAGGGCCGAAATTTGCCCAGGCCTGCAATAGATGCAACAGAGAGCAGGTGGTGAAGCCTGTGGTTCAACAGACCGCTTGGGACTCACCTGGAGGAGGCACCTGCCCAGCGGGGCGTGCTCGGCGACGCTGCCGTTGTAGAAGCTGCGCTGGAAGCGGGGCTCGTTGTCGTTGGCGTCCTCCAGGCGGAGGCGGACCAGGCAGGAGCCCGAGAGCGGCGGCTCCCCGCGGTCCGTGGCCCACACGCGCAGCTCCACGGCCTGGTGGTGGGCCTCGCGGTCGAGGGCGGCGCGGGTGCTGAGGGCGCCGCTGACGGGGTCCAAGCGGAAGAGGCGGGAAGCGGGCTCCTCCAAGGCGTACCGCACCTCGGCGTTGCGGGAGCCGGGCTCGTCGGCGTCGTGGGCGCTGAGGCGAAGCACCACCGTCCCCGGCGAGGCGGCCTCGGACACGGAGGCGCGGAACAAAGCCTGCGCGAAGGCGGGCGCCTCGTCGTTGAGGTCGGAGACACGCATCGGGAGCGGGAGCGTCGCCGAAAGCGGCGGCAAACCCGAATCGACGGCGGAGAGGAGCAGCTCGTAGCTGGGACGCTTCTCTCTATCGAGGGGGCCTTCCACGCAGAGGAAAAACACGCCCGCGCTGGAGGGACGGAGAGAAAAGGCTCCTTCTCCGCCCTGGAGGCTGAGAGACACGTTTTCCGCGTCGTCTGCATCCGAGACGGAGAGCCGAGCCACGTAGTCCCCTATTTTGGCCCCTTCGGAAACGGAATCCCCGGATTCAGTGAGGAAGAGCACGTGGATCTCGGGGACGTTGTCATTAACGTCGAGGACCTCCAAGGCCACCAAAGCGGTGGCGATTTCAGGGTGAGCCCCTCCGTCGCGGGCTTCCACAGCCACCCGGTGCGAAGGGCGCGACTCCCGGTCCAGTCCTCGCTTCAAGCGGAGCAAACCCGTGTCTTCCTCGACGGCGAAGAACGAGGCTGCGGAGGAATCGCCTTGGCGGCTGCTGAGGCTGTAACGCACCTCGCCGTTTGCGCCGGAATCGGGGTCCGTGGCTAAAAGCTGGCACAAGGAACTGCCTACAGCCAAGTCCTCTCTCACGCGGACTCTGTACTCGCTTTGGCCGAAGGCGGGAGCGTTGTCGTTCTCGTCCAGGACGTGGATTTGGACCCTGAGGCGTCCGCTGAGGCGAGGACTCCCCGCGTCCCAAGCCTCGATGAGGAGTCGGTGCGTTTCGACTTTCTCCCGGTCCAGGCGGCGGAGGAGGACGAGATCCAAGGCTTCGGAAGGGATGGAGTAGCTCAGCTGGAAAAAGGGGCCCTCGTCGTCCCCGCCGCCCTCCTCCCACGGCAGCAAGGAGTAGCCCTGGACGCTGAAGGGCCCGGCGTCGGGGTCCTGCGCGGCGGGGATGCGGAAGACGCTGCCAAGCGGGCTGAGCTCGGAGGCGTCGAGGGTGGCTTCGGGGGAAGGGAAGCGAGGCGCGTGGTCGTTGACGTCCTCCACGGAGATCTCCACCTGCACCACCTCCCCGCGCAGGGTGGCCGCCGCGAAGCTGTACCGCGCCCGCTTCTCCCGGTCCAGAGGCCGCGCCGTGCGGATCAGACCCGTGTCCGTCCGCACGTGGAAGTCCGACAGCAGCGCGGAGTCGCCCCCGGCCTCCGAAAGGAAGAAGCCGCCCGGGTGGGAGGCGCCGGCGGGGAGGCCCGCGCTCAGGTCGCCCACCAGGGTCTCCGCGGGGAGGCCCTCGTCCACGGAGAGGCGCAGGTGGAAGAAGACCTGGCCCGGGACCGTCGCGGGAGAAGGCGAGGCGAAAAGGGCCAGGAGGCAGAGGCAGAGGGGCAGCCAAGGGGACGAAGGCATGACTGCCTTGGCCTAAATGGCGGCGTGGTGGAAGAAGCAGAGACCAACAACATTGAAGGGATGCTCCCCCGCCATCTACTCCGCACGTTGGTCTCCCAAAGCAGTTACTCTACTCCTAAATCAAGAACAGGAACGGTAATGTGGGCTCAAAGCCAACCTTAAAAACGGTGGGAAGCCCTGGCCCTTGAGGGCTCGAACTGGAGGTTAGCTGTGACTAGCAGTGCTGAGGCAGGAATGGAGGGTGAAAGGGAGAAACGTGCCCAGAGGAAGGCACTCAAGCCAACCCTGACAAGACCGCCTTCTGTCTGGAAACTGGGGGTCAAGAATAGATCTCCACAGCCACCTAGGCATCCACAGCCAAGCTACACTTGGAGGACCATCATCCTGGAGATACAGGGGATCCCTGAAGTAAGTATCCTTGCCGCTCTCCGCTCAGGGCTCCATCATTGGAGTTGCCTTCTCGGCAAGTCTAGTCTCCAATCCTTCGCCTCTGCCTCCTCCTCCTTGCAGCTGGACCCTTCTTCTCCCTCCTTGGAGCCTTCCCAGCCAAGGAGCCCTCCTCCTCCTTTGGAAAGTTGAGCTTGGAGAGGAGCAAGTGCTGCAGGAGGAGGAGGAGAAGGAGGCTCTCTGTCTCTCTCTGGCTCGCTTTCTCCGCTGCTGCTTCTGGCTGCTCTCCTCTGATGCCTGCCGTAGAGAGGAAGCTCGGCTGTTTCTCTGCCTCCCTCTCTCCCTGTCACGCACAAACACCTTTCCCGTGTGACAGCCCCAGTCAGAAAGCAGCAGCCGAGGAGCGGCGGCGCAGAAAGGGGTCTGCCTCCAAACACATTCATACATATGCCCCCCTCTTTTGCCTCCCTGGGATTGGCTGGACCGGAGGTTGAAATGGGCGGGGGCGGGGAAAACCCAAGACCCGACACGCACAGAAGGGGAAGGAGACGGTCCTTGTGCAAAAGGAAGGGATTTTTTTTAATTGGGGGGGGGGGGGGGGGGAGGATCCATAAGGCACCCGGACCTGAGAGCAAAGGTATCGGCGAGATGATGGCGGATTTCCATGTTTTGCACTGAAGGAAGGAAATTGCAGAGACTTAACCTCGAATGAGCCAAGAAATCCATCTCTCAGAGTGCCTTTACATTGTAGAATTAATGCACTTTTACACCACCTGGACCCCCATAGCTCAATGTTAAGTGGTTGTGGAAGTGGTAGTTTGTTGAGGCAACAGCATTCTTTGGCAAAGGAGGCGAACGAGTGGGTTGCTATGAGTTTTCCGGGCTGTCTGGCCATGTTCCAGAAGCATTCTCTCCTGATGTTTCGCCCACATCTATGGCAGGCATCCTCAGAGGTTGTGAGGTCTGTTGGAAAACTATGCAAGTGCGGTGTATATATCTGTGGAAGGTCCAGGGTGGGAGAAAAAAAATCTTGTCTGCTTGAGGCAAGTGTGAATGTTGCAATTGACCTCCTTGATTAGCCTTCAGTGGCCTTGCAGCTTCAAAGCCTGGCTGCTTCCTGCCTGGGGGAATCTTTTGTTGGGAGATGTTAGCTGGCCCAGATTGTTCCATGTCTGGAATTCCCCTGTTTTCTGAATGTTATTTCTTTATTTTCTGTCATGATTTTAGAGCTTTTAAATACTGGTAGCCAGATTTTATTCATTTTCATGGTTTCCTCCTTTTTGTTGAAATTGTCTACATGTTTGTGGATTTCAATGACTTCTCTGTGTAGCCTGACATGGTGGTAGGTGGAGTGGTCCAACTTTCCTGTGTTCTCAAATAATATGCTGTGTCCAGCTTGGTTCATCAAGTGCTCTGCTATGATTGGTTGAGTTAGTCTGCAGTGCCTTTCATATTCCTTGATTTGTGTTTGGGCAATGGTGGTCCCTATGTAGACTTGCCCACAGCTGCATTGTATATGATAGACTCCTGCAGAGGTGAGAGGATCCCTCTTGTCCTTTGCTGAACATAGCATTTGTTGGATTTTCTTCATCTGTCTGTAGATAGTCTGTAGGTTGTGTTTCTTCATCAACTTCCCTATGCGGTCAGTGGTTCCCATTGAAATCCACAAGCATGTGGACAACTTCAACAGAAAGGAGGAAACAATGAAAATGAACAAAACCTGGCTACTAGTATTTTTTTTTAAAAAAAACAACTCTAAAATCAGGATAGTAAATAACGAACAAAATTCAGAAGACAGGGAAATTCCAGACAAGAAACAATCATGGCCAGCTAACACCTCCCAACAAAGGATTCCCCCAGGCAGGAAGAAGTCAGGCTTTGAAGCTGCAAGGCCATTCAATGCTAATCAAGGTGACCAATTGCAACATTCACACCTGCCTCAAGCAGACAAGAGTTCTTTCTCCCATCCCGGTACGCTTACATTGTAGAATTAATGCAGTTTTACTCCACTTGGACTGCCATAGCTCAATGTTAAGTGGTCGTGGAAGTTGTAATTTGGTGAGGCGACAGCACCCTTTGGCAAAGAAGGCTAAAGACTTTGAAAGACTACAACTCCCACGATTCCATAGCAGTTAAAGTCATGGCTCCAATGCTATGTCAAACTGTATTAGTAATATAGTGTATATCTACTCTTAGAAGGAAATTGATTGAAGTGAAGTCACACAATACGTTGCCCTGCACATCTATTATTATTATTATTATTATTATTATTATTATTATTATTAATAATAATATTTATTTATTCTCCACTTTATCTCTTCCGAAGGAGACTCAGAGTGGTTTAACATAAAAGCATTCGCATACAATTTGAAATCTACAAATATGCAAACATTAAAACAAAATTAAATATAAATAATATTTAAAAATTCACAGGCTGGAGAATTGATACGGTTTGGCACACCACTTGAACTGCTATGGCTGTGTTGTGGAATATTTCATGTTGTTGTACAAAGGTTTCTGCTTTCTCTGCTAATGAGGGCTGGTACCTCACCAAACTACAGCTCCCAGGAGTCAGTAGCACTGAGTCATGGCAAGTAAAGTGATGTCCAACTGCATTCATTCTACAGTATGGATGCACTCCTCCTGCCCTTGAATATGTGAAAGGGCAAATGCCCAGCCAGGTGAATGCACACACAAAGGGGACCTGCCACCAAATTTGGCAACATGGAACAGATGAGGTGTGAAACACATGAGCCTTTATGTATCAGCCGTCTCTCTCCTCCCTTTTTTGACCACCATCCCCCAGCCATCAGGATATGACACCCGCTGAGTACAATAAATCCTATTATTAGTCCCGACTGGAGGACTTTAATCTCTTAGGATCTGTTGATGAGTGATAAATCAATACTTGGGACTGGCTTTGAATAGGACTGGGGAGGGGACTGGAGTTTGAATCCCTACGCAGACAAGCAAGTCACAGGGTTGCTGTGAGTTTTCCGGGATAAATGGCCATGCTCCAGAAGCATTCTCTCCTGAAGTTTCACCAACATCTATGGCAGGCATTCTCAGAAGTTGTGAGGTTTGTTAGAAACTAGGCAAATGGGGTTTGCATTTGGGGTCTACAAGGGATCGCCTAAGTAAGTATAACTTTATTGACAAACAACTCATCAAAACAATCCTTTGCATAATGAGTATGAAACACCATTGTGGAATCTGTGCTGCAACCTGTATTCATTCAGATTCATCACTGTGTGTATATCTGCCTTCACATCACCCATTAATTTATGATGGCCTCATAAATTTCATAGGATTTTCTTTGGCAAGGAATAATCACAGGACTCTATCATTAGCAGTTTAAACAAACAAATCAAACTGAAGACATTGTATATCAATCTACATTCTATTTATTGCTGTCTTTGAGATTTTTCAATGCTTTTCATTGCATAGGTGTTGTAGATCTGTGTTTTACACGATTGCTTTATACTTCTCTAAACAGTTTTGTTTACTGTTTATATGGTGATTTGTAAGAGGTTTAAATGATGAAAGGCGGATTATAAATCTAATAAATGAATGCAGGTATATCTTGTTTAATGGGGTAATTCTCTTCCTGGGTGTTCTTCTTAGCAGAAAATTTATTAGCAGAAGAAGAAATAACATGGAAAGAATAAGGATACGCTCCTTTCGTAACAAAAAAAGAACAGCTCAGCATGTTTCATCAGACTTTTATGCAGAACTAACAATATGCACATGTGAAATAAAAGATCCAGGTCAGGCAAGCCTTGTGTAAGTAGGAACACACACAGAGAGATACATATTTGAACCTTCTGGAGACTATTGTACTTAGGAGCATCTTCCAAAATGTGTCCAGGGATGACTTTTATTTCTTGAAGCAGCCTCCACTTTTCTTATGATTTACATTTTGGCACCCAGACTCTAAGACTGCATCTGCACTGTAGAATTAATGCAGCTTGACATCACTTTAACTGCCATGGTTCCAAGAAAAATACCAAGAATAAAATCAACTTCTGTGCGTGGCATTCATTGACCTTGCAAAGGCATTTGACACAGTGCTCTCTGGACTATCCTCCAAAAAACTGGGTGCATTGACAAATTTGTGAACATCCTGTGGCTCCTCCGCAACAACATGTCTTGGACAGCGATAGTTCCCAAAGTGACCCATACAAGGTGGAATCAGGTGTCAAACAGAGATGTGTTATGGCCCCAACCTTATTTTTCATCTTCATTGCTATGATACTTCATCTTGTTGATGGGAAGCTTCCCACCAGAGTGGAAATCATCTATTGGACCGATCGCAGGCTGTTTAACCTCAACAGACTGAAAGCCAAAACCAAGGTCACAACAACATCTGTTATAGAACTCCAATATGCAGATGATAACGTAGTCTCTGCACATTCAGAAGAAGACCTACAAGCCATTCTAAACACCTTTGCAGAAGCATACGAGAAGCTCGGCCTCTTATTGAACATCGAGAAAACCAAAGTGCTTTTCCAGCAGGCACCAGCCTAGTCCTCTGCAATGCCAGAAATACAGCTGAATGGTGTAATGTTAGGAAATGTGGACCATTTCCGTTCCCTTGGCAGTCACCTCTTCACAATAGTTAACATGGACACTGAAATACAACACCGTCTGAGCTCTGCGAGTGCAGCATTCTTCCAAATGAAGCAGAGAGTGTTTGAGGATCGGGACATCCGTAGGGAGACCAAGGTGCTTGTTTATAAAACTATTGTCCTCCCAACCCTATTATATGCCTGCGAAATGTGGACTGTCTACAGATGTCAGACTCAACTCCTGGAACAATTCTATCAGCATTGCCTCTGAAAAATCTTGCAAATCTCTTGGGAAGAGACAGGCAGACAAATGCCAGCATGCTAAAGAAGCAAAGGCCACTAGCATTGAAGCGATGTTTCTGTGCCATCAACTCCACTGAACTGGCCACATTGTCTGAATGCCCGATTACCATCTCCCAAAGCAGTTACTATACTCCCAACTCAAGAACAGAAAATGAAATGTTGGTGGACAGGAAAAGAGATTTAAAGATGGGTTTAAAGCTAACCTTAGAAATGGTGGCATAGACACCGAGAACTGGGAAGCCCTGGCCCTTGAGCGCTCTAGCTGGAGGTCAACTGTGACCAGCAGTGCTGTGGAAGAGGCACGAATTGAATAGAGGGCGAGAGGGAGAAACGAGGCAAGAGGAAGGTGCATCAAGCCAGCCCTGACCAGGACTGCCTCCTACCTGGAAACAGATGTCCTCACTGTGGAAGAACATGCAGGTCAAGAATAGAGCTCTACAGTCGCCTACATATCCACCGCCAAGACACTACACTTGGAAGGCCATCATATTTGGACAACGAGGGATCGCCTAAGTAAGTAAGTAACTGCCATGGTCCAGTCCTATGGAATCCAGGGAGTTGGAGTTCTACAAGGTTCATTCCAAAGAGACCTGGTACCTTAGCAAATGACAGCTCCCAGGATTCCATATATGGAGCCATTGGTTTCAAACTGTATGAATCCTACACACCCTTAGATATCTAGAGTAAAAGAAAAAAGAATGGTAGGATGAGCCAGTGAGGCAGGATTATCTTTTGCCCTCCTTTTTTCTGCATTGTGCTCTTCATGTACATTCATTAATAGATTCTGAAGGCAACTATTGTTTATCTTGCTATTGTAAACTGACACTCATAGCTACAATTGAATAAACTAGCATACAATCACATTCCCCCAATTTAAACCTTATTATATTGTTCACTTCAAATGTACTGCTGCAACACAACACTATGTTTCCCCAGCACTCTTTCACCCTCTTCCCAATGCTCAAAAACCTCTTCCAATTAGACAAAGAATAAGGAAAACTTTTGGGCACATAAAAATACTTTGTTAAAAAGAGGTACTTTGTCAGAGTCTGTATAATGGCTTTAAAGGTTCACATGTGTGACCTAGTTCTAATCTTCTTAGAACAACACTATAAGCTAAATCAGTGTTATTGTTTCCAGTATCACAGATGGGAAGAGAGGCTAGGAGAGGGATATGCCTAAGACCCTTTAATATACAGGTGGCTGACTGCAATGGGAGCCGTTTTTACCTCTGTAGCAGAATCCTGCATCTCTATATGTGAATGTGAATTGAAAATTATCAGAAATCAATTTCATCTTCTGTGGTTTCAAACTGATTTGAAACTGATGGATGCTTTATACAGATAATAAAAGTGAAAATTTGTTTGTGTGTATGTGGCTGGGGTGTCCACTTACACAGATTAAGCTCCCACTTACACAAACAACAACATTTTTATATCCCGCCTCCATCTCCCCACAGGGACTCGGGGCTGCTAACATGGGGCCAAGCCAAATAGACATAATAAAACAGAATAAAATACATACAAAACAAAATTATAGCTCGCACTACTCCCACTACTCAGGAGACACCAATGGCTCTCCCTACAGTGACATTGCAGGTTATAATGAGCACCAAGGACATGTCCAAGAGCCCTGCCAATGTCCTCCACAAACACCATACTGCCCACCATCCAAGTAAAGGCTTTCATACAGGGACAATTTCCTTCTCGATTTGATGTGTTTCCTCTACTACAGACATCCCAGTGTTCCTTTCTCTCTCCATTGGTGTGGAATTTGCATGACTGCCTCTTCCATAACCCTTCCTATTCTTTTCTATGGCACATAGCAAATAGAGGAATTAATCAGCAAATGAACACACTAGATAACTTTGGGGAGAATTCACCATGATTTATAGGAGTTGTAGGTACTGGGATGTATAGTTCATCTGCAATCTAAGAGCACTCTGAACTCCACCAATGATGGACCTGGAACTAACGTGGCACACAGAACCCCCTGACCAACAAAAAATACTGGCACTTTTTGGAGGGATTTATAGGCATTGTAGTTCACCTACATCCAGAGCGCACTATGAACCCAAACAATGATGGGACTGGACCAAACTTGGCATGCATACCCAATATGCTCAAATTTGAATATTGTTGAGTTTTGAGGGGAATTGGACTGGACATTTTGGAGTTGTAGATACTGGGATTTATAGTTCACCTACAATCAATAAGCACTCTGAGCTCCACCAAAAATGGAATTGGACCAAACTTGTCACACAGGGCTCCCATGACCAGCAAAAAATGCTGAAGGTCTTTGGGGAAAATCTACCTTGATTTGGGGGAGTTGTAGTTCACATACATCCAGAGAGGATTGTGAACCCAAACACCGATGGATCTGGACCAGAGTTGGTACACATACCTGATATGCTGAAATTTGATTACTTGAAGGATTTGAGGGGAACTGACCTTCCTTTCTGGAGTTGTAGTTCACCCACAACCAGAGAAACTGACCTCCACCAGTGATGGATAAGATGTGAGATGTAAAGCAGTTCCCTATTTTCCTGCATTAATGAATGTGAATTTCCTCCGAACCATGTTTGAATAATGCAGCTGAAGCAATGGATTATAATCTACAAAAACCCATGCTATTAATAAGCCTGTCAGTTTTAGTGATTCTTTGTTGTTCTACTACGAGGTAAATGATATTTTTCTCCTGAGTATGCATGCTAAAAATTACATTTTAGGCTAATGTGTCCTAATTTTTTTTTGTAAGATGAATCTTGGATAAAGCTCCTGTTGAGATGCTTAACTTGAAGGTGACTGAACACATGTAATGGATTGTATCCCTCCCCCCTCCCCATTATTTCACTTTATTGCAATGTTGCTGGTCCTATGATTTTTAATTCTACAAACTATCCATATACACAACGATAATGATCTTGCATTTTTAATAAAACCTCTCAGACACACTGAAGCCAAAGCACTTTACAAATTTTATTAAATCATTGTACAAAGCCATTAGCGGACAAAAACTGCAGCTTGCTCCTATAGTTAAGATCTCTCTTCCTTCCTTTCAAGTGATTAATGTGGCCCAGGTTGCCATGGTTTATTTATGAAAATCCTCGAAAGAAGAACCCATACTAAGCATTGGAAACTGCGCACTGAGGTAAGTGTGATGTAACAGAATTGTTAACTGAATAATAGTCCAAACCACATAAAGAGGATAAATGTTCCCCAGCTGGGATATTACAATACTTTAAAATGAGAGAAGCTCTTTAAAGAGGGGGTGGAGGTTTGCTTGCTTTTCCTCTTGGATGAATACACCATGGCAAAATTATGAATTCCAAAATACTTTTAAGCATCACGTCGCTGTTGTTGTAGGCACTGCTATACTTTTCTGTGACTAATACTTTATACTGGAAAGTTTAAGGATAGTTGTCTCCATCAGCTTTGTAACAGCCTTTGTGGTTGGTCCAACAACAACGGGAGGCTAAAGCTACTCTGCTGTGCCCATTTAAGAGCTAGGAAAGGCACAGAAAGGGAAAACTAACATTATCAAAGGGCTGGAGCAATTCTTCCCTGAGTGTATTCAGAAAAACATCCATGAAACATCCTTCCTCTATATGCTGAGCAAAACGACGGGCTTTCTTTGGTCTGTACCTGTCATGAATACAAAAGTTCTTTTTATTGCAATTTTCAGTGTGAGAGGGTATCAGAGCAACTTTTACACAAAGAACAACACTGGATAAACAGACATACAGATTCTATATAACTACACTGGATTCACAAACAACCTACAGTTCATTGGCTAACAAACAGAGAGGAATTACAGTTTTGCTCTGCATTCACATTACCCATATAAGCATTCATTCATCCTCATGCATACATCACCATTTCTCCTCCTGTCTCTTGGAGGAAAACATCACTTAGGCCAGACTGCTTCCTTTTTAAATTATATATTTTTCTTTCTTATTCTTGATTTTTATATGCTTTTTATATGTTTTTACAATAAACTGTTTGTTTATATATCAGGACGCTTGTGTGGTGCGGTGGTCATAGATGTGGAGTGCTGCATTTTCCACCATAACATGCACCAATTACAAATTGTAAATTAATGTACTTTTGAACCAAGATCATGGATTGTAATTTACACCAATCACAGTAAATGTCTGTTCTTTCTAATTGTATAAAATATCCATGCTTTTAACTGTGGTTTATGCCTGATCAGGGATATTTCCCCTGGCATCCTTCCTTGATTAACAAAGCAATAAATTGACTTCTGGACCTTCCCTCGGTCTTTGCGTGTCTCTATTAGAAATAAATTTGGTCCTGGCACGCTGGAAAAAATTTACCCTGAGATTTGGGACATCAGCAGGAAGAATTTCTTTGCCCTCTGGACTAAGTGCAATGAAAAACTGAGGGTTGGGGATACTGTAGATATACACAACATCTATGTCCAGGCCAGAACACCTGCAGACCTCAACCTTATCCCTCTCTCAAGTACATCAAGATGTCCATATACTAGAGCTAGGCAGTTCTCCAACCCTTAGCCTAACATAAGAATAGGATGTTCTTTCAGTTTTGGTGCAGTGGAAAAACCAACATATTTTACTGCCCAAAGCAGAGCAGCAATGGTGTTCCCCCTTCCCAATTCAGTGCCCAGTTCAGAAAGGAAGCCAGGCTCCCTCAGGTTCCTTTCCAGTTAAATATATAAAAAGAAATGAAACACCTAGCAGTTTTTCAGGGCACCCAAAAACAAATGGTAGAGCCAACCATGACTTTAAACACTTGTGCACCTGCAAATTAAAATGAGTGAAAAGACCAAGGTATCAACTCTACTTTTGTTTTAGCAGGTGTACATGTTTGATTATGGCATATATTGACATTTTAGCATGTACAAGCCTAACTCCATTAGCAATGTTTCCGGTAGTGAAGCTTCTTTTTCATAAAGGCTTTTCACATCCATCTAAAGCCCTCTCATTCCCTCTCTGGCTGGAAGATTTTAATCAGCATCAGCATTGGGAGAATAAACCAATGCAAGGTTTGGCCCTGCCTACATTGCCTGTTTAATGCAGTTTGCAGCTAGCTTTAAACTGTGGTGGCTAGACAACAAAAGCTCATGAAATGATGCCCTTAATGTGCATCGGTGCCCTGTGGTTTGTTTAGTTACCATCCATGCCACAAATTCCAGTATTTCCTAAGTAATCATCTGCATAATGAAACTAGGTTAAGTGGTCCGTGTAGAAATGAGCCTTTGGGTCTGGTAGCAGCAACATCTCTGCAGCAAAAGATGCAATAAAGAAAGCCAGAGATGGGAAAGGGTATGATTCTGCTCTAACCAATCCTACTGTTTGCCCACATAAAACAGGTAAAGTAAGCAGCAGCTTCCTCTGAAATCTCTTTCTGACTATGCCTGAATAGCAAAACAGAAAGAAAAAGAGGGAGCAGATAAGCCTTTCTTGCCAGGTTCCCCCAGTATGCTAAAAGCAGAGATCTATAAGTTTTCCTGCAAACGTAGATGTCATAAGGAAATATAGAATAAAAACATCCTCAGATACATTTTGGAAGAAGGTTCAACATGTTTCTTTATTTATGTTTACCTGACCTGTTTGCTTCATTTTATGTATGCATTTTTTAGTTTCAGATAAATCTTTTGTTGAAATATGTTGTTATAATAATAATAATAATAATAATAATAATAATAATAATAATAACAACGACAACAACAACAACATTTTATTTATATTTCACCCTATCTCTCCAAGGAGACTCAGGGCAGATCACAGTACATATACACAGTAAATATTCAATGCCATTTGGACAGACAGGACAGAACAGACAGAAAGGAGGTATGTTGTCTCAAAGTCCAGTTTCAAAGCCTTGGAGGTTAAGTTTGGATTCAGTCACAGGGGCGTGCTGTTGCTCCATTCTCTATGATGAAGAGACTTCCTCCTTCTACCTTCCTTTTGGTCATTGCATTTCTGCTTTTGTTCTTTATGGTGTCGTAAAATACGCTTCTGAATTTACTGACCAAAAGGTCGGCAGTTCGAATCCGGAAAGCAGAGTGAGCTCCTGCTGTTAGCCCCAGCTTCTGCCAACCAAGCAGTTCGAAAACATGCAAATATGAGTAGATCAATAGGTACCGGGTAGATAATGGCACTCCATGCAGTTATGCCAGCCACATGACCTTGGAGGTGTCTATGGACAACGCTGGCTCTTTGCCTTAGAAATGGAGATGAGCACCAGTCCCCAGAATCAGACATGACTAGACTTAATGTCGGTGGAAAACCTTACCTTAAAATACCTCCCTCACTAATTAGCGGTACCTAAGTTCTCTACTTGCAGCTCTAAGCTGTTTTTGAACTGCTTAGGTGAACAGTGAGCTGGGCTTGAAGGTCGAGTGCTCAACCCGACCAGGCTTCAAATGGCCACCTTTCAGTTGGTAGATTTTATTACTGCTGGTGACTTACTAGCTGTGCTAAAGCCCAGCCCTGTTGACCTGCTCTTGTGTTTTGTGATGTAGAAAGCTATCCCTATTCTTTCCCCATGTTATTTCTGTATTGTCGAAGAAGTAATGCCTAGCACACTTCTGCTTTATTAACTGAGGCATACCTGCATTGACCTTTCAGCAGCAACCCTCGGAGAAAGGAATTCACCATTCTGGGATAGATATCTGATTCACACCCACAAATACTTTAGTTCAGAATCTGTTATTTCTTTTCATAGAGACAGAGTGACTCTGTGGAGAACGCCCATTTTCTTGTCTATAGCACAAACACAGAGAGAAAACACATGTGACAATCCTCTAAGGAAGCAGCCAGATGCCCTTGCCATTTTTACTGTATTCCTAAATCACAGATGTTCGACAGCAAAGCATTTGGATCTCATGGCATCATTGGAGGAAAAAACCCCACATCCTGCTTCTTCCATAATCATTAAGGAAATCAGAGAAACATGTTTCATGTGAGATGTGATCACTACAAGCCTAAACGAAACCATCTGGAAGGCAATACAGGGAGTCTCTCAATAGGACTGGCCTACATTTTCATCTAATTAATACAAATGTAGTGGGTCGGTGCTGAGGAAATATGCTGAAAGGTTGGATTCGATAGATAATCCTGGGGTCCATTAGGACTGATCTTGGTTTTACTCTTACATACAAGTGTCTGGATACGTTTATGCACACCAAAAATCTTTAGGAGACGGAAGCTTTCTCTTAGAGCTGCACTTGGATCCAAGAAACCCAGGTGTGCCACAAAAAGGGGATCTCTCTCATATTGCTATCATCATTGCAACAGAAATTATCAGTGCAAATAGTGTTACCTTGACTTCATGGGATATATTAATTAACAAGAAATGGCAAACCATGGACAGACAAGCATTGGCAAGCTCTCATCATCTCCACTTACCCTCCCTCCTACTTCATTGACATGAGAGTCTGACAACAAACTGCAACCAGCCATTGTGTGTAAAATATCCAAACCAATAGGGAATGATACGGAAAGCACTAGAAATGTAGTAAATGTACTGAGCAAATACACAGACTTCTACTGTATGAACAAACATAAGCCTGAGTTCTACATTCATAATCCATTGTCAGCACTGATAAAAATGTTGACTCTGAGCCCAAGATAAATCAATTGAAGGAATGTCATGTAAAGCCCATTCTGTTCACAAGAGCTGCCAGACCCATAGTCCAGACTTTTTGTCATAAGATGGGTGTGGAAGAGGAGAGGAAACCTGCTTTCTTTGAATGCCTTTGGATGCAAGCCATGGTGACAACATCTGGTTGACACTGAATATTTTACTAGACAGGAAGCTGTTAGAAATTGTGATGACTTTAGTGGGGCATCCTTTAAAAGAATGTTATCGTAACATGTATTTCTTTTTTAAACTACAGTTGTTTCCTAATAATAGAACAATACTTCAAAATAGGGTTTTTAAAAATAATTTGGTGGTATTGTCTTACTGGAAGTCCATTTGCTCTGTAGGAACTGATTCTGATGCAATGTTTTTTTCTAATTACCTTTCTTAATGTCAAGAAGTTATATAAGAGTGAGTTGCTTGTTCACCTTTTTAAAAAACACAACTACCGTATATACTGGAGTATAAGCCTATCCAAATATAAGCCGAGGCACATAATTTTACCACAAAACAAACGGGAAAACTTATTGACTCGATTATAACATGAGGATAGGAAATGCAGCAGCTACTGGTAAATTTCAAAAATAAAATAGATACCAATAAAATTACATTAATTGAGGCATCAGTAGGATAAATGTTTTTGAATACTTACATAAAACCTAATTTAAGAAAATAATAAGACTTTAATCAGATAAGACTGTCCAACTCTGATTACCTATATACAGTAGAGTCTCGCTTATCCAACGTAAACGGACTAGTAAAACGCTGGATAAGCAAATATGTTGGATAATAAGGCGAGATTAAGGAAAAGCCTTTAAACATTAAATTAGGTTATAATTTTACAAATTAAGCACCAAAACATCATGTTATACAACAAATTTGACAGAGAAAGTAGTTCACTCCGCAGTAATGCTACATAGTAATTACTGTATTTATGAATTTAGCACCAAAATATCATGATGTATTGAAAACATTGACTACAAAAATGTGTTGGATAATCCAGAATGTTGGATAAGCGAGTGTTGGATAAGTGAGACTCTACTGTACTCAAGTATAAACCGACCCGAATATAAGCCGACCAGTACCCTTACTTGAGTATAAGCCAAGGGGAGATTTTTCAGCCCTAAAAAAGGCTGAAACCCCCAGCCTTTAGTCATGTATATACAGTAATCTCCTGAGTTCTTTCTGGGACAACATGCATGGATGAATTCATACATAACATGTGAGATTGTTCATTCTGGATCAGTTCAAGAATCATTGAATTGTATCAGAACTGGCTCAGAATCTGAACAAAATAAATTTGAAATAGCCACAAGTTAAGAATTTTTAAAATCTCTTTAACTAGACTTATGCAGCGGCTAGCACCGGATTAAACCTCCAGCTACAGAAGATCTTGTTGATCAGAAGGTTGGCAGTTCAAGCCCAGGTCAGAGTGAGCTTCTGCTGTCAGCCCTAGCTTCTGCTTACGTAGCAGTTCGAAAACAGCAATGTAAGTAGATAAATAGTCCCCTGAAAAACATGCTGGCAATTCAATCAGGAAGACATCCATGTATAACAGGCTCCTTGGCATGGAAAATGAAACAACAGGGAGATAGAGCGGAATATATAAATAAAGTAGATTATTATTATTATTATTATTATTAGTAGTAGTAGTAGTAGTAGTAGTAGCAGCAGCAGCAGCAGCAGCAGCAGCAGAGTCAAGTGAGAATGTCAATATTTCACCCTTTTCTCTCCTTTCCCCTTGCTCAATTAATTGAGCACAAACTACATTGAATTTTGAAATCAGTTTGTAGCAATGGATGTAAACTGAAGACAAAGGGGGAAAGGGAGATGAAGAGAGAAAAATTGGGACAATTTAAAAGTCGCTGGAAAAGTGGCTCAGCAGAAGACCCGTCTGGAGTATCCTTTCAAAATGGAACATTTGGTGGATATGAAATGAAAGAGGAAACAACTTCCAATCATTTTGGAAGTTCTTAGCCCTCTTCTGAGTCTAAAATGCCCTGGAGATATCTAAAAACATATAAAAATACCCCCTATATTCCTACAGGGCTTTTGAGGACATTTTGCTTAAAGGCGTTTATTTTATTTTATTTTATTTTGCAAAGAAGTACAATGTGATACTGGGAGTCTAATGCAGCATGCTGATTAGATTCTTGTCCATCCCTGAATTAAAGGAACATCGCTGGATGTTTTGCTACTCTGCTACTGAGTACGCATGCCCAGTATGGAATACATCTCACCACATTAAAACAGTGGATATGGCTCTTAATGAGACATGCTGCATTATCACAGAATGTCTATGCCCCATGCCACTGGAGAAATTATACTGTTTAGCCGGTATTGCACCACCTGACAACCATCGGGAAGTAGCAGCCTGTAATGAAAGGACCAAGGCAGTGACATTTCCAACTCATCCTCTGTTCAGATATCAGCAAGCAAGCCAACACCTTAAATCAAAAAATAGCTTCCTAAGATCTACAGAGACACTCACGGAAACACCTAAGCAAGCAAGAGTCCAAAAGTGGCAGCCATGATCTCAGCCATTGATTGATTGATTATAATCATGGTTTTAGTTCGCTTCTACCAGGACTCTTTAGTGACAACATTGCTGCTTTTTTTACCAAAGATCTGGAGCTGGGAACATTGACTAAAATTACTGACTTTGACAGATGCTAAAGAAAAATGAGATAACAGAGCACATGCTATCCTTTTAGGATTTTTGTTATATGCCTAAGTGCCTATAAATCTGTACTTTATTAAAAATTAGAATTATTTCTTCCTCTATGAAAATCTGCTCACTCATATAAATTGTAAATTTACTAGACCTTAAAATAGTGCTGGACCTATTAACAAGACATGTTAAATTTCAGGTTGGACTTCCTTAATTGTTTTCAAAGAAAAATGACCTTGGCCCTACTGAAGTTCAAGGTGTAAATAGTCTTCTTCTGACTCATTTTGAAAATTTGTTAGTAATCTCTCATTAACAGATGCTGGATTTGAAAGGAAGATCCCTATCCTACATTGTACCAAATCCCAATGGCTGCGGTACATATTTTGCAGATATCCAATAGCTAATTAATATTCACCCAACATCATTTGCAGTGGATAAAACCTAGCTAGGAAATTTGCTTCCTCTGTATTTCAAATAAGCTTGCCGACTGTTTTGAAGCTGGCTGAACTTTGACAAGAGCCATTCCTTTTTAATTGCCTGTACGCTTTGCAAGGCAGAATCTCATAGTCTTTGCATCTGGAGCTAATGGATGTTTCTTTGATTTGGGCTGCTGTCCAAATCATTCTTAATTCTGAAGGAAGGTCTGGCGCAATAAATGGGGCTAGCATCCAAGGAAATGTGTTGAGTATCAGGCTGCTTTTGAGGGCCAGGTAGCTGACGGATAAAAAAATTTGAAAATACAAATTGAACATCCCTTATCCAAAATTCCAAAGCCCCAAATACTCCAAAGTTGTCCACATCAGTACCAGAAATAGTGACACCTTGGCTTTCTGGTGGTTTAGCATACACACACATTGTACTATGTACAATGTTATTAAAATATGGAGTAAAATTATCTTTAGGCTGTGTGTATAAAGTATCTGTGAAGCATAAATGGATTTATTTTCTTAGACTTGAGTTCCATCTACAAGGTATCTATGTACAGTAGAGTCCAACACTCGCTTATCCAACATTCTGGTTTATCCAACCCATTTTTGTAGTCAAGGTTTTCAATACATCGTAATATTTTGGTGCTAAATTCGTAAATACAGTAATTACTACATAGCATTACTGTGTATTGAACTACTTTTTCTGTCAAATTTGTTGTATAACATGATGTTTTAGTGCTTAATTTGTAAAATCATAACCTAATTTAATGTTTAATAGGCTTTTCCTTAATCTTTCCTTATTATCCAACATATTCGCTTATCCAACATACTGCCGTCCCGTTTACATTGGATAAGCGAGACTCTACTGTACTTATATGCAGGATTTCTAATGCTGATCTTGCTGAATAAAAGGTTGGTGGTTCGAATCCGGGGAGCGGGGCAAGCTCCTGCTGTTAGCCCCAGCTTCTTCCAATCTAGCAGTTCAAAAACATGCAAATGTGAGTAGATCAATAGGTACAGCTCCGGCGGGAAGATAACAGCACTCTATGCAGTCATGCTGGCCACATGACCTTGGAGGTGTCTACAGACAATGCCAGCTCTTCAGCTTAGAAATGGAAATACCAACCCACAGAGTCGGACACGACTAGACTTAATGTCAGGGGAAAACCTTTACCTTTATCTATTCTAAAATCTGAAAAAAATCCCAGATCCAAAATACATCTAGTCCCAAGCATTTTGGATAGCGATATTCAATTCATATTGTAATACACAAAAGCACTTGCACTGTATCATTAGTGTTAATTAGGGTAAAAACCATCTTTTTAAAAATGTCTCCCAAAAGGAATTTAGGCATGAAAAGGTGAAAAGCAACTGTCTAAATTACTGTCGCTTGTTCACTCAGGAGAGCAAAGCAGGTGCTCATAGGCCTTGCTTGAAGTACAGACATACTCCTCTCAAATTAAATACTACTTCTGAATGTATATTTCTACTTTTTAAGGTTTTTTTTTAAATGTACACAATAGCCCTGTTTACTTTTCCCTGGGTATGACCATCTGTGCATGGTGTTATCCGATGTCTTTGCTGCTTTTAACACTTGGCTAACTGTGGAGACAGATGCTACTTTATATTATCTCCTCTTCAAGAGATCAGACTCATTTGTTATGTTATCGCAGCCAGTCAGGGTTATAATACAACTCCCCTTTCTCTTGAGAGCTATATATCATTTACTACTCCCACTGGATTCCCTTAGCTGGGTTCCTCTTGAGTGCTTTTGTTTTTAGTGATCAACATCTATGCTCTTGCAAGCTAAGCCATATTGCAACACCGAGTTTGAGAAATGAATACACAAAGATCATGGTACTATGATCACCAAGTATTCCCTGAAGTTTTTATCACTCGCTCTTATTACTTTCCCGATTGACCCAACCAGTGGTTTTGGACTACAACTTTGGATATCTGGGTTTGTATCCCCACTTGGCCATGGAAACCCGCTGGATGATCCTTGGCAAGTCACCCTGGGTAAGTCACACACTCTCAGTCTCAGAAACTATGATAGGTTTACCTTAGGGTCACTATAAGTCAGAAAATGAAATGAGTTGAAGGCACACAGCAATAACAATATTTTGTATACTACTCGTATATGGAAAAGTGGAAATGTGCAGCATGCAGTTACTCCACACAGACATCCATCCCAGCTTCATAGTCATGAACCATATATTATTCCCATATTCTCTCTCTCTCTCACACACACACACACAGAGAGAGAGAGAGAGAGAGAGAGAGAGAGACAGTATTACAAAGTACCTAATGTTTCCCTGGTTGAAACATTGGGTCAATGTCAAAAGCAGAAAACTCTGCAGAATTTTTAAAAAATCTGGCTATGCAGTCCTACTTGTGATGCAGGTCAGAAGCTTAGTAAAATTCAGATGGTTAAATTAAACAAGTCATTTTATTCACCACGGGGGAAGATAACAGATTCATTAGCATTATTTATTCCCTTTTTAGCTCATGCCTCCTTCAAGGAGTTCAGGGCAGTGTATTTGTCTTATCCCATATACATGCACTGTTATTCTTTCATTGCAATCATGAAAAATCCATTAAGGACAGCTGAGTTTGGGGGCAGAAGGAGAATTGCACTCCCCACCAGCTTTTGCACAAAAGGAAAATACCACTTCTTGACACTATGAGAAGTGTGCTCCTCTAAATAATTTCACTGAAGTAAGTTACACTGGAACTGGGCAAGACGGCTCTATCATTAGGCAGAGTGAGGTAAGTAATAGACATGTGCGCAAAATTAGTTCCTACCATTTCTACTGTTTTTTTCATGTCTTCCGTTTCTTCGGAAGCACAAAACGGGAAGCCCCCTTCCCACACAAAAATCTGCTCGACATGAAAGCCTGCTCTTGTATGCATCCAAACTTGCCTCCTTACCTTGGAAAGGTATCACGGGCATGCAGGCAGGCCTGGAAAGTGTGTGCGCCTGCCAGTGCCTACAATCTAGCGCCTCTTACACTAGACCAGTGGTTCTCAACCTGTGGGTCCCCAGGTGTTTTGACCTACAACTCCCAGAAATCCCAGCCAGTTTACCAGCTGTTAGGATTTCTGGAAATTGATAGGACCAAGATTCCCCTGAATGCACATGTCTAGTAACTAACTCAGGCAATGGAT
Organism: Anolis carolinensis; assembly: GCF_035594765.1. Taxonomy (NCBI): domain Eukaryota; kingdom Metazoa; phylum Chordata; class Lepidosauria; order Squamata; family Anolidae; genus Anolis; species Anolis carolinensis. The sequence continues at coordinate 51,040,207 of NC_085845.1, forward strand.
GTTGGGCACAGTCACATCCAGGCGTTATTCCTCTGCTGACCTTTTTGCTAGATTGGAGGATAGAATTGTATACACTGCAACCCCCATATCTGTGGGGGGTAAATTGGAACACACATACACCCTGTGGATACCTGAAACAATAGATAATAGCAAATACTATATTTTGACTACAGTGGGCCCTTGGTATTCACTGCACTTTGGTTCCAGCCTTCCCTTTTCACCAAAGAGATGAAAATCCATGGCTGTTCAAGTCCCATTGTATACAATAACAAAGAAAAATGCTGCCATTTGTATAAATTGAATAAAATCAAGTTTTGGTTTTTGGACTTTAAAAACTATTTTCAAGCTGTGGATGGTTGAATCTGTGGATACTGATGGCTAAGTGTACTTGAACCAGAGGAATACCATAAAATCACACAAGAAAACCTAGGTCTTACAAGCACTTCCAAGGATGATATTTTTGAAATGTGGATAAGTGAAACTGTAGATATTGAATCTATATAATACATATACTATATGTCACACAGTATATAAGGGGACACGTTGGCACTGCTAAGTTACAGAATTTGCTGACCGGAAGGTCAGCAGTTTGAATCTGCAGGACAGGATGAGCTCCCGTTGTTAGCCCCAGCTCCTGCCAACCTAGCAGTTCGAAAACATGCAAATGTTAGTAGATCAATAGGTATGGCTACAGTGGGAAGGCAATGGCACTTCATGAAGTCATGCTAGCCACATCACCCAGGAGGCATCTACTGACAATGCCAGCTCTTCGGTTTAGAAATGGAGATGAGCACCACCCCTCAGAGTCAGACTAGACTTAATGTCAAGGGGAAAGATTTACCTTATGTCACACTATGTCCTTGGTCCCCTAATTTAGCCTGTTATATCAGGTACAACAGTGGACACTATACTATACTATTATCATTATTGAAGTAAAACTGAACTGCTTAACCAGCAACCTATGCTTCTGAAATCAGGAAAGCTTTTAAAAGCAGTTTTAAAAATAGTCCACAAAAAACAGTCAATTCAAGCAGGATTTTAAAATCATCATCATCACCACCACTTCCATTATGATCACCTACTAGTGCAAGTTTTGGAAGTTGTTGCATGAGCCTTTATTAATCTGTGGATCTCCCTTGATGCATCTTGTGTTTATGGTTCAGAGAGACACATTATGCCTGATTACACACACATCGCACCACATCACCTCTGGGACCCGCAGTCTATTCACCAGTCCTCCATCTACTATGACAGATAGTTTCCTAGTATCTGAAAGTAAGTCATTCTTTTGACATGTTAGAAACAGCCATTTTATTATTTAATTCTCTGTGTGGCTTAAATTTAAACAATCTGGTATTTGAGGCTTTATTCTTATTAGTCTCTGCAGGCTGCCTTTTATGCCTTCTAACAACTTAGAGAAGATTTACATTTTAATGAGCCAAATTAGCCATTTTTATGTTGTTAATTGTGCCCTTGGAGATAATCCTCCCACCTACAGTGTCCCAGATAAAATTAACCAGTTCTTCCATTCACTTTTTCCACAGTTACCCCCCAAAGAATAAAACCAAGGGCAACAGAAATTTCCGAAGAAGGTGGCATTGGACTCAGTGATGGTTTATGTGATAATAGCTTCACTGTTATGAGCCTGAGGGCATTTATAGTGTGTTCTGGTTCTTTTATTAACCAACGTTTTAACATGTAGATTAGGAAAGTGCTAAATCTGAAATTTAAGGGAAACAGATATGATGACCAAGCACTTCTAAAAATAGATCTAGCATAAATACCTAATACGAAGTAGGCTGATTTAACATATTTTGGCTGGGATCTTTTTGATGTCTTATGAATGTCTATGTTCCCCAGTGAGGCAAGCTGGACATTTTTATGCAATGTGAATGTCTGCATTCAGTTCAAGGTCATGGAAATATAAATGTGTACATCTTGCCATTGTGAATGTTGATGTGAATTCTTGTCCGATGCCTACATGTCTGCCCCTGTTTGTTTGGATTTAAGACTGGTAAGTGTGCAAATGAGCACACCTACAGTCGACAGGAACTGGCAGGAAAAGCCAGGATGCCCAGCCCTTACAAAAGGTTGCAAGCAGAAGCATGGTCCTTGCAGTTCAAGGTTCAAAGTGAAAAAGTAATCCTGAGCAGAGTCGAAGGACAAGAAGGGAGTTGTCAGAAAGATCAGTCCGAACGTATGTGGACATTGAATTACTGGGCTTGGTCCCCATGTAAGCTGGCCCGAGTCTCTTCAGGAGATGGGGTGGAATATAAGAATAAAGGTATTAAAGTTATTATTATTGTGTGTGGAAAGTCAAAAATTAATGAAGGGAAAATTTTAAAAAATTGTGTCAGAAGCGACTTGAGAACATACTGCAAATCACTTCTGTGTGAGAGAATTGGCCGTCTACAGAGACATTGCCCGGGGGACATCCGGATGTGTTAGTTGGGAGGATTCTCTCATGCTAGAGCTGACAGATGGGAGCTCACTCCATCTCACAGATTTGAACTGGCAACCTTCAGGTCAGCAACCCAACCTTCAGGTCAGCAGTTCATCTGGCACAAGGGTTTAACCCATTGCGCCACTGTGGCGCCTAAGGGAGAATTGAAAGACAGGAATGCATGGGATTTTGGATCTGTTGTCTACAGCAATAAAACGGCTTCCATCAATCAATTCTTCTTTATTTATATTCCATCTTTCTTTCATAATGGGAACTTTAAAGTGTTTTACAAAATGGCCGAAAATACAACAAAACATTCAGGAGTACTTCAACTGTGCATTCCTGTATGGGTTGGACAAGATGGCATGATTTCCACAAGCTAGATGGCTAGACCAGTACCAACTGCTGAAATAGCATAACATCACATGACATTCAGCATTGCAAAAAATATTAACACATGGAGATTAACAAGCTCCATGCAGAGTAGCAAAATGGTGCAATATATATCAATGACTAGGTATCTTTGGCCAATGCACAATGCACAAAACATAAGTCACCACCACAATGCATAATATGCAATGCAGAACTGCAGTGCACAGTGCACAACCACAAACCTCAATGCATAATATGGAATGCACAATTGCCATTTACAATGCCAAGTCATAGAAAAACACAGTACCTGATTCACTAGGTAGGTGCCAGGCTGCTGTTAGGGATGGTGCAGAGTCATCTCAACATGTGTCAGTCCACTTCATGATGCTTCCTCCCTGGCCACCTCTTGCAGTGGAGAACTATTGATCTTTTGGACTTCAGCCAGTGAATGGATTTAAAACTGCACATGTTGTGTCCATTGGCTGGAAGGCAACCCACTCACTTGGCTAGAGTGACCCAGATATGGTCTCCACTCTGATCAAGTGACTCACCATTTAATTTCACACCAGATTGAACTCCAGAAAGAAATTCAGTTCATTCTGAGCTTCATCCCATCCACACTCCCTATGTCTTGTAATGTATTTTACATATTGTTAACTGCTGGTGGCGGTTTGTATAGGTCATGGATCCAACATTTGGTGACCAATGTACTACAGGCATTGGTTGGGTAGATGATTGCATCAGGGGAGTTCGGGGACTGTAGTCCAGAGAAGGGGGGCAAATGTTTGCCAGACATGATTGGCAGTTGAGAGACCAAGGTTAGGGTGACCCAGTGGTTACCTCTCATCAGGGCCATAGCCAGAAAAAAAATTCGGAGGGGGTTTTGAACATTTTGCCCCCCGCCCTCCCCCGACTACAAACCTGTCAATATCTGCTTGAGATAGTGCCTTGAGGGATCTGGCATCAGGGCAGATTTGTGGGCTCATTAACAAGCATGCTGGCCTATACCTCCATCCAGACCCGTGTGTGGGCCAACCCTTATCAACAGCTGCAACCAAATAAAATTGTGACTTTTTTACTCCAAGCTAGGGCATCTACTTTGGTCATTGGAGCAGCATGAGCAGCAGGCTATCAGCAAAATAAGCTCATGGCACAAGGGTGACTTTTTTGGTCCCATGTGCATAGAACAACGTGCACATTTCCAGAATGATTTATGAATTGGTTTATTCCTAATTGGATGGTGACAGCGGTACAATTTGCTGCTACACAATGAAGAGTGAACACATGATAACCAGCTACATTCACTAGTTGAACTGTACGCCACACATGAAATTCAGTTTGGACCTTGCCTCAGCAATTCAGAAAACATCCTGATTCAGCTTAGAATACTTCAAAGGCTGCTCAGTCAGATTCAGATTTGCACCAGAAAGTTGCTTCAGGAAATCTAGAGTTGTGATTCCCTGTTGACTATAACGGGGAAATAAAAACAAATAGCTAGGTTCATCTGCTGTTTTTGAGCACCTAAAGGAGTAATGGCCCTTTGTGAATGAGTCCAATCTTCCAAATTCCAGGCTATCTCTATTTATTTATTTATCTATCATCTATCTAACAATCTGTTTCCAAGTTATTTGTATCTGCTATGATTTGTCTTTTGAAAGCATAGTTGTCCTTTTATCGGAGACAAAATTGTCAAATTTCAAATACACGTACAGATATTTGGTACAAGACTGGGAGAGTTTTAAAAAGATTTGTGTATGCCCCTGTGTTTTAGTTGGCCATGTGAAGGAAAACTTCAACATTTAGGAAGTATCAGCTTTTTAAAATTTTTTCCGCAACTTTAAAGCCGATATGGGAATGGAACTAAACAGTATTGGCTTTCTCTCCATTTGTAGTTTAATGGGCACATTGGTAAGAGTACACCACAGAGCTGCCCCTGAATAACTAACCTGTAAAATTTGAGACGGAGACAGGCAGAAGTTAAGGAGTTGTGACGAATGAAGAACAGTTACAGGAAGGATGATTGTTTTGTTTTCTACACAGTTGACTTCACTAGAGTAAAGGAAACTATATACTTAATGGAATAGAAGGTATTTTTATTTGGTCCTGAGGGTATGATTAAAGCAACACATATGCAGGTTTTATTTACTTTTTAACTAAATAAAAATAGATTTTTTAAAAAATAAACTTTTATTTAAAATGTGAAAATTAATGTTTTATATTTTTAAATAAATTCATAGGGCCAAAATTAACTAACATATGATAAATCAACAAAGCTTGTTAAACATAATTCAGACAAAACAAATTTAGAACATGTGAAGTGGATGAAAGACTTAAGAACATACTGATGATCAATCTATTTGCCCCCAAGGAACTGGGAAGGCTTCTGTTTGATGCTTTGATGTTTTGTTTTTGTCCAATATAACAGGTTGCATTTTTTAAAATTTTAGTTGTTAAGTCATAATTTGTTTTTATAAGTTGGGTTGTCAATTTTCGTTATTATGGATGTATTGTTGTTGTGTTCAGGCACTGAATGTTTGCCTTTTATGTATGGAATCTGCCCTGAGTCCCTCCGGGGAGATAGGGTGGAATATAAATAAAGTTCATTATTGTTGTTGTTGTTGTTGTTGTTGTTGTTGTTGTTGTTATTATTATTATTGCAAATTGCTTCTGGTGTGAGAGAAATGGCCATCTACAGAGACGTTGCCCAAGGGACACCCGGATGGGTTACCATCTTGCTGGGAGGCTTCTCTCATGTCCCCGCAAGCTAGAGCTGACAGACGGGAGCTCACCCTGTCTCACGGATTTGAACATGCAATCTTCAGGTCAGTAACCCAACCTTCATGTCAGCAGTTCAGTTTCCATACTATATGCTGTGCATTCTGTAAAGTGTTAATCTTTCCAATGGAGTGAGGGGGATTTCCCATCCTGAAATCCCATTTTTGGGCAATTTCTTTGAAAAGCCATATTCTAGTACTTAGGGCAAAGTCCATAGGACATGCCAAAGCAAAGCATCAAAGAAAAGAAAGAAAGGTGAGAGATGCCATTTTCAGTAATTTGGACAGTGTCCCACCAAACCAGAGCAAGATTCACATGGCCCAATAGCTTTTCAGTCTGCAAAGCACAGCAAGTTCGTTGCAAAGTATTTAATGAAGATGCTTTGGGTGTCACATCTGGGCCATAGACTGGAGGTTCCCCATCTCTGTTTTGGGTGCATTAACATAACAGGTGAGATAGGCACAGCCAGGGATCATCAGGTATAGGGACATAGCTTGCTGGTGACGGGAAAGGGCTTTTAATAAGGAATTGTAGTTGTTATTTTAAATAGATAAAGATTTTCCCCTTGACATTAAGTCTAGTTGAATCTGACTCTCGGGGGTGGTGCTCATCTCCATTTATATGCCGAAGACCCGTCATTGTTTATAGATGCCTCCTAGGTCATGTGGCCGGCATGACTGCATGAAGCATTATTACCTTCCCGCTGGAGCGATATCTATTTATCTACTCACACTTGCATGTTTTCAAACTACTAGGTTGGCAGAAGCTGGGGCTATCCTGGGAGCTCACCCTGTCCTGTGGATTTGAACCACCAACCTTTCAGTCAGCAAGTTCAGCAGTTCAGTAGTTTAACCCGCTGAGCCATCGCGGCCCCTATTTTTTAAATAGCTATTTATAATCTTTGTTACTTTTAACAGGTATGTTTTAACATTCCTTTTAATTACATTGATAGTTTAATTGTGTTTTATCTGTTATATATCTTAATAATATGTAATTTTATCTGCACCTGTTTCAACTTTCTAAGCGCCTTGAATTTCATGGTTAGGAACAAGACAGGGTATAAAACAACTGCATCGAGTACAACTCATTAGAGGCACTCGCTGCTTTCATGGAAGTAATGTTTTAAATGGGCTTTTTCATTTTTGTTTCACAGCAAAGGAAGTTATTATAGAAAAGAATGTACTAAGTGCAGGTTATTGGGATACACATTATGCAAGGCAGGACAATAATTTAGGTTCAGCACCTTGGAGAATTCCTTGGGCATCTGAAATAAAACCCAGAGACAATTCACTACATCTCTGAAAATGATACTCACTAGCCACCCCGACTGAATTTGCAAAAGTCAAGCAAAGATGGCATGAGTCTTTGGGTTGATCCAGGACAAGAGAGAGAGATAGACTGATAAACTATTTTGGTTATACCCAGGGCTGCAAAAAAAATAGATGCACAGCTAGGGTGCATAATTGAAGGTTTCTCTCCATTTCCTTCTGACTGGAGAGCTTGGTAAGCCTCAGGCAACTACCTGTCCATTATTTGTTTTGAAGCACAGAGACCCCTTACTTGATTTATGCTGGAGGCATTATAAACACAACTGTCTGTATATTGTTTGAACTAGAGATTAAATGTAAGTGGGTTTGCTGTTGTATACCTTTAAATAGTTTCTAGTTTTCTGGGGCTAAGAGTGTGTGGTTTGCTCAAGGTCTCTCAGTAGTTTTCAAACCCTGGTCTTCAGAATTGTAGTCCAACACACAAACCACACTGGTGTAAGTAGAATTTGAGATTACAGAGAGCCATTTGAATTTAAATTATATTATATTGTAAGGGGTGATTTGGGCGTCCCCCAGACATTTATACATTACCCGAGTTCGCCAAGCCGCTATGAGACCACCACTCAAGAGCCCAAAATAGTTGAGGACAAAAACACCTTTATTAGGTAGCTACCGACAGACAGGGCAACATGGGCTGTTGCTGATCCAAACTGTCTGTCCAGAGCTAATCAGCCCCGGACAATATATACCCTACTTGTTTACTACATTTCTAGTTCCCCTTTCTGGACTAGATTTACTGGAAATCCCCCAGTTCAGTTTGTGGTTAGCTAGCTACATCCTGCCTTGTCAACAACTCCAGGATGTGCTAACCACAAGCTTTATCGAAACTGATTCCTGCTAAACTTAGAACACACGCTGCAAAACAGCAAGTTTTATCTTTAATTCAGAGGGGAGACTGATCTAGTTTCCAAGCAGACAAGCATTCTAAATTGGAGTCACTTTGGTGTCTCAGTGACCCCTTCATTCCCCCGTTTTTTCATGTAACCAAGAAAGACAATTTCTTGGTTGCACAGGTGTCCAATTACAGTGGGGTATTCCAAGGTATTCAGCTGTATGTAACATGTTGAACTTCTCTTCAAGCACGACCTGATACATGGCAAAAGAGACAAGGCAAAAATCATGATTAGCAACATGACAAATAATATTTTGATGAGGTCTCTCAGCCACCCAATCCACAAGGTAATCAGCGAACCTGTTCTAAATCCTTCTCCCTCAGTTAGATATCAGGATCATAGCCACGTTTTCATCATAAGCTCTTTTAGGCCTGTTTCACCGGTCTGTTGCCCAATGCCTGCAGGGGCTACTCTCGCGGGTGTATCTCAATATTGGTGGGGACTAGGGTACCAATGGTGCAAGTACCAACCCAAAGTGGAGGCAAGACTTTACCTCCCCACTTCCCACATATCCAGAAATACCCCGGAGGCAATCCTCCCATGGCATGGTTATCAAGCAAAATACCGGGCCTTGGCCTTTCAGGAATTTGGTATTCCATTGGGAAGCTTCCTTGTGTCCGGACCAGATCTTGTCGTGGTGGAGGCTTGCCTCCCGCCGCAGGTGGCTGAGTTGCTGCACGAGGCAGCTCCGACCCGGGCTTAACCACATATCGTGCCGAACGAGAAGGTGGTTTCTTACCATCACCCTCTGGCAAGGAAGCTTGCCTTCTTGATTTTTTTTTTCAGGTGACCATCTCTCTGTGGCTATTCAACTCTCATGAATATGTTGTCATAATATACAGGGAGAGTGAGATTACAATGAGGGTAATCTCCTACTTCTATGAGATTGGCTTGGGGGAAGTTTTTATGATCAATTTCTGAGATCCCATCTGTGAATCTTGCCAAACAAGCTGATGCAGTTGGTGCAGAATCATCATGGGCCAACATAAATTGAGCCGAATCAGTCAACCCCTCTTGGTCAGCATATGTCCAAGGGGTGAACAATTTCCATCCAGATACATCCAGCAGTGGCCCTGCTTTCATGACCCAACCCTCATATTGAGAGTGAGGGCTATGGGCACAAATCCAGCAGTCTTTAACCTCTGCTTCTTTACTATATCTTTAATTAGTTGGTGGAACGTGTTTCTGTCCCAACCCATCTGGGCCTGCACCAATGGCATCATGATCAATATTAAAAAGCATAATTGTGTCCTCATTTTCACACTTGTGTTTGTCCTCAATATTACAGCACAGAGCACAAAAACAGAATACAATACAACCCACAAATCCCCACACCCAAAACCCAGTGTCCATTCGGTCTTTTGGGACACTCTCGGAAGTGTACCCTCCTTCCTTCTTCAAGGCGGTTCTAGGTAACCTGACCTCTGGGGCTAGCTCTAGGTAGCTTCGGGCCCCTCCTCTTCAGGGCAGCTCTTGGTAGCTTGACCCTTAGGGTGTGTGAATTTGAGTGGATTGTCCTTACGCAGGTTTACCTTCCAGATGTCAGGGTCTTTGGTGGTGTAGTCCTTTTTTTTTTTTTTTAATGCAGGTGTAATGTACCCCCGGCTCCACATCGCTTAACTTCACAGTAGTAAGAGTTATTTGGACCACCTCCAGTGGTCGAACACCTCCAGTGGTTCCTTCCACCTTGGCCGAGGGGATCATACTTCCAATCTTTCAGGCAAACCTAGTCTCCTGGTGAGAAAAACATGTAGCGCAGTAACAGGGAAAGGGATAACGCAGCATTCCAGTAAGTTTATACAGTTTGTTTAACACCATATTCAGAATTTGGACCTCTTTCATCAATTCCTGTTTTCCCAATTCATGTATGTCTCATTGCAGAGGTCTAATTCTCAGAGAGGGTCTTCCATACAACAATTCATAAGGTTGGCAAAAGCCTGGTACTTTCATACATGTTGGTTAACAACCTGTCCAAAGATTGGACTTCTTTCCAGAGCCCTGTTCATTCTTTTACCCAAAGATTAGGGTCAATTACAATGCAATTTCCAAGCGGTGCCTCCCACCTGGGCTAGGCACCCAAGGACCTGGTGAACAAAGCCCGCGGGCCTCTGCCACCTGGTGACCAAATGACTGAGCCATTGTCACCCCAATGTGTAGAGCATCCCATGCCCAGGGATTGCATCCCTTGACAAAGCACGCCTGACCTCTACAACTCTTTCAGCGGTGGTTGGAATCCACCCTGAATACTCCAGACCCTTGGCATCTTCGGCGAAATCAACTACTAAGGACTCAAAAGATTTAAAGGGTGTTGTTTACAAATTTCACATCCTGGGGCAGCAGCTCCGGCCAAGGCCTGCAAGCCATCCACCCAGAGCTGCCCCTCCAAGAGTGAAGCTATTCCAATTGCACCTAAATGGGTTTGTCTACTAATTTCTTTAATAATTTCCATCCCAAAGCTTTTGGGACATAAATTTTCTCATTGGGTAAGATAAAAACCTTACCCTTCCATCTTTCCCCTTCTGCTAGGGCCCACTCCTTCTCTTGTGCAGAGTAAGTCATGGACTCTACTACGGGCGTAACATCCAATTGTAAAACTGCTTCTTCTGATGTGCTTTCATCTGCTGCTTTCCTAGCTTGTTGGTCTGCCAGACGATTTCCCTGTGTTACCTGATCCTCACCATACTGATGTCCTTTGCAATGCATGACTGCTATCTCTTTTGGTTCCCATACTGCATTTAAAAGTTGCAAAATTTCTGTTGCATTTTTGATCTGCTGTCCTGCAGAGGTCAGCAGTCCCCTTCCCTTATGAATGGCTCCGTGGGCATGCAAAGTGGTGAAGGCATATTTTGAGTCAGTATAAATGTTGACTCTTTTTCCTTTAGTCAATTGGGGGGGCTCTTATCAGAGCAATCTACTCGACCCGCTGTGCGGAAGTCCCCGGAGGCAACCCCTTTGCCTCTAGGGTCTCCCCATTGCTATTCACCACTGCATACCCCGCTCTCCTTTCGGAACCAACCACACGACTTGACCCATCTGTGAAAAGCACCCATTCCGGAGTTTGTAGTGGCAGATCTTTGAGATCTGGCCTACTTGAATACACTTCATCCATCACTTCTAAACAATCATGCTGCATCAATTCTCCTTCTTCCACTGGCATCAAGGTAGCTGGGTTCAAAGTGGCACACACTGTCAATTTAACCTGTGGATTGTCTACCAACATGCTCTCATACTTAAGCATTCGGCTATTGGTGAGCCAATGGTGTCCCCTTTGTTCCATTAAAGTCACTACTGCATGGGGACATTTTAAAATCACAGGCTGCCCTAAGGTCAGCTTGTTTACTTCTTCCACAAGAACCGCAGCAGCCGCTACAGCTCTCAAGCATGAAGGCCATCCACAGGCCACATTGTCTAATTGCTTAGACAAATAAGCCACCGGCTGAGTCAACACTCCTACAGCCACTCCTTTGCGTTCTCCTACATACATACATACATACATACAATGCTGGGGCAAACATCAAAGCTTTCTTCAATTGCTCAAACGCATCTTGCTGTTCAGTTCCCCATGCCAAGGGGTCTCCTGACTTCCCTTTGGTAGCCTCGTGGAGGGGTTTGGCATATAGTCCGAAGTTCGGAATCCATATACGACAAAACCCTGCCTCTCCCAGGAATTCTCTAACCTGTTTCCTAGTCCGGGGGGTAGGGATGGAGCAAATGGCTTCTTTGCATTCCACCTCTAGCCTCCGGAGACCTTTTTCCCAAACAAAATCCCATGCACTTAACACTGGCTGAGCCTTTTTTCCCAAAACCTTGTAACCTTTATCACAAAACAAAACTATAACAAAGCCTTAGTTCCTCTCAAACATTCTTCTCTACTATCTGTTCTAAGAACACGCAACAAACAAAGCATCTTAGGTTATAATGACACAAAACCACACTGGTCCCACAAAACTCACAAAACACACCTTGAGTCTGGATAGGGGAGGTCTTGCCTTCCCCTTTTCCTTTCCATTAGGATGCCAATTTCCATTTGGGAACCACCTGTAACTATAACTCTATTCCTTCCAGTCATCCCATTGTTTTCTGCCATACACTAACATTCTTCCACCCATTCTGGATCCTTTCGCACAACCTCACACAGATACACAAACTCTTAAAGTGTAAACAGGATCAAGTGAACCTTCGGAAAGTCACTGGGGAGTGAAGGGGAATGAGGGCCACTCTATCTCACGCGACACACGCAACTTGCATGCCTTTATTCCTTTCTATTATCCGCCTGCAAAGCTTCCAATAAGCTATAGTGTCATGCACTTTATGTTCTTCTCATACACACACAAATAACAGCCATATACATTTTCATACAATCATGCATTTTCACTCTTGTAGGGCACAATGCCCCAGCTCCCTTTCTGTTCATTTATATAGATATTCCTGGAAACTCAAATTCATCATCTTCTCTCAGAAAAACCAGCCCATGCTTCATCCAATGCAGGATCAACCAATCCAATTGCAACCGGACCCCTACTGGGCTGGTTAACAGCTCCACGGTTCTGTCTCCTTCCTTTCCAACTTCCACTCCCATTTTGCACTTTCCTATTCTGTCCTCCTCCAAGATCCACCTTACAATCCGCCGCCCAGTGCCTTTGCTTGTGGCACCGTGCGCATTTATTCTTTCCAAGCTCATGCCCTAACACAGCGGCTATAACCTTGGCCCTACGAGACACCGCTGCCTCTTTCCGTTTGGCTTGCACCACCTCCCGGGACAAATAAACCTGGTTTGCAATCTCCAAAATCCTTTCCAAAGTCAAGTGAGCCAAACCAGCATCTTTCTGTAACTTTCTCCGTATGTCTGGGCTGCACTGGCTAGAGAAAACACTCTTCAACACTATCTTTCCTGCCGCCTGATCCCTCTGATCATCCATGTCATATGGAGAAAACTTTTCGAATGCTTCCCTGAGCCTTTCTAGAAATGCTACTGGACTTTCATTCTGCTCCTGCTCCATCTGGTAGATCTTTCTCAAATTTGGAACTCTTGGAGTCCCTTTTTCCAGGGCACAAACATTCAGGTTCTGATACAGCCTCAATGAGTTTCTACCATTTGCTGTATTCAGATCCCCTTGAGGGTCTACTCTCACTGGGAACACTTTCTCTTGGTATACATCCACAACATCCAAACTTCCAAACAGTGCACCGAGCACAAACACAAACCAAATACAGCATCCAAACCTCCAAACACAAACCCAAACCAAACACAGCATCCAAACCTCCAAACAAGGCACCATTCCTGCCTCGGCTGTGTACTCCTTCAATTGCTCAAAGTTATTCAACATACATCGGAGGGGGGTCATTGGCCCTCCTGTCCCTTTCGATTCTTTCCCACCCATTGGGGTACGCGGATTTGACCCTGGCCCGCACAGCCGGAAGATCAACGGTCTTCCTCCGCTTTCCCACTGGACGTGAAAGATTATTTTCCTAGTGGAGTATGTCCCCAGACCGTGGTCGGACCATCCTTGCACGTCTTGCTACTAGGGCCTGCCTCCGGACCTGGTCGGATTCCCCTTGCAGGTCTTTCCCAGAGCTCTCTTCCCTTTGGGGTTCTCTTGGTTCCCAAGGGATTCCTACGGGACCCCGAACTGCTTCTACAATTTAAAACTCTCCCTCCCCGCAATGCTAAACAACAAGCGGTTTTAAGAGGTATACTTGCCTAATTTTCGTTCCGTCCCGCGGCGGCCGGCCGACTTTCCCAGCGGTGGTTGTCTCACAACTTCTGTTTTGGAGGAGAGCACGCCTTTCCTTCGCTCGGGTGCCGCGAAGGGAACCACCGGTCTTTACCTCTATTTAGAGGCCGTGCGCACGTCTCGGCGCGGACCGTACGCAGCACCCCGGAAGGGGAAGTGGACACGCCTTGCTCCCAAGAGCAGCTCTTGAGTGGGCTACAACGGAACCTTGGCAAAACACTAGAAATCCCAAAATTCCGAAATCCCGGACGAGCCCCCAGAAATGTAAGGGGTGATTTGGGCGTCCCCCAGACATTTATACATTACCCGAGTTCGCCAAGCCGCTATGAGACCACCACTCAAGAGCCCAAAATAGTTGAGGACAAAAACACCTTTATTAGGTAGCTACCGACAGACAGGGCAACATGGGCTGTTGCTGATCCAAACTGTCTGTCCAGAGCTAATCAGCCCCGGACAATATATACCCTACTTGTTTACTACATTTCTAGTTCCCCTTTCTGGACTAGATTTACTGGAAATCCCCCAGTTCAGTTTGTGGTTAGCTAGCTACATCCTGCCTTGTCAACAACTCCAGGATGTGCTAACCACAAGCTTTATCGAAACTGATTCCTGCTAAACTTAGAACACACGCTGCAAAACAGCAAGTTTTATCTTTAATTCAGAGGGGAGACTGATCTAGTTTCCAAGCAGACAAGCATTCTAAATTGGAGTCACTTTGGTGTCTCAGTGACCCCTTCATTATGTTCTTGTAAGGTGCCCCCAGTGGCGCAGCGTGTTAAAGCGCTGAGCTGCTGAACTTGTGGACCAAAAGGTCGCAGATTCTAATCCGAAGAGCGGAGTGAGTGCCCGCTGTTAGCCCCAGCTTCTGCCAATCTAGCAGTTCAAAAACATGCAAATGTGAGTAGATCAGTAGGTACCGTTCCGGTGGGAAGGTAATGGCGCTCAATGCAGTTATGCCGGCCACATGGCTTTGGAGGTGTCTATGGACAATGCTGGCTCTTTGGCTTAGAAATGGAGATGAATCCCAACTCCCAGAGTCAGACACGACTGGACTTAATGTCAGGGGAAAACCTTTACCTAACCTAACCTATATGCTCTTGTACATAACTGAAGTATTAATTTGGTGCAGGTCTTCTTGGATTTTGAAAGTTTTCATTGTCTGATGAAAAGGATTGTAGAAGCTATGTTAGAGTCAGGCCATTTTCCTAGCATTTTCAAAACTGTCTTGTAGCAGCCCTAGACTGGACCTGGCCCAGGAGTTTCTGCATGCAATGCACTAATGTCTTTAATTAATCAATTAATTAGCCACAGATGTTTAAAACACGCAAAGTTATTTAAAATCAGTTCTATGTACACCAACCACTCTTTCTTGTTTATATAATTTAATCATTTACAGTTTTACATCCCAGCTCAGCTAGAGAAGTATGCTTTTAATTTCCATTGATTTCAATGGACATGGGAAGTGCTGAAATTTGGCCGGATCATGTCCAGCATGAATGCATAAAGCAGACATTGACAAAGTCAACAGCTACAAATTCTCTTCTGAAGTACTGCCACCTTGTGTTAACTTTCAACAAATAAGTATGCAGGGTCAGATTTTTGTTTGGTTCTGATTGCTCTTTAATGCCTGACTTGGTTTTAAAGTATTTCCCTAGCATTTCGAAGCAATATTTTTTACTTGGAACTATTGATGTATGCCATTTCCTGACTGGTGGGTCAATTTACATACTCATGACATCCACAATGATACACCGATGCATGCACAGCTTTCCATGGAGATGAGTCAGCCTTCACAAAAAACAGAGCCTTTTTGGTCCTGGTCCCAAATGCTGGAATGGCTTTCAACAAAGACCATATGTATAAGGCTTTCATGGCTGGAATCACTGGTTTGTTGTGAGTCTTTCAGGCTTCATGGCCATGTTCCTTAAATTTGATGTGTTGTTGAAGGTTTTCATGGCCGGAATCACAGGGTTGTTGTGTGTTTTCTGGGCTGTATGGCCATGTTCCAGAAGCTTTCTCTCCTGACCTTTCATCCACCTCTGTGGCAGCCATCCTCAGAGGTTGTGAAGTATGTTGGAAACTAGGCAAGGGAGGTTTATATATCTGTGTAAGGACCAGGGTGGGAGAAAGAACTCTGTTGGAGGTAGGTGTGGATGTTGTGATTAATCACCTTGATTAGCATTTGATGGCCCTGTGGCCTCAAGGCCTGACTTCTTCCTGGGAGAATCCTTTGTTTGGAGGTGTTAGCTGTCCCTAATTGTTTCATGTGTGGAATTTCTCTTTTTTCAGAGTGTTGTTCTTTATTTACTGTTCCTCTTCCAAAGTGAACTAAACCACCTAAACTAGACTCTACAGGCCAATGGGTACTCCACCACAGATATCAGAAAAGCTGCAAGACCAAGAACAAGCCACGAGAGAAAAGACACAGATCAATCCAGAGGAAAAGTGTCCTTACCATACATCAAGGGAACCACTGACTTCATAGCGAAGCTGATGAAGAAATACAACCTACAAACTATCTACAGACCCACTAAGAAAATCCAACAAGTGCTAAGTTCAGCAAAGGACAAGAGAGATCCTCTCACCTCTGCAGGAGTCTACCGTATACCATGCAGCTGTGGACAAGTCTACATAGGGACCACCAAACGCAGCATTGCCCAAACACGAATCAAGGAACATGAAAGGCACTGCAGACTATTTCACCCAGAGAAGTCAGGCATAGCAGAGCACTTGATGAACCAACCTGGACACCGCATATTATTTGAGAACACAGAAATACTGGACCACTCTAACAACTACCAGATCAGAGTACACAGAGAAGCCATTGAAATCTACAAACATGTGGACAATTTCAACAGAAAGGAGGTAACCATGAAAATGAACAAAATCAAGCTACCAATATTTTTAAAAAACTCTAAAATCAGAACGGTAAATAAAGAACAACACTCTGAAAACAGAGAAACTCCATACATGAATCAATCAGGGACAGGTAACACCTCCAAACAAAGGATTCTCTGAGACAGGAAGAAGCCAGGCCTTGAGGCCACAGGACTATCAAATGCTATTCAAGGTGATTAAGTACAACATCCACACCTGCCTCCAGCAAACAAGAGTTCTTTCTCCCATCCTGGACCTTACACAGATATATCAAACACACTTGCCTAGTTTCCAACATACCTCACAACCTCTGAGGATATCTGCCACAGATGTGGGTGAAACGTCAGGAGAGAAAGCTTCTGGAACATGGTCATACAGCCCAAAAGATTCACAGAAACCCAAAGATCCATAAGACTTCCTTCTTGTTTGTCTTCAGGGAGGACAGTTAAGAATTTTAATTGCTTTATAGATTGGAGAAAAAAAAGTTAAGTGGGGACATGATATCATGTTTAATATATGAAAATATTTTTTAAAGTGCCCTGAGTGAGTTATGGGATATTGTATGCCATTGGGCAAACCATAGCTCTGGAGGATATGAGCCCAATGACATGGGAAATGCTTCACCCCAACGCATTGCACTGCTTTGAGCAACACATCAAGCTTTTATAGGTTGATAGCATTTCAGAGATAGGAAACTGTCTAAACTGCTCTGAGCATTCCTTGAAGAAGAAAAACCCTGTGAAATTCATGGAGTCACCATCAGTTGGCAGTTTGGACTCACATGCATACACAACAGCAGAGAGCTGGCAAAGGCTAGCAATTCTGTTTAAGAAGTAGAGAAAAAAGAGACTAAGCAAACAATCTAAAGTCATATTGTAACAATTTATTTATTTTCTGCCTTTCTCCTCATACAGGGACTCAAGGCAGTTAACAATAAATATCGGTGCAAACTATGTCTAAGGTTTTGAAGCTAACACTAAAGCAAGCCACTTTCACTTGGGGGAGATGTGAGGGAATAACAGAATGGGAAGAGACAAGCTGGAAAGATCTTTAAGCATATCAGGTCACATTTCAAAGGGGTTAGGATAGGTGGATAAAAAGCTATGAGGCTTTGGGTCTCTGAAAACTGCTTAACAGTATCCCTGCTGCTCCCTCTGAAGACATCTTTAACTCTTTAAGGAAGAGGTCCAGCAAATAAGAAGCAGACAAGAATTTTGTTCTACGGGAGTCTGTTAGCCACATGTTAGGAGTCAGGGAGATTTCCCACTAGAACTGCTGGATTGAAAACTGGTCAGGACTCCTATGTTTTTAAAAGCTGTGTAGAAGAGAGAATTTCAGTAGGTGCTGCTTCTCATGCAAGCAGGTAATAAGCAGCAGTCACTGATATTCCTTTTCTGTGTGCCTTCAAATTGCCTGTTGGCTTGTGGCAACACCATAAATTTCACAGGGTTTCTGTATGTAAGGAATACTCCGAGGTGGTCTTGCCAGTTCCTTCCTCTGTCTGACATGCAGCCTACAGCACTAGATATTCACTGGTGGTCTCCCATTCAAGTTCTAACCAGAGCTTGTGTGTACGTTCCTTCAACTACCCCGTTTCCCCTAAAATAAGACATTCCCAAAAAATAAGACCTAATAGAGGTTTTGCTGAATTGCTTAATATAAGGCCTCCCCCGAAAGTAAGACCTAGCAAAGTTTTTGTTTGGAAGCCCACCAAACAAAACACCATAGCATGAAGGATTGGTAAATGTACATACCAGTTGTATATGGAAATAATGGACGTAACAAGAAATTCTTTACAGAAGTCACAGTTTGTCTGGTTTGGTTATGTTGGTTTGTGATGACACCTACTGTATAAATATTCATTTTCTTGTTCAACAATAAATCTGAATTCTTCTTCATGAAAAAATAAGCCATCCCCTGAAAATAAGACCTAGCGCATCTTTGGGAGTAAAAAATAATATAAGACACTGTCTTATTTTTGGGGAAACACGGTACCCAGAGAATGAATGTTGAATCCCATAAGTTTCCTTGGCAAGAAATAGTCAGAGGAGGTTTTGCCAGTTCCTTCTTCTGAAGTATAGCCTAACAGAACCTTTTGTTGACTATTTCCCATCTAAGTGCTACTAACCACATCTGACCCTGCTTTGCTTCCAAGATCAGACCGGGTCTGGTGCCTTTAATGTACTTATGCTCTCTTCTACATCATCATTGTAGGTCCAAGAGCCTTTCTCAAGTTTTCATTCTCAAAACCCTACTTTCCATCCTTGTTCCTTCACAAGAAGATGCTATCAAGATCTATTCAAAACTATGATTCTTGCAGGGAAGGCAGTAATAGCTTGGGGCTGGAGAGACGAAAAAAAGTGGAATATGGTGAATTGGAATAACTATTTGCTTGACCAGGTCCAATCAGAAATTATTGCAAATGTAACCTCTGAGGATAAGAAGGAAGATAAAATGAGGAAAATTAAAGAGAAATGAACAATATATTCAGATTGGATAAAAAGTGGCAAAGCCAATGTAACTATTGTACAGAAATGGGAAAAGTTGTGCTCATGGATGGAGTTACATTTCTAATGGAATTGTAGTAAGGGGTAGGGGTGGGGGGAGTGGAGGGGGGGAGGGGGAGGGAAGGGGGGGAAATGAATAGAATGATGATATATTAGATATGTGAGTAGACAATATAGAAGGGAAGAGGATGGAGAAATGTGATAATAGATAAATGATGTGTAGATATGAACATTTGTATTAAATGTGCAATATACTCACAACATGAAATATAAGATAATATCAATAAAAATATATATTTTTAAAAAAGATGATGCTTTTTGGACCCCACTGTCTCCTGTGAGCTTCTTGAAGGCACAGAACTAAGATGAGTTTCCTCCAAGTTCACAAGAAGTCTAGCACTTTTCTATCTGTTGGGAGTGCTTTGATTTTATTTTCCTGCATAGCAGGGTGTTAGTCTAGATGCCCTTTGTAATCTCTTCCAACTTTATGACCCTATGATTCTAAGTACTTCAGTTACAATATGGACCCTTCTCTCTGTGCTGTCCCACTCCTGTCTGCTGAGTTTCCAGTGTCTGCCTGTTACCAGGCATCTGACTGCATATACTGCTGCCAGCATTTTTTTTCTCCTCCTCTCTGGCCAGTGGAGCAGCTGGAAGCTTCCCCAAATCACTAGAAGCAGCAGGAGAAGAAGATGACAGCATGGTGTTCCCTGTCACCACTTTACACTGGAACCAAAAAAACCAAGTATTCCTCTGAGCAAGGGGGACAATCTCTCAGTTTTTAAATGGAAAAATGTGACATGTGAAAAATGTGTAAAATGCAGGCATTTTACAACCCTACCGGTGACAATAAGATAATGTGACCCAGGCCCCATCTACACTGTCATATAATCCATTTTCTGAATCCAGATTATCTGTTTTGAACTGGATTATATGGCAGTGTAAACTCACATAAACCAGTTCAAATCATATAATCTGGATTCAGAAACTGGATTATATGACAATGTAGATCCAGCCCCAGTTCTGTATGGGATTCTGCAACAATTACCTCTAAAATATTCCATCCTGTTAACTATCTATTGCTTATTTCCCAAGACGAGCTCCATTTCATTCTCACAAGCAGTTGTGACCAGGAAAGATAAGCTTGTTCTTTCCTTGTAGAGCAGTGGTCCTCAACGTGTGAGTCCCCAGGTGTTTTGGCCTACAACTCCCAGAAATCGCAGCCAGTTTCAGGGAGCTGAAGTCACAGAAACCCGGGGGAGCACAGTTTTAGAAACACGGCTTTAAACCATCAAATATGAAGACTTACATGGCGACCATTGCAATAACTAAGCATGAGAGCTTTCCTTGACATTAATTATGGTGACGATCTAAATGCTCTTGTGACACCTCTGAGAATTTATGCAACTTCTGTCCTCAGTGGATACTACAAATTTATAGTCAATACTGTCACCACAGATACTTTGAATCCAACTCTCAGATAGATAGCATTTCTGAATATCAAAATTGTCTAAAAGCTACTATTTATGGAAGCTAAAATATATCAGATTTTAATTTGTTATACTTAAAATACTACATACACACATATTATTTCATCTCAAGTTAAATCAGACCCTTATCAACCATGCAGTTCAAACTCCCATCTCTCATTCCAACCTTAGTCTAACTCAGTGGTTCTCAACCTGTGGGTCCCCAGATATTTTGGCCTTCAACTCCCAGAAATCCTAACAGCTGGTAAACTGGCTGGGATTTCTGGGTGTTGTAGGCCAAAACACCTGAGGACCCACAGGTTGAGAATCACTGGTCTAATTCAACCCCTCTAAAATCCTTTATGCCCTGCACTCTTCTCATACCCTGGGCTAAATCCCAACTTCTATTCATCAGCTCTCATTCAGCAGAATCATAAAACACTCCACCAGTCAGTATTGACTACAAAACCTCACTCTTTTCTTTATCCCAATGACTCGCTATCTCGTGTTCCAATATGCAATTCATGAACCAAACATTTTCAAATTCAAACCCATGACATTACAGTCACCCAATAGGTTTCCATGGCTGAGCCATGTTCTCCCATAGTTTAAGACTCAACGCCCTACACCACCCTGTCATCTCAGATGCAATTCCAGTTGTATTCAGTGAGACATACTCCTAGGTGTGTGTGTGTGTGTGTGTGTGTAAGATTGCAGATTCAAACTCATCTTACACAGTTAATACATAGATGAATCAGAAGACTCTGCTGAATTGTGCAAAATCACCTCTTTAAGGCTTCTGCACAGATACAGCATACATTCACAAAGTGAGCAGTAAAGAGAAGCAGTGCAGTTTTCCACATTCTAGATTGCAGTTTGAGTGCTGAGAGTATGACTTTCCTGCAAAAATAAAAGGAAAAATGTCATCTAACTCTTTCTCCAGCAAATGGTTAACAGCTGCACATCTCCTGCCCAGGGACACAGTTAGACAGGTCCATAATTGGAGAGGACTCTAGAGATGACTTCAGGCCTGACATTATTTTTCAGCATTCTTTAAAATATCTTCAATTTCATGCAACCAGCTTTGAACAGTAATGTGGCAGATGCCAAACAATGACCCTCTATATCAGTAGTTTCCAACCACTGACTATCTAGATGCTTTGGATGTCAGTTACTGCGAGCCCCAGGCAGCATAGCCAATGACAGGGGAATGTTGGAATTAAACAAAATATATGGGTATCTAATAATTGAAATCCATTGCTAAATCAATTTGTCCGTTATCTCCCTATTCCTCCTACTGTGAACTCCCAGTTAACATGTAGCCCTTAACTCCACAAGACCCAGTATGTTCCTTAGCAACTACCCCTAGTCCTGAGTCCATGGATAATTTATATTTCTGCAATATAATTAATTTATATTTATATAAATATAAATGCAATATAAACACTGATGACCTTGGCTTAACAACACAAGGAAATAACTTTGAAACAGTCAAAAACCAACCTAAAAGATCTCTCCAGCTACTACAAAAATAACCACCTGAATCCTAACCCTGCCAAGACACAAGTGTGTGCTTTCCATCTACGTAATTGTGAAGCCAACAGGAAACTGAAGGCTACTTGGGAAGGCCAAGAGCTTGAACACTGTTCCCATTATAAATATCTCAGTGTCACCTTAGATCAAACACTAACATTTAGGAAACACTATGCATACACCAAGCGCAAGGTGGCTGCATGCAATAACATCCTGTGAAAACTTACTTGCGCATGGAGTGCAAACCCAAAATTAATAAGAACATCAGCCCTGGCCTTGTCTTACTCAACTGCTGAGTATGCCTGCCTCATCTGCAGAAATTTGCCCATGCAAAGCAGGTGAATATAGCACTGAATGAGACATGTAGAATAATCACAGTATGTCTTAAACCTACACCTGTTGATAAACTCTGCAAGCTAACTGGCATTGCTCCCACCTCCCAATGTGCGATGGGAAGTTGCTGCCAATTGTGAGAGAAATAAGGTTGAACACTGTGAAAGCCACCTGTTATATGGCTATCAGCCTTCTCCCAGTAGACTTAAATCAAGGAAAAGTGTCATGAGAAGCACCACTCCTCTAAATGTCCCTCCAGCAACAGCAATAATATCCCTGTGAGAAGCAAAATCAGATAAGCCCAACTGGATGGTCCCCACAAGGGTCTTCCTCTAGAGCAAACCAAAATTGGGCAACAGACTCAGAAGTGGAGTTGGCAGATCAAAAGGCAACCTGGAAAAATGGCACTACCTAAAAGAATCCTCCATCTTGTGCAACTGTGGAGCAGAACAAACAACACAGCCTCTGTGTGCTTGCCCACAATGCCCAGACTCATGCACAGAGGAAGAACAGTTGAAAGCTACAGACAATGCCCATTGTTGCCCATTTTTGGTCTAAAATTATTTAGTAGCTTGTGATCCCTTAAACATTTATTACGCAATACTTTTGACATGAAATAAATAAGAAAATTTTCTGCAATTCCATGACATTGTTGTCGAAGGCTTTCATGGCGGGAATCACAGGGTTGTTGTGTGTTTTCCAGGCTGTATGGCCATGTTCCAGAAGACATTTTACTAAAATTCCATGACATTTTACTAAAACCACTTAGCAATATGTTCACAATATATAAGCAAGTATATAAAGGCACCTATGCATATATGCACATATAAGTAAGAAACAGCATGCATTTCTCCTCACCAGTCTTTCTCAACATGGCCTCTGAAGGGCGTCAAGCAGGGAAGTGCTGAGAACTATACCAACACAGAGGATTTTATTTTTTAGCACAACACACTGTATGTGAGATTCAAAATTTACAAAGTCACTTTTTGGATCTTCGCCTCCAGAAACTTTCTTCTCCCCTGCGGAGGAGAGGTTTTGGAGATTCTGGGAGCTGAGATCCAAAAAAGTAACCTTTCCCAGACTCTGGAGAGTTATTCAAAAACTCCCAATCTGTTTGTATATTACTCTTTGGCTTTGCATAGAGCATACCAGTGGCGAGTGGAAAGGATGCTATAGCAATCCAGGCTGTGATACAAACATGGAAGTGTCTCTGTTACAGCATTCCTTTGGTTTCCAGTGTAGTGATGTGGATTAGATTAACAGACATTTAATAGGAGGGAACAATAGAGCTTCCCAGCTTCTCTCAAATGAGCATTTTAAAAGAGTCTGGTTTTTTTGAAAAACTAAAAGACTGTACTCCCCCATCTAAAAAAGTTATTGTGGAAAATGTCTGGAGCATTTTAATGGCTGAACTTACTGCTAACACTCTATGCTTATTAGGATATCAGTAACTGTTGGGGCAAGAGAGACCCATGATATCTAGGAATGTGGAACAGTACGGCCAGGTTCAGCTTTCATGTCCTTTTTAGCCTCAAGAGTTTCCACTGCCAGAAAGACAAAAGGAGCTCCTGGCTTCAGAAATGGATACTGTTGCAGGGAAAGCTGCAAACAAAAGCCAGGTGCAATTCTATCCCTTCCTTGGATCTCTGTTTCTAAATGTAATAATATTTTAAACCAAACACTACTCTGCCGAATTTGCCATAAGCACAGTGAAGAGAAGGAAGAATGTTCCTTTCCCTGAATGGGAACAGCTCACAGCACTGAACACCTCCAAGAAATATGCACATATAGTGATTTGCAGAACCCTTTTAACCCCAAAAAACTAATCCCAGGTGAGAAGCAAACTGTATATAGCAGTCAAACTATGAACTTTCGGCTATATTTCACCATAGTTTGGTTAGGAGGTTGAGGGACAGCTGGAACCACACCTTAATATAAGGCAGGGGAAAGTCAACAGGGAGTTCGGAAAAAGATTTAACAAGTGCATTCTTTTTTAATGCAGCATCTGCCTCAATTTGTACAAATAATAACAATAACAATAATATAAATTTTATTTATTAATCACCACTACCTATGGCTCAAGGTGGGCACAACATGTTTCAGGACAACTTACTCTTTTAAGCATCTGCAAAGCTCTGATTTTCCATACACACATATTCCTCTTACTTCGGGAAATTTTGATAGAAAGCAAATAGTCACAAACAGAAATTATTGTTTAGCTCGATATTTTATTATCTCATGTTTGGCGCTTTTGTTCAGATTTAACACATCAGAATTAATATAAAAATCAAAGGATTTTCAAAATGAGTTGACTTACAGACAGTATTTAAAACTGTTTTTATGTTGTTTGGTTTCTCTCATTAGTTGTCCTGCTTCCATCTTCTATTACACAGAAGAGACATTTTTATTTATTTTATTTATTGTGTCAGAAGCAAACCAAGGGTACAGTTGTAATGTATTTAAAAATGCAAACAAAGTTAAAAACTTGGCATTATACTAAATGTCCTTTGAGCAGTTGCTGGCCACTTGGAGTGCCTTTGGTGTTGCTATAAGAAGGTCCTCCATTGTGCATGTGGCAGGGCTCAGACTGCATTGTAATAGGTGGTCTGTGGTTTGCTCTTCTCCACACCTGCATGTCATGGACTCCACTTTGTGGTCCCATTTCTTAAGATTGGCTCTGAATCTCATGGTACCAGAGTGCAGTCTGTTCAATGTCTTCCAAGTCACCCAGTCTTCTGTGTGCCAGGGGGGAGTCTCTCATTCGGTATCGGCCTTGGCTTGAGGTTCCAGGTTTTAGCCTGCCACTTTTGGTCTCTCGCTTGCTGAGGTATTCCTGAGAAGAGGCATAACATGTTACAATATGGAGGTAATGCCAAAGAAGAACATTCTCACACAGAAAGCGAAATGGTAACAGCTGGTAAACTGGATGGGATTTATGGGAGTTGTAGGCCAAAATACCTGGGGACCCACAGATTGAAAACCACTGGTTTAACCCATTGTGCCACCACGGCTCCACCCATTAGTTGCTGTTGGGCCAATGGCAGTGGTTAGAGATTATTGGTGTTTTCCATGGGGTGATGAATCCAGGTTTCAGCTAGACTGTAAAGGCGCAATCAAAGCTATGGTAAGATATCCTAGATCCAGATTTGGGAAAAATAATATAGTATAATACAACACATGTTGCTGAATCCTATCCCCAGTAAAGGTTCAGCACCTTGGACAGATCCCTGAAATATGGAGTAAATCCTAGAGGAGATTGGGTGGCATAAGATCCTCCATCCATCAATAACAGGAGAAAGCAGCTGTCAGTGAATTTCCAGTAATCTAAGATGAAAATCAAGTGAACAGTGCAACTCTTAAAATAATTTATACACTCAAAGTCATAGAAGTAGTGTCACCTATTGTCAGACCACACCACACCATTATAAGATACTCTGCTATTCAATATTTTAGAAAGAGATGAGTTAGAAGAAGTATTTGAGGGAGGGGATGATGGATGGATATAACAATGCAATCCAATATATATTGAGTTCATGGATGCACCCAATCTTCTCCTCATAATGATACCTATTTTAGTTCAATGGGACTTATACCCGAGATAGCCATCGTAAGATTGTGGCTGTTACATATTCAAGTATTTATCTATGTAATCCTTCCACATGTATCAAACAATGAAACCACTGATAGACATTTTATTTTCTAACTGCTGAGCAGATGCTGTTTCTATTGGAGACAGAAAGACAGATTTTCTAAAGCCGAAGTCTAGCCATTATTTCATGCTCTTATTGGGGGGAAAAACCCTTGGAGAATTGAATTCATTTTGCCATATTCTGGTTGTATGATAATAACTGAAATGTGTTTTAGCACAGCCAGTCCTCTTCATTTTACTAATAACTGTATTTGGGAGGAAATTTCTTCAAACGATTAACTAGTCATTTTGTGAAATGTTGCTCTGGGTATTCTGAATGTCTGGACCTTATTAAACAGATAAATTATCATTCTGTCACCAAACTATTGTGGAGCTGTCTTTCTCGCTGCAAAAGAACATTAGAAAAACATGCTGTTCCATATTTAAAGACCACATAAAACCCATTTGAATGTAAAACTTGTTAAAGAAAACCACACAGAGAGCCTGCTAGACTGACACGTTACGACTGATCAAAAGTATATTTTTGCAGCTCAGGAAGTGAGACGGCAAAATCTGTCAGCAGTGAATTACAACAATTAGAGTAAACCTTACTCTTGAGCAGGATGGGGAAAACGTTATGCAGGTCTCCCAAATAAAATCTGTTTGTTTAGAAACAAAACTTTTGGAGACTTTTTTGTGATCTAGAGAAGCTGTCTCTTTGTTTGGTCAATGTATTTAAACCTTTTGCTTTCTTCTTACCTGTAATGGTTGCTTTTTTTCTTCTTCAAGAAGTTAGTATCTTGGTTCTCTTTGGGTACAAATATACTGTAGGACTAATGCAGTTTGATACCACTTTATCTGTCATGGCTCTGGATTTGTAGTTTGGTGAGGCTTTAGCATTATTTGGCAGAGAAGGTAAAATACTTCCTGAAACTGCAACTCCCATGATTCTGTAGCATTGAGCCATGGAAGTCAAAGTGGTGTCAAATGCATTAATTCTACAGTGTAGATCAGGCTGTTAGGAATGGTGAGAGTTGAAGTCCAAAACCCCTGGAGGGCCAAAGTTTGCCCATGCCTGGTGTAGATTAGAGATGTGTATTCATATAGAATTGCTGTTTGTTTTGTGTAGTTTCGTTCGTGTCATCTCATTTTCATATTTGTGTTCCACTAACAAAAATGGGCCACCTATACAACATGATTTTTGGTCTGGCTTATGAAAAAATGAAAATTTTCAGACCATTGGTTGCAATGGGAGGACTTCCAAGGCTCACCCCCCCCCCAGCTCGGTTTTTGGGCTACTGGGCTGAAAATTGCCACACATGGAGGGCATTTCGACCCATTTAACCCACCAACTTTTAAAAGGTTTGGGTCTTCCCCAGAGTACTATTGTTATTAATATTATTATTATCAAGACCCATTGATCCACATCGGATGTAATTGGGAGGCACTCCTCTCCCATGCTCAGCTTAGGGTGCCAGAATAATTGCTGTTCTTAATATTAATATAAATATTATCATCAATACCCATGGATCCACATCGGATGTAATTGGGAGGCACTTCTCTCCCAGGCTCAGCTTAGGGTGCCAGAATAATTGCTGTTCTTAATATTAATATAAATATTATCATCAATACCCATGGATCCACATCGGATGTAATTGGGAGGCACTTCTCTCCCAGGCTCAGCTTAGGGTGCCAGAATAATTGCTGTTCTTAATATTAATATAATCATCAATACCCATGGATCCACATTGGATGTAATTGGAAGGCACTCCTCTCTCAGACTCAGCTTAGGGTACCAGAGTAACTATCGTTATTTATATTAATATTATTATTAACACCCTTTGATAAACATCAGCAGTAATGAGAAAGCAGTCCTCTGTCAGTACCTGCTTATTGTTACAGGGCCAAAACGAAAAGAAAATGAAAGCAAGCATAATGATTGTGCAGCTTTTATTTCTGTGTTGCCTTTCATTTCCTACAGAAATGTTGTCATTCGTTTTGTGTAGACGAACGGTCAAAATGAAACTATAGCACGAAGGAAATGAAGGAAAAATTTTCGCGCACATCTCTAGTGTAGATGCTCTTTTGTCTTGAAAGGGGCAGCCATGAACCTCTAATTCCAATAATGGCTGGTTGCTTACATCCACCCATGAGAACCAGCTTAAAAACAAAATATATGGCTAACTTTCTTTGTCATGGATTTCCAGAGAAAATAAGCATTAACTTTTCTTTACTATATAATAGCATCCTGACTAATTATGCCTGTTTGTCCCATGAGTTCCAAATGCGCTGCTGCTATGTGCTTAATGTAGATAGCAAATATTTCTATTCTCTTCTGAGTTCACATACAGAAGCTGTCTGTCATTGTAAGTTGATTCTACTTGGAACAGCATGCCATGTTTTAACAGTAGGCTCATTTCAGGAACTTAGTACTTTGGAGGTATACTCTCCAACAGGAGAGAAACACATAGAAGCTAAGGAGGAGCTACCCGGAAATCACTTGCTGTCCCCAAGCAGCTGCTGCCTGGGTCAGCTATCTCACTTATGGCAGGGATGACCCCTTGAATGTAGTTCTCAGTTTTCTTTCTCACAAGAAACTCAATGGGATTTGCAACTGTCAGTCTTCAGATAACATTACTTCTATGTTGTAGGGTTTTGATTATGAGAACTGCACTGTAGAATGACTGCAGTTTGACACCATTTAAACCACAGTAACTCAATGTTATGGAATCATCCTAGTTACAATTTTGCATGTAGGCTTGTATATTTCAGCTGAACCTTAATCCGTTTCTGCTGTCTGGACACCGGTAGATGCTCATATCTATTTTCGTGCATCACCCTAAAACAGGAGATCAGATGGATGGAGTTTTCAGACCACAGCAGAAAAATACAGCTAGATCCAGCCCATTAGTGGCACCCCTTTTTGTCCTTTTAGGTAATGCCATTGTTTGTCCTTATATCCTTCATTGAGACCTGGATTAAAAAGCATCAGAGTTAAGATATCACTTTCTGTGATCCTTTCCCTTTGGTCTGTGGAGGAGACCTGGGTGTAATGCTTCATTAAAGCTGTTTCTACTCTAGAGGAGACAAGCGGCAGCTTCCCATTAAGGTACAGTAGAGTCTCACTTATCCAACATAAACGGGCTGGCAGAATGTTGGATAAGTGAATATGTTGGATAATAAGGAGGGATTAAAGAAAAGCCTATTAAACATCAAATTAGGTTATGATTGTACAAATTAAGCACCAAAACATCATGTTATACAACAAATTTGACTGAAAAAGTAGTTCAATACGCAGTAATGCTATGTAGTAATTACAGTATTTACAAATTTAGCACCAAAATATCATAATGTATTGACAGCATTAACTACAAAAATGTGTTGGATAATCCAGAATGTTGAATAAGTGAGTGTTGGATAAGTGAGACTCTACTGTATTTTAAGAAGGCTTCCCGCTTCCTGCTTCCCAGTTCCCACTGGGAAGGAAGAGTGATAATCTGGAGTATCCTCTGGGCTTCCTTTAAAAAGCCTTCTCTTTTGTCTTGAATTGCACTGCAGGCCCTGCCTGCTCCCCCCCCCCCCCCCCATGCCTCATGCCTTTCTGCATCAGGTTTAATGTTGCATCAGGTTAAAGCTGACATTTCACCCACATTTATTGCAGGCATCCTCAGAGGTTGTGAGGTATATTGGAAAACTAAGCAAGGGAGGTTTATATATCTGTGGAAGGTCCAGGGTGGGAGAAAGAACTCTTGCCTGTGGGAGGCAAATGTGAATGTTGCAATTAATCACCTTTATTAGCATTGAAAAGTCTTGCAGCTAAAAGGCCTGGCTGCTTCCTGCCTGGGGGAATCCTTTGTTCTGAGGGGGTTAGCTGCCCTGATTGATTCATGTCTAATTCCTCTGTTTTCAGAGTGTTGTTCTTTGTTCACAGTTCTGATTTTAGAGGGTTTTTTTTAATACTGGTAGTCAGATTTTGTTCATTTTCATGGTTTCCTCCTTTCTGTTGAAATTGTCCACATGCTTGTGGATTTCAATGGCTTCTCTGTGTAGTCTGACATAGTGGTCCAGCATTTCTGTGTTCTCAAATAATATACTGTGTCCTGGTTGGCTCATCAAGTCCTCTGCTATGACTGACGTCTCTGGTTGAGTTTGTCTGCAGTGCCTTTCATCTACGGACCCACTAAGAAAATCCAACAAATGCTACATTCAGCGAAGGACAAGAGGGATCCTCTCACATCTGCAGAAGTCTACTGTATACCATGCAACTGTGGACAAGTTTACATAGGGACCACCAAATGCAGCAATGCCCAAACACGAATCTAGGAACATGGAAAGCACTGCAGACTAACTCAAACAAAGTCTATTTGCAAGGGCTTCAGTCTTCTCTGCTAGAGAATGCTACAGCCCAACCAAACTACAACTTCTGGGATTCCACTGGCAGCTAAAGTCGTATCAATTCTGCAGTATAGATACATCCTAGGTTGCAGTTCTCACAATCAAAAGTCTGCAACATAGGAGTAATGTTGTCTGAAGACTGACAACATCTTCACAGATTGAGTTTGTCCCAGATGATGAGAATGATTGTGATTTTTTAAAAAAATGTATGTCAGGTGAGCCTAGCTCACTTCTCTGACTGGACTAACAGAATTTGGGTGAAATAAGTAACATAGGAATTACACATAAGCAGAAATAAGGAGATTCAGTTTTTCATGTGACTGCCTGAAGTTTTCCTGGAGAAGATGAAAGCATTACTAATCCACTAGTTTTTATTGGCCACAATGGTTTTGGATCCTATCCAGTTTCCTTCTCTTTATTGCATACGGGTTCAGTTCACTTCAGAAGAATATTGTTCTCACTTAAAAATGAAGGGACTGCTCTGCTAAGCATATTTTCTTCTGAATAATTGCTATTAAATGTTTTCATTGTGTCACACTGTAAATATGCTTTTACTTAGCGTTCAATAAGGCATTTAAAGTACAATTTCCTGTTGTCACTTTCTTTAAATTGTTTCCTACAAAGACATGCTCATTTAACATAAAAAGGATTTTTACAATCTCCATGAAAACAGATGGCAAAATCCCTCTCCTGCATAATTTTGTGTTCCTCTGAGACAACTACAAAGTCCTTTCAATTTCTTACGGATATTCTGCATCCGAGTCCAGCAGCTACACTTACTTAGCCTAAGAATTCGGACATGTTCAGATTGTTAGTGGGTTGGCTTTTTAAAAAATCAGTACTGTGAGATTTTAGCAAAAATATCTTTCCCAATGTCAAGAATGGTTTACACCCTAGACCAGTTGACAGGAATGTTTTTGCTAAGAATTTCAGAAGCCTAATCAAAAAAGTTTTAAACTTATCTATATAAGGGAGAGAGACAGTATTCTTGAATACAGGAATTCATCAATGTCTGAAGAAAATAGCCCAAATGTTAGAGAACTGAGCAAATAGTACAAGAACCCAACAGTGGGAGGAAACAAAACCTTAAATAAGCAGCTAGGAGGAATGATCCATGGTCATATGGTAGATGAGATGTCTCTAAACCAGAGTTTCTCAAACTGTGGTCCTCCAGATGTTTTGGACTTCAGATCCCACAATTCCTAACAGCTTATAAGATGGTTGGGATTTCTGGGAGCTGAAGTCCAAAACACCTGGAGGACCAGAATTTGAGAAACACTGCTCAAAATGAGTGTTAGACACTTGACTACATAATGCTACTATTCGGTGAATTTGTAATTTTTGTAATGTATTGATTGATCAAAACCAATGGGTGCTCATCAATAGCACCTCTCTCTCCTGGAGAGAAATGAGTAGCAAAATTCAGTCCTGGACTCAATGTAATTCAATATTTTTTATAAATGACTTTGATAAAAGAATAGAGGACATGCTTATCAAAATTGCCAATGACACCAAATTAGATGGATTAGCCAATACCACAGAGGATAGGCTCAGAATTCAAAACTAGCTTAAAGAATTGGAGAGCTGGGTCAAAACTAACAACATACATTTCTACAGGAAGAAATGTAAAGTACTACACTTAGGTAAAAGAGATGAAATGCATAGATATAGAATGGGTGACATCTGGTTTGAAAATAGTACATGTGAAAGGGAGTCATAGTAGACCACAAGCTGAATATGAATCAGCAGTGTGATGCAGGTGAAGGTAAACGTTTTCCCCTGACATTAAGTCTAGTCATGTCCGACTTCTGCGGGAAGGTAAAGGCACTCCATGCAGTCATGCCAGCCACATGACCTTGGAGGTGTCTACGGACAACGCCGGCTCTTTGGCTTAGAAATGGAGATGAGCACCAAACCCCAGAGTTGGACACGGCGAGACCTAATGTCAGGGGAAGCCTTTACTTTTATATTAAATATGGGACAAGCTTGTTTTCTGCTATTTCAGAAACTAAGATATGGCACAATGGGTTCAAACTGCAGGAAAAGAAATTCCATCTAACAATTAAGAAGAACTTCCTGATGATAGAAAATAGTCCTTACTATATCTATATTGTTGGTTCAGCATTGAAGTCTTAGTCCTTTTTTTGCTTTTAGAAACACCCTCACTTCAAGATCATAATATTACAGCTATTGACTTCTAGCCATGGTGCCAAACTGTTGCCCACAAAGTCATTTTTGCTGTTTCGTGTGACCATAAAAGTTCCAGCTGAGTGTTCCGTGTACTAATTCCAGATCCAAATACATTAATATTACTTTATACATAGGCATGTATATTCTATGCAGCTTTTGTCTCTGTCTAACATTTGAGTCACTCAGGTCTTAGTTGCCAGTGATTGTTGGCACAATGAAAATACTGGCACTATTTTAAAACTTGTCATCAAGTTGAAGAACAAAGGACAATTTATGGAACACCATCCTGCCCAAGAGTTTTACACCTCAATATATTCATAACGAAACATGCTAGGCCAAATCAGTAAATGGGAACACCTCTTCCCATTACATACCAACATGAACTCACTGCAAAATGGTTGTAAATTCAACCCAGTCTCAACATTATTTTCTCTGGCCCAGAATACTTCTCTCCATTTAACTGTCTCCTTCAAAATTGTCCTGCTAGAAGGGCAGATTTCTTTCTTAAATTAAGTGTTCATTCTTATGCCTCACAAATTAAGCTTGACAAATACCATCAGATTCTGATTTATTAAACACCAGCATTCTGTAATACCTTAAAGCTTGTAAACTGATTACAGAATGAGATTTTATGGACTCTAGCCCAATACATAAGATGTGTGAAGTGTTCATTCTTACATACAGAGTTTCTCCCTCTTTGTGTCTCATTACCCACCTAACCACGAAACAATTGGACTGTAAGCCATGAGTTAAATGCAATATACTGGCACCAATAATATTTACACTAGCTGTGTTGCTGTGAGTTTTCCGGGCTGTATGGCCATGTTCCAGAAGCATTCTCTCCTGATTTTTTGCCCACATCTATGTCAGGCATCCTCAGAGGATGAGAATGCTTCTGGAACGTGGCCATACAGCCTGAAAAACTCAAAGCAACCCAGTGATTCCAGCCATAAAAGCCTTCAACAAGACCTTCACACTAGCTGTTAATAAAATTACTGCTGAGGTGAAAAACATCCTGGATCTTTGATGTTTTATGACATCAATATGGCTTTGATTTATGCTTGGATTAGAAGGTGAAAGAGACAATCTGTGGAAACTTTCAACATGTGATTGTCAAGCCCCTGGAGGCGCAGTGGGTTAAACCCTTGTGCCGGCAAGACTGATGACTTGAAAGTTTGATTACTGACCTGAAGGTTGCCGTTTCGAATCCAACCCGAGTAGAGTGCGGATGAGCTCCCTCTATCAGCTCCAGCTCCATGCGGGGACATGAGGGAATCTTGCTACAAGGATAGTAAAAACACAAAAAAACATCCAGGCATCCCCTGAGCAATATCCTTGTAGACAGCCAACTCTCTCACATCAGAAGCGACTTGCAGTTTCTCAAGTCACTCCTGACATGAAAAAAAAATGTGAAAAAAGGGGCATGTCTTTTTTTGATTGACTCAATCCATCTGTAGTCTGGTCTTTCCCTTTTTCTGCCATCTTTAGTTCTACTGAGAATTAACTTCTTTTCCAATAAATCATGTTATTGCATTATATGTCCAAGGCATAATAGCCTTTGTTTAGACATTTTGGCTTCTGTGAGAAGTAAGGACTCCTGTGGTGTCTTAAGAATTCTTCTTCAAGTATCCTTTCAAACTCATTTGCTCCACAGTGTTGTCTTTGAGGTCAGTGAGTGCGTGGGAGACCAAAATGTTCATCTACATAATAATAATAATAATAATAATAATAATAATAATAATAATAATAATAATAATAATAATATACTTGATTTATACTCCGCTCTGTCTCCCCGAGGGCAAACATTCAATGCCGTTATACAATTGACAAAGACAGACACTACATAAACAGAGGCTTCCTTCTTTTAACCTCTGGCATCCAGCTGTGCTCGACTTGGACATGGGAAGGTGCTAGTTTTTCATTTTCCATGCCAAGGAACCTGTCGTCCATGGACACCTTTCTTGGTTGGAGTTTTGCCGGTATGTTTTTCAGGGCACCTTTTACCTCCCTGCCAATGCAGTGCCTATTTATCTACTTACATTGTTGTTTTTGAACTGCTAGGTGAGCAGAAGCTGGGCTGACAGCAGGAACTCACCCTGATCTGGATTTGAACTGCCAACCTTACGGTCAACAGGATCTTCTATAGCTGGTGGCTTAACCTGCTGTGCTAGCCCAGCCCATGCTGGGGTATCTGCTGGGGTTTGGTTCCAGGAGACACACACATCCCCCCGGTATGGATACCAAAATCCATGGATGTTCAACTCTTATTATATACTATGAGGTAGCAAAATGGTATGCATTTTATAAAATGGAAAAATCAAAATTTGCTTTTGAGATTTTTCTTGTGTGTGTGTGTGTGTGTGGAATATTTTCAGGCAGAGAATAGCTGAATCCATGGTTACGGAGGGCCATCTGTATTGCTATTTCTAATATCAGATTTGTGCTCATTTACTATTTTTGTGGAGGCCATTCTTTTTGTCCTAGTTAGTCTACAGAAGGGCATTGCTGAGATGGCCTGTATTACACTGGGACACAAACAAGCAAACTACAGATGCTGTGGCTATCACTGGTTCCTGTAATGGTACTGCCAGAATATATATGCTGACAATGTTGGCAGCTGGTCCCAGGACCTGTATCCTTTATTTTGTGGCGTCTTGCTGCTAGTGATTAGTTGTTTCAGACTGGAAGGTCATCTGTTAGCAAACTCAGGCTTACCACCAGAGGCTAGTGGGGGGAACTTTCATTGCCCTGAATGGGCTGAAGCTCACTGATGATATATAGGCATCGTTTCAGCTGGACTTGTGACAAATTGTGTTCTGCTCATTTCTTCCAGGTCTGTTCTATAATGGATACTCCCGTGGCCATGTGAACTTCAAAAAACAAAACCAAACAAAACAACTTTGTGGGGTAGGTATTACTTTGAGAAATGCCTGGTGTAAATCCTTCAGATGTGAATTTCTGTCCAGGGAGACTGAATCTATACAGTTGTATCAAAAGGCTTGACTGCAGACGGAGGATTTTGTGGTGAAAGCTAAAAGCATACCAGTATGTAGGGTCAGTAAGCTTTCAATATAAGGTCATGCTTTTATGTCTATTATTTAGTTGCACCAACAGAACCATGAAACTGAATCTTCTGCATGAAGTGATCTAGGCTCAGGCTTAGAGTGGGGTGAAAGCTATTTGAGCCCTGGCGGAATTTCTGGAGGGGTTCTTGTCTGACATTAATACAGAGGGCATCGGTGAATCTCTGAAAAATACCTCTTTTATGGCAGAAACTGAGAAAGCAAAGAAACTTCAAAGAGAAAGAGAAATGAGAAGTTGTTGAGATATGTCTCCAAGTCTTTATCCAGAGGTTTGAACCATTTTACACTACATATACTAACTAGGTTACCAAGAGACAGGATATTTCACATCAATCACAAAATTCAATTCACAGCCACTCTTGGAGTAATTGCGACTGTCCGTCATTTCTACATTTATTTCCCTTATGACCCCAATGTTTACATCTCTCCAAATTATGTACATATATCCCTTATCTGGAATGCTTCGGACAAGAAGTATTCCATATTTCAGATTTTATTTGAGTTTTGAAATACTTGCATACACATTATTAAATATCTTAAGAGACCCAAGTTTAAACACAAACTTTACTTAAGTTTCATATACTCCTTATGCACATAGATAAAGGTAAAGGTATACCTTTACATTAAGTCTAGTTGTGTCTGAGTCTGGGGGGGTGCTCACCTCCATTTCTAAGACAAAGAGCCAGCGTTGTCCATAGACGTCTCCTAGGTCATGTGGCCAGCATGACTGCATGGAGCGCCGTTACCTTCCCACAGAAGCGGTACCTATTAATCTACTCACATTTGCATGTTTTCAAACTGCTAGGTTGGCAGAAGCTGGGTCTAACAGCAGGAGCTCACCCGCTCCCCATATTGGAACCACCGACCTTTCGGTCAGCAAGTTCAGCAGCTCAGCGATTTAACTTGCTGCACCACTGGGGGGGGGGAGGCTTATGCACATAACCTGAAGATTATTTAATACACAAAGTTTTAAATATTTGTGTGCATAAAACAAAGTTCATGTGTGCATTGAACCATCAGAAAACAATAGTATTACTATTACTATTAATATCTCAGGCAGTCATGTGGACCATTTTTGATGTTATAGTTGGTTGGATTTCAGAATTCTGAATTAGGAATTGAACCTGTATCTGAAATTGTCATTTTATGCATCGGATGAACTACTGCACAAAAGCTAATAGTGTCTGAACTATTTCTGGCACTTTGGGTAGCTCCTTTCAGGGATAAATATGAATGTGAGATTATTTGTAGAAATGCAGTTCAGGTTCTGACAACCACCCCATGCAATCCATTAAGACTGAAAACTTGGGTCTGGACTTGTTTTAGCTTCTTAAATCTATCAGTTGTTAATTCTCCTGTTAAATGAATCAATTTAGCAAGCTCCTGGGAAATCTAGTCAACCCTGGATCAAAATCATATATATTTCTGGTAGTTTGTTTCTAGGCCAGTCTGTTTTGCAGGGCTTTGTGCTTATGCTCCTGGAACTCAAGCTTCTCATCCACCTCCTTGCATTGAATGCCTATCCTCTGTTCACTAGAGTTTTAGTTCAGAGCTTGTTTGTGAAATTATTCTAGGAGATTGGTCACATTGATAATATTTAAATGGACTTTGCAATCTTGGAATACATCCGGCTCTTGGATCTGGGTAAGAATCCCAATAGCAAGTACATCAGTAACTGTGGCAGGACCCATGTCCTCCTTTTATCTCTAGTAAACCACTCAAATCCAAAGTGGAAGGAATCTGCTATCACTTCTGGTTTCATTTTTGGTCTTAATGGGGGTGGGGATTTGAACAGTTTTGTTATTTAATCAGCAACAAAACTGAAAACACATAACCCCAAAGAAATGAGCATCACAACATCTTTCCAAGACAGATTACAACTGATTTCAGTGAATAGATATTTGATTGTAGCATTTTTATAAGTATATATTTTAGTTACAATGAAATAATCATGTTATCAAAACAGCCATGAGTAGCATTCCATTCCACCAATGTCTGTGAAATGTGCAGACACTACACTTCCACAAGCAATTGTAAAGACAGAAAGTACTATGAAATTCACTTATGTTTCCAGTGTTGTAGTGCAGTCCAAATTTTTTGAATTACAACTCCACCATCCAAAGCTAGTGACAATATTGGAGAATGCCACTGTAACGGTGAGGCATAAGATAGCTCTTTCATAAACAGATGGATCTCTTTAGAGCTGACTCAATAGCCTATTTTTTAATATGTAGATGAAGATTAGTTTAATTTGCTCCAATGAGATTTGTGCTCCAAACAGAAGAAAATGCTACTTGGAACTAAGCCTTATTGATTACCTTGATGTATACACATTAAGGACGACATCCTTAGGATTAGAACTTATGTCACTGTCTTTTCCAAAGCATTAATCTTTTTTCACTGCAGTGGGACCACATCAGCATGCGTTCTCATGACAGTTCAGCTGTAATTAAGGATTTATTTATATGGAAATTAGGCTGCTAACAACAGGGGTTACAAACCCAATTATTCCACTGGTAGCATTACATTTTATTCTGTAATATATCCTTCTGCTAATATTATATTATAACACGGTAAGATAAAATGTGAAGGATAGCTATTCTTTTCGGGGGTGGGTAGGATTAAAATATATAAAGTCCAGGATACTCCCTTTCTTCCCTTTTGAAATGCTAAAAGTCACAGGGCCCCACAAGAAACAATTCTTTTTTGGATGAAGGGTACTTCAAGTACCTCATTCCTACTGAAAACAGAATCATTTCCCACTTGCACAAAAGGTTGCTTTGTAGCCATTCTACATGTTCTGTTGTGTGTTAGATAAAAAAATATTAGGTGTCTCTGATATCATCACAAAAGTGAGTCTGTCCTGGATTTCAGAATAAATTGTAAAGAGCCACCCAAAGTGCCAAGGTAAAGATAAAGGTTTCCCCTGACATTACATCTAGTCGTGTCCAACTCTGAGGGTTGGTGCTCATCTCCATTTCTAAGCCGAAGAACCGGCATTGTTCAAAGACGCCTCCAAGGTCATGTGGCCAGCATGACTGCATCGAGCGCCATTACCTTCCCATCAAAGCGATATCTACTGATCAAATTACATTTGCATGTTTTTGAACTGCTAGGTTGGCAGAAGCTGGGGCTAACAGTGGGAGCTCACCCCACTCCCCAGATTCGAACTGCTGACTTTTCAGTCAGAAAGTTCAACAGCTCAGTGGTTTAATCCGCTACGCCACTGGGGGTTCCACTCAAAGTGCTAAACCTGCTTTACTTTTTAGGGTTTAGATCAATAGTTCCCAATCTTTTTTTGGCCATGCCCCACTTAAGCAACTCTGAAATCCAGATGCCCCCGTGACATGTAATTCTTATTATTCAAAAAGTGAACTCCTATTTACGTGGAGGAAGCCTTTAAAAACCATTAACTTGTTCTAAACAAGCTTCCATGAAAGAGAAAACAAAGAACGAATTGATTTGGGCAAATTACATCAAATTCAGGGAAACTTCAGGATTCAACAACATTGCCTGTATTTGGTGAGATCATCACCTAACGTTACTAATCTTTATTTAATTTTTTTTCATACAAAAATATTGACTTACCTATGGAAGCAATAATTGTGTTTTGGGTTTTTTTCAAATATTTTTTTGAAAAAGCATCACTACATTCATATGCAGAAAGACATTTCTATATATTTTGTATAGCTTATACAGTAGAGTCTTGCTTATCCAACACAAACAGGCCAACAGAATGTTGGATAAGCAAAAATGTTAGATAATAAGGAGAGATTAAGAAAATGCCTATTAAACGTCAGCTTACTTGATTTTTGAAATTAAGCACCAAAACATCATGTTTTACAACTAATCAACAGAAAAAGCGTTTCAATGCACGGTAACATTATGTAGAAATTACTGTATTTACAAATTCAACACCAAAACATTGCAATGTATTGAAAACATTGATTACAAAAACATTGGCTACTAACAAATTGACTACAAATAATGAACATTGTCGGAAGTTAAATCCATAAAAAGTTCAGTCCTTGCTGCCTACAGAAAGAGCTGTAGATCCGAGCAGGTGGCAGACTGCGTTGGATAATCCAGAATATTGGATAAGCGAAGGTTGGATAAGCAAGACTCTACTGTAATGTCAAAAGCACACTGAGGAGTGGAGTGTTTGGAATGAGCGTTGCCTGACTTTTCTGTGCCCAAGTGCTCTCTATAGTTAACTCTATGCTGTCATCACTGCTCTCTATGAGCGGGCTTTCCCCCTCAATTGTCACCAGCTGACCGCCATGTACATTGTGATTTTAATTTTTAAAATGTCTATGTCACTATATATATTCATATACTATGAGAACCCTAGAACCATAAGAAATGCAATAAATGGACTATTAACCAATGTTCAATCTCCCCACCCCCAGAAATCAACTTGCCCCTCTGTGGGTTGTGTGTCCCAAATTGGGAACCAGGGGTTTAGATTCTTCAAACTAAAATACAAAGAGATTCATACTGACAATGGTGCCATGCGACACCTCTGCTGTTGCTTAAGTTTTCAGGTTTACAAATTGTTAAATGACACTTAAAAAAAAAGCACAGCAGAAAAGGTTTCAAAAGTTTCATTAAAATTGGGAAGTCAGATTTGGCCGTGGTAGTCCACGCTCTGGTTATATCTCAAATAGACTACTATAACACACTCTACATGGGGTTGCCTTTGAAGACTGTTCAGAAGCTCCAAGTGGTCCAATGGGCGGCAGCCAGCTTTCTTGCTGGAGCAGGGAACATACAACCCACCCCCAACCCCCTGCTGCATCAGCTCCATTGGCTGCCTGTCTAATATCAAGCATAATTCAAAGTGCTGGCTTTGGCCTATAAATCCATAAACGGTTCCGGTCCAGCTTACCCTTCCAAACACATCTCCCTCTATGAGCCAGCCAGAGCACTAAGATCGGCTGGGGAGGCCCTGCTCTCGGTCCCACCACCCTCTCAGGTGTGATTGGCATGGATGAGAAACAGGGCCTTCTCGGTGGTGCCCCTCAGCTGTGGAACTCACCAGCGAAATTAGATCAGTCCCCTCCCTCCTGGCATTTAAAAAACAACTCAAAACTTGGCTGTTCAAGCAAGCATTCGGGGAGTGGTTGCAACAATGAAATAGTTAAATGATACCTTTGGGATTGGTGAAATGTTTAAAATGTTTTATGTCTGATCTTTTATGGTTTTATCATTTTAATTCACAGTGGTATGTTATTTTAAGATATGATATATTTTTACATTTATGTGAGGCATTGAATTTTGCCATTCACTACATTGTAAACCACTTTGAGTCCTCTCAGGGGTGAGAAAAGCAATATAGAAATGGAACAAATAAATTATAAAGTTAGTATCCTAAATGAGGATAGGCAAAAGTAAAACCATGACTCTGACACAGAATGAGACACACACAAATTCATTTATCTAATTTAGTAATTAAGTGAAAATGAGATTTATATTTTATTGCATTACAGTGTAACAAAACAGCAATTGTATTAAGGATATACTACAATGACTTTCCATCCTCCTCCTCGATACTTTTGCTATTCTTTGATCTAGGGGATAAAGTACCACAGAGAGGTGTGTGCCTTTGGTTTTCTTTCATTGTTGTCAGCATTTGAAATATTAACTTCTCAATCAAAAGGAGGGAAGGAGAAAGGAAAAGAGCAGACTGTCTCTGCCCACACAGAATGACATGCACACATTTGGTAACTATAATCACCAGCACATTACCATTTCATTAAACAAACTGACTCCTTCAGACGTGTGTAACAGCTGCAGCTGATTTCCTGGGATCAGAGAGGATAAAATCCTAAAGGAAAGCCATATACAATGTGAAAAATGGCAAACTCAACAAAGCAATGACTTTAGCAGAGTTCAGGCTTTGTAGTTAGGGTCAGGATTATGGCACAGCTATGCAGGTGGATTCTCATTAAAATCGTTTCCTCTTGATGATTTCTGGTTTCCAGCTGACAGGGTGAGTTTCTTCAGTCTAGAAATATTTTTAAAAAAACATAAAGATTGAAATGTTGACTTTATAAATCCATACTTACATATTTTAATAACATCATTTGACTGTGAAACTAGAGTTGCAACCCTATACATACTTACTTGGAAGTCATACCACTAAGGTAAATGGGACTTCCTTCTGAATAAATATACACAGGGTGGTGCTCTAACTATCACATATAACATTACCCAACACACATTTTGGTGCCTCAAATGTTAGGCCTGTTTCTGGGTATATTTGACCTGCTGATTACCAAAATGGCACCATTTCCTGTATCCGCTTTAGTTTTTGAGATACAGAACATATGCCATCTACCAGTTGACATCTGCTTACCCATAGAAAATCATGACCATATATAAGAAACTACAGCTGATGCCATCTGCTCAGTGCAATTTTCTGAATCAACACCCCAAATAACCCCAGGAAAAGGCCTAAAACCCAAGACATCAAGTCTTTTTTTGTTGGGCTGTGATCAAAGGATTTTCTGTTTTCAGGATACAATAAGTTATCATCCCCACAGATCATTTCCTAGCCTTGCAGCACAAATAGTAATACTTTTTTATGCACAGATGCATTCTCAATAATTGCATTATACTTCTGAATTTTAAGGATTTTAAACATGGCTATTGAATTTCAGAAACGTTTTGGAGCATTGGTAAATATTTTAGTTCCATCCAATTATGGGACAGTTACAACAAAGGAAGTTAACGGGAAATAAGAAAAATGCTTTCATAATATCTGTCCTAAGTGAAATGCATAAATATGGATTGTTAGAAATATGCTTCCATACCGCAGCATCATCTTCTCTGTAGACTTTTATAGTTTTATCAGCTTCAGCAGTGAGAAGTCTGCTTTCTGACTGATCAAATGCACACGAAAATATTCCAGATTCACTGTCCAATGATCCAGGCTGTACAGCTGCATGAACCCTCTGGAAGTTGTAGCCAGTTCTCCAGTCCCAAAGATGCATTGTACCATTGTCAGCTAAAAGATAAAGTTTGCTCCATTAATTCAGAATTATAGCTCAACAATATTCAGGTACTATGCCAAATTCAGAACTCTCACATTCAGTACTACATCAGCTGCAGTTAAGACTCACTCCCTGCTACACAACAGACTCTAAATAATTCCCTTTGCAAAAGACTAGCACCACAATTCCCTGCAGCCCTACACAAAAGTAATCCCTGCTGAGTTCGGTACAACTTACATTCAGATACATTTATATAGGATTGCAGCATGATTTATTTACATCTGTGTAAAGATACAAATCTTTACACAAGAACCCCGGTGGCGAAGTGCATTAACCCCGGGAGCGGCGTGAGGGGCCGCTGTTAGCTCCAGCTCCTGCCAACCTAGCAGTTCGAAAACATGCCAATGTGAGTAGATCAATAGGTACCGCTCTGGCGGGAAGGTAACGGCGCTCCATGCAGTCATGCCAGCCATATGACCTTGGAGGTGTCTACGGACAACACCAGCTCTTCGGCTTAGAAATGGAGATGAGCACCAACCCCCAGAGTCAGACATGACTGGACTTAACGTCAGGGGAAACCTTTACCTTTAGCTTAAAGATACAAATAATTTTTCACAGAGAGCACTATATCAGAGAAGGCATGACCTATCTAGGAGAAAAAGCAAGAATGTAGGTTGCTGTGAGTTTTCTGGGCTGTATGGCCATGCTCCAGAAGCATTCTCTCCTGATGTTTCGCTCACATCTATGGCAGGCATCCTCAGAGGTTGTGAGGTCTGCTGGAAATTAGGCAAGTGGGGTTATATATCTGTGGAATGCCCAGGGTGGGAGA
The DNA here is from genome assembly GCF_035594765.1 of Anolis carolinensis. Lineage (NCBI taxonomy): Eukaryota > Metazoa > Chordata > Lepidosauria > Squamata > Anolidae > Anolis > Anolis carolinensis. Next base: position 51,083,592 of record NC_085845.1, read on the forward strand.
AGGAACTCTTGCCTGCTTGAGGCAAGTGAGAATGTTGCAATTAGCTAACTTGATTAGAATTGAATGGCCTTGCGACATCAATGCCAGGCTACTTCCTGCCTGGGGGATGTCTTCACAGATTGTGATGGTAACCATTAGTGCTTTTTAAAAATAAGCAAATATATTAGCTTTCCCAACCAAATGTCCTCATAACGTGCTTAACTACATGCTAGTAGGGGACAGTGAGAGTTGTAATCCAACACAATTGAATGTGCTTGGCTGGCAAAGGTTGTTTTATATTATCTTTACAGCACATACTTAGATAATACTTGTAGCGACAAAGCAAATACTTTTATTTTTTCAGACATAATTTTTCCATGTGTTTTACTGACTTGCTGCATGCTTTTCTAAATTTTGTCTTGAGAATATGATCGCAACACCAGTATATTTTGACCGAAACTGTGCTTAAACCAATGACAAAACCCCCAACAGACTTCAGACAACAATGGGGTCTGGAACAAGGCCTTCCCTGAATGTACAATGAAATATTCAGAAGGGAAAAGATCCTCCTCGAAGTTAGTGGAACCTCTGTAAATTAGGGCCACTAAATCCTGCCCAAAATTTTTCAATCCTAGTATTTCTGTTTGTGAGTTACACGCTCTTTTAAATAGACAAACAAGTTCTAGTTACAATTTCCAAATAGTATGTAAGCAGCAGGGGATTACACATATAGAATAGGGGAGTTTTTGTAGTCAAATCTACTGGTAAAATTCTCATTTACCTCCAGAAACCAAAACTCCATCTGAATTCACAGCTAATGTGTTGATAATAGCATTATGACCAGAAAGATTTTGGATGAAGTTTCCATCAGGGAATTTCCACTGTTTAATGTTATCCGGGGATCCAGATGCAAATGTGTATCTGTAATGAAAAGCGTGTTAAGGTATCAGTAACCAAAGCAAGAATGTGGAAGTATTACTTTTATTACAACTGAAATAATATGTAATGCAGAAAATATTTTCGCTAAAAAGTGTAAGTGCTCCATCTCAAGCCTGTAAATGAAGGCTTCTGTTTGATGTTTTGCTTTTTGTCCAATTGCGTTTTTAATTTAATTTTAGTTGTTAAGTCATACTTTGTTTTTATATGTTGGGTTGTCATTTTTTATTATTATGTATTGTTGTGTTCAGGCATTGAATGTTTGCCTTGTATGGAATCCGCCCTCTGGGGAGATAGGGCGGAATATAAATAAAATTTTATTATTATTCGTAGAAGTGTTGCCAAATTCCCCCCCCCCCCCCCCCCCCACACCGTTTTTATAGCGCAAGAGACTAACACTACCACTTCTTTGAATTTACATTTAAATCTTTATGAACAAAAAACATTTCTTCATGAACAGAATTATTTCCAATGTGGTAAACAGAGATACATTATTAGAACATTATTTGAAAAAACAAAAAAACCTCTAAAAGCTTTCAAAAAGAAATTCTTACTGTCTTGGATGCAGCACAACTGCTCTTACTGATTTCTTGTGATTTGTCAAAGTGACACGAGTTTTTCCTGCCACTAAGTCCCAGAGTCGTATAGTGGTATCATGACTTCCTGCAATTGTTAAAAAGATGTGTTTTGGAAAGATACGCATATAGGATAATTATTCAGGCTAAATATTCTGAACGAAATATATCAGAGAATCATAGATCTGTAAACTGGAAGGGACCCAAAAGCTAAACTACCCAACCTCCCTGTCAATCAAGGAAAACAACAGCCAGAGCATCCTCAACAGCTGTTTTGAAAACTACAACTATTTCACTTCCAAGTCTATTTGAACATCACACTTCAGCATCTTTGCAGAGAAGGTTGTCTTACAGATCTGGGTTACCTCATTCCATTTTAATTCTATGGAAGACTTCAATGGCTTCCAGTGACCCTCAATAAATTCCAGAAGGAATTCTGGGCCGGTACAAGTTGCCCTACTTTCCACTTCGTATTTATGCTTATGCCTAGATAGAAACATTATTTTTTAAAATGTTTATGCTTTTTGATCAACATTACAAATGCTTACTGGAGTAGAAAGCAAAAAGCTGAATCAATCATATTTTAGCAGCACAATGGGAATTACATACAACAAGATGCCTATATCAGTAAACAGCTGAATAAGGTGTCTGCATAATGTTCAACTTTTATAAAAAGTACTCATCATACCTGTGATAATTTGTGGCTCTGCTGCTTGGCACTTCACTGTGGCCACAGCATTTGTATGTCCGGACAATGTATGCACACTTGCTTTTGTCCTCACATCCCAAATCTAACAAAATCATAAAACAATTGAACAATTTTAACTATATAAAGTCACCCATTATCAAAGTATATAATCTCCATTAACAAAACAAATCTGGCATACATTTACTCCCATTTGAATCTTTCCCATAAAATTATGTATTGTTGTTACAAAGATGCATTTATCACTCAGGATTCTCCTGGCCTGAAATGTCAAGTTGTTCCAGGACATGTACACTAGTCTTCTACGGGCAACAGTGACGTCCGATTTACCCTCAAGCTCAATTCAATATGCTGACACTCACATGAAAAGATCCAAACACCTTGAGACCAAGATATCTGAAATGTCGTGTCCCATATGAGCGTCCTCAGTACTTAGTACCCTCAACAAAGGTTCTGCTGGGCATCCACCATCACCACTCTGCAACACTAGGCTCATGAATGAGTTTTCAGCAAGTCACTGATACTGTTTTGTTGTGTATGGCCTTTGGTCCTTAAATCCAGTGCTGGATGGTGTTTAAATTTTGAGAGCTTTTATTTTTTTTTAATAAAATGATGTATAGATAGAATTTGACACTAGTGGCTTTCTAAGATGTATAAAGGTAGTTTCAGCAAATGATGGAAAGGTGAGGAAAATGTTGGGGCAGTTAATATGTGGTGGTCATGCAAAAAGGCCCAGGCATATTGGTCTCAAATCTATTTGTTGGTTGAGGAAATTGTTACAGTCAAATTTATGATGAAATCAAGAGTTCTACTTGTTGGGGATGTTAGATGACCAGCTTGATAGAAAACATGGAAAACTAATATTATACATGATTAGAGCAATGAGACATGGAAAGATCTAACGAAAGATTACTGGCTTATGAAGATGTGTGAACTAGTTGAAATGGACTAGCTGATGATGTTGATCAAGAAAAAATCCTTGACAAACTTTAAGAAAGACTGGAACTTATTTACTACCTTTTTACAAAAAATCTTTCACTATTTGTTTTTTTTATTAGAAGAGTGATACTAATAGTTGAAGGGTGACATTCGTGATATATTATGGTACAAAAACAGAAAAGAAGTTAAAACCATCAGACAGAGAGTGTGAGGCTCATAGGTACTGTTGTTGTGTGTAGTATATGATAAGTCATAATGTGGATGATTTTTGCAGAGTATGTTGTATTAGCTGTAGTTACCTTTTATATCAATAAAAACTATTTGTATGGTTTTGCTTTTGTGGGTGGGGAATGGGTCTGTGATTTTAAAAAATGTCTAGTGTTTTATACATTTGGTTGTTTGTAGATTTGTTTGTCTGCTTTTTGTTGAATAACAATTACATTACAATATATTAATATGTGTTTCCAACCTGGATTAAAATACTTCTTTGATTTGTTTTTTAAATACAGGGTATTTTGAAATGATGGACTCAATTTCAAAGCAATGTATTTCATGGTGGCATGTTTCAATTATACAAAAGGTTTATCAAATTTTATGAAGAGTTTTGAAAAAGAAACAAATCTAAACAAATCACTGTGTAAATAGAAGAATATTTCATTAGGCCTTATGCTGAGGGAGTTGCCATCTTGTGAATGACTGCGGTAAGGGGCTGTTTGTGTGCTGGGAAAGGCATCTAGCGGTAATCATTTCAAATGGTGTGCAACACCATTTCAAGCAGTAAGTTTAATTTTTGGATGTTTGTGGGTGCAGAGAAATAGCAATTTCGAATCAAGTGCTTCTTTTTGAAATACAGCTAGTTTCCCCACCTATGCACTGCCTCATGTTTGTGATCCCTTAGTATCTCATCTTTCCATTTTCCTATTTTCACCTAAATGCACCCTAATGTCCCTGAAGAAAATGGATAAACTGGCAAATATTACAAATCAAATGTAAACATTTCAGGAAACTATGGGAAAGCACACGGAAAAAAAAATTTCCTACCCAAACCATACATTTTTCTAGGAAAAAATATAGATCTAACACACATAAAATCTTGTGCTAAAGAAAGAGATGTAAGTAAATTTTTAAAGTTTTAATTTGTATTGCATTTGATTTCACTATAGGTCGCTTTGCATCTCTTTTGTGGAGAGAAAATGGGGCATAAATAAACATAATAAATAAGTTTCATTTTTCACATGATTTTTGAAATTGGAAATCTAAAACTTTGTGACAGAATGCCTTGCTATGTATTATGTTATATATGGACACACAATTTAAATACATCTTAAAGTATTCCTGCTTTACTTACACGTGCTGTTGAATCTCTGCTACATGTTACAAGGACATCAATTGTTGGGTGCAAATCCAAGCCATACACAGCACTTAAGTGACCATGGTAATGCCTAATAACCTGGATATAAAAATATTTCAGTTAAAACTGGATGTTTTATGAACAGACAGACTTTAAATTACTGGCAAATCTTTGCCAAAGTGCTTTGCTTACCTTATTGTATTCAAGGTCCCAGCATTTCACTTGTTTATCTTCTCCACAAGAGAAAAGGTATGGGCTCCTTCCACTCACTATTACACCTCGAACTGTGCTAATATGTCCGGTCAAAGATAGCTTTAATTTGCCACTTGCAAGGTCCCAGATCTGTAGTGAGAAAAGCAAGAGTTTGATGTTTTTGCAAGTGTCAGACACCAAAGTCTGTTAAATTCATTGAAGCTAACAGTGTGAAGAATGAACCAGAATATACAAGTTTGGATTCGTTTGTAGTTTATGTGATAAGAGTTATGCTTCTTTTTCTTTATTCTGTATGCATTTTGTAATTTTGTGTATTTTTGTAGTTTGCAATTTGTTTTGCTATATATTTATTCCATTTTTATTCTTTGAAGAATTTACTTGTGAGCAACTGGATCAAGCTGAATATTATCTCTAGAAGTTTCATCACAGCCCTAATCACTCTGAACTTTCAATAAAAATTATTTTTAAAGCAAAATCTGAAAATCAAATTTCACGGCCATTTTTGAATACTGGCACAACTCAAAAATTATCTGGAAAGGGAATAAGGTCCACTGACATATGTTATCTAGGAAACAATTAACAATTGTCCTCTCACCTCTGCAGGAGTCTACCGTATACCATGCAGCTGTGGCCAAGTCTACATAGGGACCACCAAGCGCAGCGCCCAAACACGAATCAAAGAACATGAAAGGCATTGCAGACTAACTCAAACAGAGAAATCAGCCATAGCAGAGCACCTGATGAACCAACCTGGACACAGTATATTATTTGAGAACACAGAAATGCTTGACCACCCCAACAATTATCATGTCAGACTACACAGAGAAGCCACTGAAGTTCACAAGCATGTGGACAACTTCAACAGAAAGGAGGAAATCATGAAAATGAACAAAATCTGGCTACCAGTATTAAAAAACTCAAAAATCAGAACAGTAAATAAGAAGCAACACTCTGAGACATGGGAACTAGGGCAGCTAACAAAGGATGCCCCCAGGCAGAAAGTAGCAAGTAGATGAAGCCATTCAATGCAAATTAGGGTGATTAACTTTAACATTCACGCTGGCCTCCAACTGACAAGAGTTCTTCCCTCATCCTGGACTTCCCACAGATATATATAAACCTTCCTTGCTGAGTTTCTCCATACCTCACAACCTCTGAGGATGCCTGCCATAGATGTGGGCGAAACGTCAGGAGAGAATACTTCTAGAACATGGCCATACAGCCCGGAAAACATACAATAACCCAAAAATTAACATTACTTGAGATTCATTCAATGGTATGCAGCCATGAGTGCATCTTTGTTGTCTCTTACCTTTATAGTTCTATCAGCAGAGCCAGTAACAAACCACTGATTTCCTGGTTCTACTGCAATGCATCTCACCCAACCCAAGTGCCCACTGATAACCTGAAAATATTGCAAAAACAGATTCTTAGATTAGAGTTGAATAGAAAATGTTGCATCTTAAATTGTTATGCAAGGATATCTAATGAATAACTGCAAAAATGAACTTTTGATTGCATTTCACTTCAAAACTATACACTAGATATGATGAACACAACATTTATTATCATGACATGAAAAAAAATCTAAAATTTTGGTTGAAGTAAGGGAGGAGAAAGGGAGGCCACTGGGTCACATGGGTCCTTGCAGGTCCTTCATCTATTATTTTTTCCCAAATGTATGAAACCTAGAACACTCCTTATACACCACAGGGCACAAAGGAAGGGCATTCTGACATATGCTGAACTCACTCCAGACAAATTTAAGCTAAATAAAATTTTATTTAACAAGAAAATGGAAGCAAAAATTGATGTTTACTTCCTTGTCAAATAAAGTCATCTCCTTGGCACAAAACAATCCAAAATGTGGCTGCCTAAAGAATAAGAAACATTTTGAATACAAACTTGGGAGGGAGAGAGGAGGTTACAAATCTAACTTCGCCTGAGGGGGATTCTAAGGCACATAAAGACTACAGGTCTTTCAGAGGACATTGCAGCCTCCCAACCCTTGGCATTTTACCATATTCAGTTCAGAGAGAGGGGGGGAGACAAACACAGAGAGAGAACATTGCTAAAAAATACACAATCATCTAAAAACATTCTACAAAATACACATTTTAAAACATATTTCGACATGTTCTAGAAACACTAGATAACAGCCTAGTTCAACTCTTGCTAGAAGCCAAAATAATGAAACAGAGCCTATCATCCTTTGGATGTATTATGAGATGACATGACTCACTAAAATTATTATAATATGTAGTGCAATGGGGTATGATAGAAAAAGGAAAAGAAACTCAATCAACGAGGTTAGGTCTGTGAATTTTAGAAAGGTTGGTAGTAACAGGGTATCTTAAAGGTCTTTCATTCACAAGGTTGCCATTAAGTTGAAGTCAACTCGAAGTCTTCTCTTATATAAAACCCAGCAACTAATTACTTACTCTGTACAGCTTCCATGGAGGATGCCATTGTGGTTTTGGCATTGTTGGAGCCTTCTTTGCCATTAATGCAGAATTTTTATTCCCTCCTGCTTCCATCATAGCCTACATATGGAACAGAAATGTTAAATTATAAATAATTTCTTTCCACATCAGACTTTCAACAATCCTCATATTGTCATCCGGTATAACAAAATCCTGACCTTGGTAAACTCACAACAAGGCTAGAACCTAGTTTAGTTAATCTCATGAGAGATTCTGGGTTAAGCAGACATACCATAGTCAAACCTGGAGGCTGCGAACGTTCTGGAATCCCAGCATGTCTGTATATATCACCTACACCAGCAGCAGTTCGACTTGCTTCCATTCTGAAAAGAGTAGAAACAAATGAGAACGAAGCACAGAAAGTAATAGGTGGATTAATGGGCTCCCTAAAGCACAAGCGACTACAGTTCAATTCAGAGATTCAGTACAGAGTTAAAATGAATTTGTGAATGAATTACAGCTGCCCACCATGTACAGAGAGCAATAATCTGAAAAGTAGAGGCTCTCGTAATCCATAATCCCGAAGAATGCATACAGCAATAGCTCTCCTCTTCAAACTTTAACTCTCAATTGAAACAGAACAATAACAAAGGGAGTGGGGCTAGCAAACTCTTGCTCCTTGCCCTTTCAGCAAACATAAAGTCTGCCTTGAATGCTTGAACAAGCATTATATATGCCGAGGAAGCCATTTCCATATGAGTAAAAATTAATATATGGAGCACTATTTTTGCAGATAAACCATAAGGAGAAACATATGATTTTCAAATATATGTACCCTGCTAATAATTGCTAAATCTCTTGACCATGGGGAGAACTCACACAAGAAATTACCTACAGAGGCATAATCTGATACAACTGCCATCTCCCCCCCTTCATCATCAGCCAAAGCTTGCCATTTCAACTACCTGTCTTCAAATAAAACATGAGACCCCTTTCATAAGAAATGTGAGGAGAAAAATACCTTGGAAGATAAGACAATACTCGGGATTTATGAGACACATTTTAAGTTTCATAAAGCAATATTGCTTAAAACAGCCTTGTAAGATGAGTCCACATTAACATCACTTTATGGTAAATAAGCGGCTTTGCTTAAGTGAAGTTGGTTAAGTAAAATGAAACACATCATTACTATACAATCATAATACTTCGTTATACTGCTTATCTTAAGCACATTTATTAGTGAGTATCTGAATTTAGTTTGGATTACTTTCTAGTAGACATGGTTAGAATTTCACTGTTCGTGGTTCAAACAGCATCTGAGGTAGAACAGCCTAAAGATGCATCCACACCGTAGAATTAATGCAGTCTGACACCTTTAATGATTCAATGTCATGGAATCATGGGAGTTGTAGCTTATTTTAGATTTCTTTACCAAAAAGTACTGGTGCTGCACAAGGCAAATCCTCAAATTCCACAGCATCGAACTATTGCAGTTATAGTGGTGCTAAACTGCATTAATCTGACAGTGTAGGTGCAGCCAAAGTCAGAACTCAAATCCTTAGTCATTGTGCAACTCAACTCTCACTAAAAGATCCTTCTAGCCCCTTCTTCAATAGAGAAAAGTTTCTATAGTTTATACTTATTGACTAAGGCTGAAATGTTTAATCTAAATTCCCTTTTGTCCCTAACCCCGTAAGAGGTGATCAATTATACCACAGCTAACAGTAAAGATCAACTGTACAAGGAGAAAGCACCCAACATAATCTATCATTTAAGATGTTATACTTTAAGCTAAAAAGAATGATGAGAATATCATAGTTATATATACAGGATGAATGATAAAAAAAAACCAGGAGTATATTTAAGTCTAAACCAACACTGCACTTTCACTAATACCATCAATTATAATTACTTGGACTGTGAAGGAGGCAATGCCACAGCTAAAGACTGAGCTGCTGATTCACTAGGCATCCTCTGAATTTTAGTGTCTGCAGTCAATGCCACTCCTTGTAAAAAAGAAAAGAAAAAATAACTTAGTTAAGGTAATGTTAACAATGAAGTTATTATAGTTCAATTCTTGCTGGCAAAGACATGAAATCATTACTAGTTGTATCTTCTTAATACTGCATTTGATTTAAGATTTGAAAAGCCCAGTTCTAATTTTGGAAGAGTGTGACACTCTATTCCTTACTGTTCAGATTGAGAAGCTGCTAGAAACATTAAGGCAATGATAGTAAACTTATTATACATTCACAGAGTGCATAAACTAAACTTTTTGTAGAAGTAATCATCTGTAAGGATATACACAGAGCTATCGGACAAGCAAATAGATGATGCAATAAAGAAATAAATATTTCATAGTAAAAAATTAAACTGAGTTTAGAAAGCAAAGTATCCTTTTACCCACACTTAAAATTTCAAGATAGAAAAAATAAAAATATATGGTCTTGCTCAGTTGTCACAACATTCAAGTAGCAGCACAGCAATACCTAAATCTCTTTCCTAAGGGCCCTTCCACAAAACCCTATATCACAGAATATCAAGGCAGAAAATCCCACATTATCTGAGTGTGGACTCAGATAACCCAGTTCAAACATTTTGAAGCACCCCTGCAACTTATTATTTGCATAAACTGAATATACAAACAAACTCTCAGACAATGCAATAATTATCAAATTTTATATAACCTGAATTTAAACTGCTGTGCAAAACATATACAGGCAGTCCCCAAGTTATGAACAAGATAGGTTCCTTGGTTTGTTTTTAAGTTGAATTTGCTTGTAAGTTGGAACAGGTGTAAGTGTAACACCAGCCAAAAACATACACACACACACACACACACACACACACACACATAAGCTTAGTATAGCATAGGGAAGGGCTAACGCCACTGTGGGGTATGTTTTGCTGTCTGTGCCCCTGTTCAGAAGAATTCAACTCACTTTCTGTCCTTGTGATAACTGAACTTTGAAAAATTGGCTTATTGTAAAAACAAGGTTTGGTGATAAAACTTCAGTGGAGACACCTTTTCCTCATGATAACCCTTTCAGGCGTGAATTTCCCTTCCTAGAGGAAGATTTCTCTCACTTCCTGTTATTTCATTTCCACCCTAACTATGAGTCTGATGTTTGTAACTCAGGGGTTTCCTGTACCTAGTATTACATCATGATTAAATAACTTCATTTAAGATTTCATAGTGGAATATAGCACAATTTTACCAAATCCCACGTGTGCTTACCCCAAAACCTACTTACCAGGCCCAGGAGGGTATGGATGTGTTCCTGTTATCAAATATTCATTATCGTCTCCTAAATAGGAACATATTTGTTTATTATTGTTTTAGTAAAATGTTGACTTGGATGCCTAATAACACTTTTCATTAGATCCTTAAACTATATGTTCATTAGAAGTAACACCTATGATCACTTTTGCGCTGTGAACATATGTCACCAGATATGCATACATTTACTAAGAATCCGAGGAATGGACAACTTAAATTACTTTGCAGAATGTGATGTTACTAAATTTCGAATAAAATGCAACAAGAGCGTAATGCTGACCAACTATAGATTCAAAATGTGAAAACTTTCAAGTCAATCAAAATCTTCATCAGTGGGAATTTGACAATTAATGGTTTCAACCTGATTTATAATACATTTGATTAAAACCTTTTGAATGAGAAAATGAAGATTGTGTGATTTGTCATCAATGCTTTTTACTATTTCAGGAATTACCTGAAATAAATGGAAGTCAAATTGGAAATGATTAACTATCATTTATCAAAGTATGGCTCCCTGTTCAATCTAATGGCTTGTACTTTCCATAAACTCTACAATTTCTTAACCCAATAACACTTTCACTCAAAGTCAACTGATGCAGTTAAAACTCATATGAGTAGAAACATTCAATAATTGTTAAAGATGGTCAAGAAATTGCAAGTTGCCATTTACAGAATTTTACAAAAACCGTACAAACTAACAATAAATATGCATATTATACACATAGTACTTGCTTCATTCATTCATATTATGAAATAAAGAATCAAGAAATATATATGTATATACTCTCAGACTATGAGTGAACATTTTAATGGGGCACCTCTTTCCTTTCTTTTATTTGCCCCAAAATATTCAAAAAGATAAGTTAAAGACAAAGATTTTCAGGTGTAGATCACAGCAAATGCTATTATTATTATTATTATTATTATTATTATATTTATACCCAGTTGTACAGTCATATGATAACAACTGCAACAACTGCAATCATACCTGAATTCTGAAGATACTGTTTATGTCCATAGGAATCAATTGCGCCATGAGAACCCTTGTCTCGAGTATTTTCTTTTATTACAGGCATGTGTAGCACTGAACTATACTCCACACGAAGTTTAACTGCCATCTTTATTTTGTGGCTGTATAAAAAAAACTTCATTACACCTTTAATTTTCTTAAACTGTTTGATCATAATTCCATATTCAAAATAAACTGAATTAGAATACAATACAGATGTTTAGATTAAAAGTCTGGTGATTGTATGCAATTACGTTTAAAGGAGATAGTCTGCATTCCAAAAAACAGGAACATTATTCTAATTCAGAATTTTCTGGATTTGACTTGCCTTGCACACACCTCCACTATGAACAAAACATTTTTACTATTAAGCATAAACTCAGAGGAAATTAATTTAACCATGTGCATTGAGGAAAATCATTTTGCCACAGATAAATAAGGGTGAACAACACTGTACTGGTCAATGAATTGCAACACAATTTTGACTTCTTGGTACAGTGTCTATGTGGCTCTAAGTGCAACATACAATTTAGGCTCAAGGCAGCAGATACGTGTATACATGCATGCACACAAACACAATTCTTTCTCCTTGCTGGGAGACAGCTGAGTGAAAATGAGAAGTTAGAGGGGGAATACAGTGGGGAGACAGGGCACTTAGAGAGATCTGCATTTCAAGTTTAAGGGCTTCATGAGCAGCCTCTTTGTTTCAAGTAGTGCACCTTTGATGTAAGTATACACCACTCAATCTTGATGGAAAGAAGCTGCTTCCATGCTTATTTTGATTAACCGCAATTTACTTAATTGTTATTATGCTTATAGGCTGATTTGCACCTTCAGAAACACCAGTGCTTTACTATTTTTCTTACCTTTTCTCATCCAAGGATACAGGTTTTGCATTGTCAGCCACAAACATATCATGCGTCCTCTTCAAAGATCGGAATACAAGGGTATGCACAGAGTGCTTTTGCACTTCCTAAAAGAAGAAAAGTAAATACATGAAAACAAAAATGTAATTAAAGATGGGGTTCCAGGAATGTTGTTTTAGCCTAGTGGACAATTATGGTTCATTGTCACTACTGACCCCGTACTTCCTGAAGTCCCAGCTCATTCCAGGGAATTCAAGCAGAAAGGTTTCATAAACCTTTTGGAAGCCTCTCACTCCTCTTTATTTGTTCCAAAACTCATCAGAAGAGTATACAATTCTCCCTTCTTTCCAGTTAGAAAGAGTTGACGGTGGACAGCTCTAATTTCTTGCTTTCTGGATTTCTTACAACTAGCTCTTTACTACAAAGTTCAAGGTGAAAGAGCCTTCCTCCTTCTCACAGGCAGAAGGCACGGGCAAACATATGGCTAGAGGCCTGATTAAGAAAGAGGCAGAGTCATATAAAATGGATTTTAGCCCATGGGCCAAGTACAGTACAAAAATAGTTATTGCTCGGTCTACACTTCATGCCAATGTATGTATTTACTGAGAGACATGTTGTAGAAGATCAGGACACAGTGGATAGAAGATAAATTTTTATGTTTTTTCTATATTTTTTGCTTTTTATGGCTGTTTTTAACCTTTTGTGCACTGCTACCGCTTTACTGTAATATTGTTACATAAGCTACTTTGGAAAGGTTGTTCTGAAAGTAACATTACTCTCAATTAAAGTTGGAAAATCAGTAATTTAGGTAATTAGTGACAGCAAAGGCCTGTTCATTTCAATAGGGCTACGCTAAAAAGAATAACACTCAATTTAGTCTGTTGTCGCAGTTTAAAATGGTAATTTATTGTAATATTTCTAGTTAAAACTAGTTTTCAGAAAAATACAGCCATTTTATATTGACAAATTTGAGATACTTTGGTTATCCTTAACAGAAGCAACACAGCAAGAATTTGTTATATGTTTAGTACGTGTTTCATAGTATAGGTTTACATTACTGTTTTAGACAAGAGTTCTTTTAGTCGTTGTCTCTCTCTCTCTCAGTCGCGCAGTCGTTTCCGACTCGTCGTGACCTCATGGACCAGTCCACGCCAGAGCTCCGTCGGCCGTCACCGCCCCCAGTTCCTTCAAGGTCAAGCCAGTCACTTCAAGGATACCGTCCATCCATCTCGCCTTTGGTCGGCCTCTCTTCCTTTTTCCTTCCATTTTCCCCAGCATCATGACCTTTTCCAAGCTTTCCTGTCTCCTCATGATGTGGCCAAAATACTTTAACTTTGCCTCTAATATACTTCCCTCCAGTGAGCAGCCAGGCATTATTTCCTGGAGGATGGACTGGTTGGATCGTCTTGCGGTCCAAGGCACTCTTAGGATTTTCCTCCAGCACAAGAGTTCAAAAGCGTCTATCTTCCTTCGCTCAGCCTTCCTTATGGTCCAGCTCTCGCAACCATAGGTTACTATGGGGAATGCCCTTGCTTTGACTATGCGGACCTTCATTGCCAGTCTCTGCTTTTCACTATTTTGTTGAGGTTGGCCATTGCTCTCCTCTCAAGAAGTAAACATCTTCTGATTTCCTGACTTTAGTCTGCATCTACAGTGATCTTCGCACCTAGAAATATGAAGTCTGTCACTGCCTCCACGTTTTCTCCCTCTATTTGCCAGTTGTCAACCGGTCTGGTTGCCATGATCTTGGTTTTCTTGATGTTTAACTGCAGCCCGGCTTTTGCACTTTCTTCTTTCACCTTGGTGATAAGGCTCCTCAGTTCTTCCTCACTTTCAGCCATCAGAGTGGTATCATCTGCATACCTAAGGTTGTTAATGTTTCTTCCAAAAATGTTAACTCCGGCCTTGGAATCGTCAAGCCCCGCACGTCGCATGATGTGTTCTGTATACAAGTTGAATAGGTAGGGTGAAAGTATGCAGCCCTGCTGTCCTCCTTTCCCAATCTTGAACCAGTCCATGATCTGTTCTTACTGAGGCTACTTGGTCGTTATACACATTTCTCAGAAGACAGACATGGTGACTTGGTATCCCCATACCGCCAAGAACATGCCACAGTTTATTATGATCCACACAGTCGAAGGCTTTAGAATAGTCAATAAAGGAGATGTAGATGGTTTTCTGAAACTCCCTGGCTTCCTCCATTATCCAGTGAATATTGGCAATTTGGTCTCTGGTTCCTCTGCCTTTTCTGAACCCAGCTTGGACATCTGGCAACTCTCGCTCCATGTATTGCTGAAGTCTGCCTTGCAGGATCTTGAGCATTACCTTACTGGCCACTTACCTTTAGTGCCACTGTACGGAAGTTTGAGCATTCTTTAGCGTTTCCCTTTTTTGGTATGGGGATATAAATTGATTTTTTCCAATCTGATGGCCAATCTTGTGTTTTCCATATTTGCTCGCATCACCTTCCAATATTTTAAACAGCTCAGCTGGGATCCCGTCGTCTCCTGCTGCCTTGTTATTAGCAATGCTTCTTAAGGCCCATTCAACCTCACTCCTCAGGATGTCTGGTTCTAATTCACTCACCACACCGTCAAAGCTGTCCTCTACATTATAACCCTTCTATACAGATCTTCTGTATATTCTTGCCACCTTTTCTTGATCTCTTCAGCTTCTGCTAGGTCCCTACCATCTTGGTTTTTGATCATGCCCATTTTTGCCTGAAATTTGCCTCCGATGTTTCTGATTTTCTGGAAGAGGTCTCTTGTCCTTCCTATTCTGTTGTCTTCTTCCACTTCCATGCATTGCTTGTTCAAAAATAGTTATTTGTCTCACCTGGCTAGCCTCTGGAATTGTGCATTTAGTTGGGCATATCTCCACCTATCGCTGTTTCCTTTCGCCTTCCTTCTTTCTTGGGCTACTTCCAGTGTCTCAGCAGACAACCATCTTGCCTTCTTGGTTTTCTTTTTCTTTGGGACATATTTTGTTGCTGCATCCTGAACAATGTTGTGGACTTCTGTCCATAGTTCTTCTGGGACTCTATTTATTAAATCTAGTCCCTGAAATCTATTCTTCACCTCCACTGCATGTTCACTAAGAATATTTGTGAGATCATATCTAATTGGTCTGTGTATTTTCCCCATTCTCTTTAGCCTGATTCTAAATTTTGCAATAAGAAGTTCGTGATCTGAACTACTGTCAGCTCCAGGTCTTGTTTTCACCGACTAGATAGATGTCTGCCACCTTTGGCTGCAGAGGATGTAGTCAATCTGATTTCGGTATTGACCATCTGGTGAAGTCCATGTGTAAAGCCGTCTTTTAGGTTGTTGGAAGAGAGTGTTTGTTATGCACAGTGAGTTTTCCTGGCAAAACTCTATCAGCCTACGTCCTGCTTCACTTGGTTGTCCCAAATCATGCTTGCTTGTGATCCCGGTTATCATTTGACTGCCCACCTTAGCATTCCAATCTCCTGTAATGAGAATAATGTCTCTTTTTGGTGTGTTATCCAGGAGGTGCTGCAGATCCTCATAGAACTTATCTAATTCTGCTTCTTCAGCAGCTGTGGTTGGGGCGTATATTTGGATCACTGTGATGTTAAACGGCTTGCCTTGAACTCGAATTGAGATCATTCTATCATTTTTTGGGTTGTATCCAATCACTGCTTTCGCAACTTTATTATTAACTATGAAGGCTACTCCATTTCTTCGGTGTTCTTCTTGTCCGCAGTAGTAGATCTGGTGGTCATCTTTTTGTGAAGTGGCCCATTCTAGTCCATTTCAGTTCACTGACTCCCAGAATGTCTATCTATAATCTTGACATCTCACCAATAACCATGTCCAGTTTGCCCTGGCTCATAGATCTTACATTCCAGGTTCCTATAGTGTGCTGATCTTTAGAACATCTGATTTGTCGTTCACCTACAGTACTGTCGGCTGTTAGCCTTCCTTTCAGCTTTGAGCTAACTGCGTCATCACATCTGGGGCTAGTTGGACTAGTCCTCTGCTCCTCCCCAGTAGCATTTTGACCATCTTCCTACCTGGGAGTCCTATTTTCCGATGGTATACCGACATTTCTCTGGATGTACTGATTCATGTAGTTTTCATGGCAAGAATACTGGGGTGGGTTGCCATTACCTTCCCCAGGGATCGTATTTAGTCTGACCTCTCTGCCATGACTTTCCTGTCTTGAGTGGCCCTGCACAGTATAGCTCATGGCATCATCGAAGCGCCCAAGCCCCAGCACCACGTCAAGGTAACGATCCTTTGCATGGGGTTAGTTGCTGTAGTCTTGTTTAATGTATAAAGGAAAAGTTACTTGTTTTGTTTTGGGGGGAAAGTCTTTTTTTTGTATCTTTCTTGTATCTGTTTGTTTGTATGCTTGTATTTCTGTTCTCTTGAATAAAAAATGTTAAAAATGAAAGTACCACAGCAATGCTGCATATGCGCTTAGCTTTGCCTTTTTCTATTTACAGTAAGTGTATGGTGCTTCTACCCTCACTAAAACGGAGACAGCAAAAAAATGAGAAAAGGAAGCAAACTGAACTCTTGCTCGCACTCTAATAAGTAGATATTTACTTTGCAAGAGAATCTTGTAAGTTCAGCCCTACCTTCTCAATGAACTATTAAGTTAACTTTCTCCCTGTCCAGTGTGTCAAGATCAAGGATATTAGACAGATACTTTGGTCAACAGTTTCTTTTCTATTTTAAGGTACAAATCTTAACATAAAAGGTTCTCAATGACTGTCCTGCAGAACACTTTCATATACATATAGAAGTCAGAGCAGTGCTAAATTTATTATTGCTGTAAAAACTGGACAAGAACAAACAAGGATACTGCTTCATAGAACATTAAACATGATTTCTTACCTGTCCGCCTGCTCAAAATAACACCAGTGTAACTCATTTTTGTATGCTTTGTTTTTTAATTACTCCAGATAAAAGCTCCATTGCTACACACAACTGTCACTGCTCACTCATATGATGCATCAGAAAGTGCCTCAAATAACTTGGTAACACTGACTTTTTACCTTTTTAAACTCATTCTTAGCTCAGAATAATTTTCAAGAAGTGAAAGATAATGGGGACTCAGGTGCACCTTGAGATGTTGGTAACACAGACAGTTATACATATAAGCTCTATAGGTTTATTACAGCCAGTTACCCCTGAGTAAGAACACACAGCAAATACATTCACACCTAAAACTTTCATAGATGCATAGCAGCACACAACTGTTCAAACAGAGCTTGGATTAGGTAACAAAGATTATTTAGTACCATGCATATAATTCCTTTAACAGTAGTTGCCACTGCAATAAACAGTGTAAGAAGAAAAGAGGGATCATTATTTTTGCTCTATGGCAGGCCTGTACAACCTGTAGACCTCCAGTTGTTTTGGACTTCAGTTCACAGACTTCCTGTCCACTGGATATGATGGGTAGGGTTTCTGGGAGTTGGAAGTCCCAATCACCTGGAGGGTCACAGGTGAAGAGAGTTTAGTTTTCACAACTATTAACCTATGGCAGCCATGCCGTAAAACTGAAGAGTGGAAAGGTTTTTCTATCACTGCTGTTGAGAGCCCACCTGTCTTTTGAGTTTGCTCCAACTGTCCCTGAGTGGAGGCTGTTCAGTCAGGTTACAAGAACATCTTTCACCTCAGCGAAAAGGCTACTTCAGGTCTTGTAACTTAAGAAATGGTATCTACCAGGACTTGGCAAACCATCTCTGAGAATTCCTTGCCTTAGAAAACCCTTTAAAATTGATGGAGTTGCTCTAAGTCGACAGGCGACTTGAAGGTACACATACATATCTGAACTAGCTCTTCATCCTACCTTTCCATCTCTTGTCATGAATCATATCTTTCAAGTTATGTGCCTGATCTTACTCCCAATACCTATAGGTGACCCTAAGCTGACTGTAACAACCCTGATCAGGCCCTGAAATCTTCAGGAGAAGCTCTTCTCTCAGTCTCACCTCCATCTCAAGCTTGGTTGGTGGGAACAAGAGAACGGGACTCTCCTGACTCTGAAACTTCCTGCACAGGGAAGCCAGAATGGCCCCCTTCCTACAGTTCTTCCGGTGGCAGACTAAAAGGTTTTTAAGATCATGTCAGGGGCTGCTGTGGTTTTATATGTTTTTATGGATTCAATTTGAATTGTTTTTAATACTAATGACATTTAATACTGTTTTAATATTAGTATATTAAAATTATATTGTAATGCCTTTATTGTTAGCCTCTTTGAGTCTCCTTGTAGGGAGAAAAAGTGGGCTATGGATATAAGAATAAACATTTTAAAAGTTTTAAAAATATGTATATTTTAGCAAATTCACAGGAACCTAAGAACAAAACTAAAATCTTATTTACATGACTTAAACACACACACATCCTAACAGCTGAAAAAAAGGAACTTTTCAAATAGAACCTAAATCCCAGAAATCTAAAACATAGAGATTAATCTAATAATGACTGACAACATCGTTAAAAATGGAGGTTCATAAAAACAGCAAACATATTGACTTCTGTCTTCTTCAACAATATCTGTTGGAATGGTAGAAATATGCAACGTTGAATACATTTATTCTGAATGCCAAAATGTATATGATTTTTGTTTATGTTTGAGATGGCAGTAATTCTAGCTCAAATACAAATGACTTTCAGTTTACAAAATGTAACAATCCTATTATATCTGAGTTAGAGGAATGTCTATTTCCCTTTATTTAAATCTCATATAACATTACTTTGAGCCTAAACAATCAGAGAACAAACAAGTAGTAGTCAGAAGCCTGAGATTCAGATCCTGCTGACAGCATGAAAACATACTGTAAAGATCTATGAATGACTGAGGTTCTTTCAGACAGGGGGGAATCCTTTTGAAAATCCCACCGCTGCCACCAATTTGTAAAGATGTCTTGTTTAAACGCTGTTACCAATATAACGATGTTTATTTTAAAACGCTGCCACCAGATTTTAAAGATGTTTTTATTTAAAAGCTGCCACCAAATTATAGAGGTTTTATAATGCTGCCACCAAATTACAAAGGGGATCATCAATTCTTGCCACCACTATAGGAATACGTAGCCACTAGCTACTTAGAGAGGAGACTTTTATTTTTCTTCTTTCTTCTTGTTTATTCTTGATGTGTGTATGTATGACAGAGACTGAGATGTTTGAAGGAATAATAACACATTTATTTAGGCACAAGCTTGATGGTTACAATAACTTTTCTTCTTGTTTGTGGCACGTTACTGAACAGTTGCAAAGTTATATTGAGGTGTTTCAAACTTTAAAATTCCACTTCAATCACAGAATATCAGTTCCTAGTCAGGAGACAGACTACCTTAAAATAAGTCACCAAACTTATTTTAGACTTGACTCAAAATCCAACCTTTGAGCCACCCTGATTCTCCAACTGAGAATCAGTCTTAACTGCAATTCCTCCAATTACAAAGTGCCTTAAAATAAGTCACCAAACTTATTTTAAAATTGACTCAAAAATCAAACATTTGAGCCACCCTGATCCCTCAACCAGAATCAGTCTCCCGGTACCTCATAAGGGCACCGACTCTAAAAACTAACCTTCCCTATGGTTCTCTGACCACAGACTGACTGACTGACTTTCCCTCCAAATTCTGCTCTCTCTTCAGCTAGCCCAGTTGGCTCCACCCCCTTCTCCATGGCAACCAGCCTCTGAGCGCTGAGTAACTGAAATATTAACCCTTTTTAAAACACAGTTAAACATGGCATCTGTAAATAAAAAATCACACTTCGTTACACATACACAAAGCAATTACCTACAATCAATTCAAGAAGCACAGCAGCAGCAGCCTTTCCACTGCCCCTAGATATAATTCCATAACCTGCTAAATAACCTGTCATTGCAGCACAGAAATTAAGTATTCATACCATATCTGGGAGCCAGCATAGTGTAGTAGTTTGAGCGCTGGACTACAACTATGGAGACCAGGTGTTAAAATACAAGTCACATTCTCTCATCTTCAGAGGAAGGCAACGTAAACCTCTTCTGAACAAATCCATCATAGGTCACAAATGATTTGAAGGCACACAACAAAGCTGGGGAAGAAATGTTGGAAGAAATGTCTAGTCGAAGGGTATATCTAACTTCAAATGCAGTTTGACACCACCTTAACTGCCATGGCTCCATGCTATGAAATTATGAAAGCTATACTTTTACAATTTCTTCAGCTTTTACTGCCAGAGTGGTGGAACCACACCAAACTGCAACTACCAGGATTAAACAGCATTAAGTCATGGAAATTAAAGTGGTGCATTAATAAAATTAAACTGCAATAAGTCTACAGTGTAAATGAACCCCAAGGCCATTTGAAGACAAAGCAGCATCAGAATGGACAGAAGATGTCAGAATTCACCTATCCACAGATAGCACGTGGAGACCCATCACCAGCTTGCTTGAGTGTTTTCTTTCTTTTTTCTCACTACAGTGAAAGTATTGTATTTATGTCGTTACAGTCTTGTTAAAAGCTTAGTATATATAGAGAGAGAGAAGTGCCCAAATTACAAATAAGATAGGTTCTGTAGGTTTGTTCTTACATATATAATTTGTATGTATTTATGTAGGGAAGGGTTAACACCCTGTGGTGTTTGTTTTGCTATGTGTGCCCGTTCAGAATATCTCATCTGATTGTGATAATTTGATTTCGAAAAAATTGCTTGTTATAGAAATAAGGATTGGTGAAAAAGCTTCAGTGGAGACACCTTTCCCCCATGATACCTCTTCCAGGAGTGAATTTCCTTTCCGAGAGGTAGATTTCTCTCACTTCCTGTTGTCTCACCCGTCAACTACGAGTTGTTTGCAAGCTGGATGTATGTAACTCAGGGACTGCCATATATACACACTCCAAGATTATAAATTATTATTATATTATAATAATAAAATAATAGTATATATTACAATTACTACTACGTACTAATATTGCAAAGTAATGGTATAGTGTAATATACTAATATATAATGCTAATATGGTGCTATGCTAATATAATATATTGTTTATACATATAATGTTAATATTATAATGTAATATAATATAACACTAGTGATACAATATTATATAATAACATTGCAATATAGTAATACTAATATATTAAATATAATTACTACTGATAATATAGAATGATATACAATCATAGAGTTGGAAGAGACCTTGTGAGGCATCGAGTCCAAGTCCCTGCCAAGAAGCAAGAAAATCACATTCAAAGCACCCCCAACAGATGGCTATCCAGCCTCTGCTTCAAAGCCTCCAAAGGAGTCTCCACCACACTCCAGGACAGAGTTCCACTGCTGAACAGCTCTCACAATCAGGAAGTTTTTCCTAATATTCAGGTGCAATCTCCATTCCTGTAGTTTGATGCCACTGTTCCGTGTCCAAGCCTCCAGGGCAGCAGAAAACAAGCTTGCTCCCTCCTCCCTATGACTTCCCCTAACATAGTTATACATGGCTATTGTGTCTCCTCTCAGCCTTCTCTTCTGCAGGCTAAACATGCCCAGCTCTTTCAGCCGCTCCTCATAGGGCTTGTTCTCCAGACCCTTGATCATTTTAGTCGCCTTCCTCTGGACACCCTTCAGCTTGTCAACATCTCCCTCCAACTGTGGTGCCCAGAACTGGACACAGTATTCCAGGTGTAGTCTGACCAAGGCAGAATAGAGGGGTAGCACGACTTACCTGGATCTAAACACTATTTATGCAGGCCAAAATCCCATTGGCTTTTTTAGCTGCTGCATCACATTGCTGGTCGATGTTTAACTTGTTGACCACAAGGGCCCCAAGATCTCTTTCACACATACTGCTGTCGAGCCAGGCACCCCCCATTCTGTGTCTTTGCATTTCGTTTTTTTCTACCTAAGTGGAGTATCTTGCGTTTGTCCCTGCTGAAGCTCATTTTGTTAGTTTTTGCTCATCTTTCTAAACCAGTGGATCTCAACCTGGGTCCCCAGATGTTTTTGGCCTTCAACACCCAGAAATCCTAATAGCTGGTAAACTGGCTGGGATTTCTGGAAGTAGTAGGCCAAAAACATCTGGGGATCCCAGGTTGAGAACCACTGTTCTAATCTGTTAAGATCATTTTGAATTCTTCTTCTGTCTTCTGGAGTAATATTAGCTATCCCTCCAAATATACTGTTTTATTATTGTATATTTGAAGCTGTAATGTTTTTGATTGTGAGCCGCTTTGAGTCTCCATATGGGTTTGGGAAACTCAGAAGAGGTGGGCAGGACACACAGGCCAGGGAAGGAAGACATTGCAAACAGGTACAATACTTCTGACAGACTATACAAAAACGTATCAAACCAAATATTAGGAACTGATTGAGTTATAACAAAAGAAATTGTGGTTTTAGTACAAAGAGAGGTAATGGTCATTTACAGGGAAATAAAGGAAGCAATAACTGAATGCACACAAGCAGTGATAGTATTAAGATGGAAAGATAAAGTGGACAGTAAATAAATGGTATCAGTATATGGTGGACCAAATGGAATTTGAAATTATGGATGTAAAATTAAATGATTCAAAAGGTAATGAAAATAAAATGCAAGAAGTTGAAGAAAAATGGAACCTGGTCAAGAATTATATTATGAATAAGTCTAGAGATTGGTCTATAAGAAATAGGATACAAATGTTATACGGTACGTAAATCTAGGATTGTCTCAAACAGGATTAATATGTAAAAGAATATAATCCTCATGGTGGTGGTGGGAATTGCAAATGTTGTGTATGTGTACATCCTAAAATTTAAAAAAACATATATATTTTTAAAAAAATTAACTTTTGTTACCGGCAGAGCGTCTCTTATCCAAAATTCCGAAATCCAAAATACTCTATAGTGGTCTACATCAGTGGCTAAGACAGTATCACATTCAGAAACTATGTTATTTAAAAATACTGTACACACAATCACCTTAGGCCTATGTAGAAGGTCTATACAAAACATAACTGAATTCTTCGTTTAAGCTTGGATCCCATCTGTAAGAGATCTCGCTGTGTATATGAAAGCATGCCTTTTTAAGCCTATGCCAGGCATGCGCAAACTTGGGTCCTCCAGGTGTTTTGGACTTCAACACCCACAATTGGGAGTTGAAGTCCAAAACACCTGGAGGGTCCAAGTTTGCCCATGCCTGGACTTTGCTGTAAATAAAAGTTATTCTGAGTTAAAACACAACCCTGAGGAATAACAGTTAGCAACGAAATAACCCTGAGGTAATAATGAAACTACCACCATCCTCCCCCGCCATCCCTTAAACTCGTCCTCATTCTTTTAACTCCATTTCAATCCCCGGCCGAGAAAGAGTCCCTTTTCCCTCACCTCCACCATCTTGTCGCCTCGTCTCCACAACTCTTCCCGCCACAACGACGGAACTCCTTCAGCAGAACCCTTCCAGATCCAACGCCGGACCTACTTCCGTTAGTAACCACAGAGCACTTCCGGTGCTTAGGGTTTTTTTTTTCCCCCTGTAGGAACTGACGGCACTCTTCCCCGCAACGCATGCGTAAAAGAACAAGGCGGGCTTGAGTGGCGGGGAAAGGAGTGGAGTCGGGGTCGTCTACGTCACCCGCTCAGGAGGCGGGGCTTAGATGAAGCCAGAATGGCAAATACGAGCTGAAGGCGGTAAGATAGATGGTGTCAGACTACACAGAGAATGCATTGAAATCCACAAGCATGTGGACAGTTTCAAAAGAAAGGAGCAGGAATCCATGAAAATGAACAAAATCTGGCTAGCAATATTTTAAAATTCTAAAATCAGGACAGTAAATAAAGAACAACACTCAGAAAACGGGAATTTTAGACAGGAAACAAGCAGGGGCAGCTCACACCTCCCAAAGGATTCCCTCAGGCAGGAATCAGGCAGGCCTTGAATCTGCAAGGTGTTAAAGTGTTAAAGTGATTAATTGCAACATTCAGGCTTGCCTCAAGCAGAGAAAGAGTTCTTTCTCCCACTCTGGATCTTCCACAGATATATAAACCTCACTGGCCTAGTTTCCAGCAGACCTCACAACCTCTGACATAGATGTGGAAAATACGTCAGGAGAGAATGCTTCTGGAACATGGCCATACAGCCTGGAAAACTCACATTAACCCATCCTATTTTTTGCTACCCGGTGATTCCGGCCATGAAAGCCTTCAACAATATGTTAAGAGTGTATTGAATTTTATTTATTTATTTTGGAAATACATTGCAAAAATTTAAATAATTTATGGTCTGTTTTAGGTCTGTTTATGTATAATATGTATATTATATAGAAATACATTTAAATATGTATATTGTGATGTTTTTACAATGTTTGTGTTTTGATTATACTGTAACCTGCCTTGAGCCACAAAGAGAGGAGAATAAGAAATACCACCATGTCAGACTACATAGAGAAGCCATTGAAATCTACAGACATGTGGACAATTTCAACAGAAAATTGTAAGGAAGGAGGAAACCAAAATCTGACTACCAGTATTAAACAATTCTAAAATCAGGACAGTAAATAAATAACACTCAGAAGATGTGGGAATTCCAGACATGAAACAATCAGGACCAGTTAACCCCTCCCAACAAAGGATTCCCCCAGGCAGAAAGAAGCTTCTGGTCATTAAATGGTAAAGATGGCCAATTGACACTTGCCTCAAGCAGACATGAGTTCTTTCTCCCACCCTGGACCTTCCATAGATATATATAAACCCCTCTTGCCTAGTTTGCGACAGACCTCATAACCTCTGAGGAGGCCTGCCATAGATGCGGGTGACACGTCAGGAAAGAATGCTTCTGAAACATGGCCATACAGCCCCGAAAACCCACAGTAACCCAGCGATTCCCGCCATGAAAGCCTTCGACAACACATAAAGAACTCAAATAAGAACGTGAATAAGAACTTGGGTTCTTAAATTTTAGTTATTGCTGGAACCTAAAGTTCTTATGGTCAATGAACAGAGATTATAGAGATTGCAACCCAACATTTGGAAGGTGACTTACGCCCCATCTACACTGCCATATAAGATCCAGATTATCTGCTTTGAACTCGATTATATGGCAGTGTAGTTTCATATACAGTAGAGTCTCACTTATCCAACACTCGCTTATCCAATGTTCTGGATTATCCAACACATTTTTGTAGTCAATGATTTTAGTACATCGTGATATTTTGGTGCTAAATTTGTAAATACAGTAATTACTACATAGCATTACTGCGTATTGAACTACTTTTTATGTCAAATTTGTTTTATAACATGTTTTGGTGCTTAATTTGTAAAATCATAACCTAATTTGATGTTTAATAGACTTTTCCTTAATGCCTCCTTATTATCCAACATATTTGCTTATCCAACATTCTGCCAGCCCGTTTATGTTGGATAAGTGAGACTCTACTGTAATTCAATTTAAAGCAGATCATGTGGATTATCTACTTTGATTATCTGGATTATATGGTAATGTGGATGGGGCCATGGTTGTTATTTCAATTTAAGCAACATTAAGCCAAATGGACCAATGGCTCTACTTGGTAAAAAAAGGTGGCTTCTTATATAGTACTACTTAATAATAGGAAGAACATCTTTCTCCTTTTTTATTTACAACCCACACTGAAAATAAGGATCAGCATGGTATAGAACAGGTGCTTATTTAGTATTTATAACACTGTCATACAACTGAATTACATTAAATGTATCTGATTTATCAGTTGACTTCCTTTTTTGCAGATAGCACTAACTGCAGTGGCAACCTCTGAACAGAAGAGTG
Organism: Anolis carolinensis; assembly: GCF_035594765.1. Taxonomy (NCBI): domain Eukaryota; kingdom Metazoa; phylum Chordata; class Lepidosauria; order Squamata; family Anolidae; genus Anolis; species Anolis carolinensis. Next base: position 51,109,615 of record NC_085845.1, read on the forward strand.
CATGAGATAGCTACTAATTTGACAACCTGAGCAAACTATCAGACATCAGATAATCGAGTGGTAAAATTGGCTCTTTTTAAAAAAAGTTGTTTATTCAGTTTTTGCAATTTTAGAATGTCATGTCCTACACACATTTTGGAAAAATGGAGCTTCATCCCAGGTGTATAGGAATGCATCTTCATTGTTTTTGTAGTTGTGATCCTATTCATATTGTGCTGGAAATAACTTGTGTAGTTGAGGGCTCAGGGTGCATCTACACTGTAGAATTAATGCAGCTTGACGCCACTTTAATTGCCATGGCTTAATTGTATGGAATCAGGGGAGATGTAATTTTACAAGTTCTTTTGCCTTCTCTACCAATGAGTGCTGGTACCAAACTACAGTTGCCATGGTTTCAGATCATCAAGTCATGATAGTTAAAATGGCAGTGTAGATGTACCCTCGGTTGATGGATTAATATATATACAGGCAGTCTCCAAGTTACGAACAAGATGGGTTCTGTAGGCTTGTTGTTAAGTTGAATTTGTATGTAAGTCAGAACAGGTACATTTTTTAAGTGTAACTCCAGCTATTTTTTATCCATGTGAGGAGCAACTTGAGAAACTGCAAGTCGCTTCTGGTGTGAGAGAACTGGCCATCTGCAAGGACGTAGCTCAGGGGACGCCCTGATGTTTGATGTTTTACCATCCTGTGGGAGGCTTCTCTCATGTCCCCGCATGGGGAGCTAGAGCTGACACACGGGAGCTCACCCCACTCTCCAGATTCAAACCGACCGACCTTTCGGTCAGCATTTCAGTTGGCACAAGGATTTAATCCAGTGTTTCCCAACCTGGGGTCCCCAGAATGCTTTTGGCCTACAACTCCCAGAAATCCCAGCCAATTTACCAGTTGTTAGGATTTCTTGGAATTGAAGGCCAAAAACATCTGGGGACCCAGGTTGAGAACCACTGGTTTAACCCATTGTGCCAGCTGGGGCTCTTAACTCCAGGCATATATATATATATGTCTGGATAGCATATATGGAGGATAGGGTTTTAAAAAACAATATACAATAGGGAGGATTTTCTCAAATTATCAACATTACAGGGACTTCCATTTCTGCTGCTACCAAATATGTTTTATTTCAGGAGCCTCTTCTATATTATGATGTTTGAGAGGGGGACATGTGACATTTTGTATGAGAAAAAACAAGAAATGGTTGTTTATTTTGTAGTTTGAACAGCAAATATGTGTGATGGTTTCATTAACATTGAACAGTACCGATGCTTAGTGGTTTCATGCCTTCACTTCAAAGGATGTTCTTATAACTTGGTTTCTGTGTATATATGTTCCTTCATCAAGGAAAAACAAATAGGGTAATTTACTTCTAAACTGACTTCTCCGGGATTTAAACAGCAGTGCTCTAGACCCTAGAGCTCCCAAATATAGGTCTAAGCCCTTTGCTTCTTAAGGCTTTCCCTATATTTTCCTCAAAGAGACTTCTTTCTCAGAACACAGTTCCCAACTGACTGAATTCAAAAGATCAACTCCCGTCTGACTAACTTTCAAAAACCAACTGCTCACGCACAGTATTCCAAAGCCCTAACTGAAAGAAGAATGCTCTGGCTTCCAACTGTTACTTTGGCTCTGGCCCATCTCCAGTTTCTAAGCAACTTCTCATTTGCATCCAGCCAATCAGATTGCACATATGGTAATAGGGGCTTGATTTCTTTTCCCCCTTGCTCTGGTGAGCTGTTGAAAGTAAGGCCTACAAAATGGCCGCTCATCAGCCCTGCCTACAAAATGGCCGCACACCAATTGTTCCGTCCCCCAGGACGATGGTTTGCCTTACTTATTGGTCGTTTGTTTGTTTTCCCTCCTTTGCATTTTGTTTCAGCCTCTGGCTGCAAAAGCCCAGGAAAGGTGGCTTGAAGTCTGCAAGAGCTGGCTGCAGTTTTCTTTGCAATGATTGGTCAAAGAGTACAACATCTTAGGACCGCCCTTTTTACCAGGGTCTAGTCTCCATTTTAGAGTTTCATTCTGGCTATAGTCTTCCAACGTGCTGGAGCTGTGCAAGGCTAACTGGGACAAATCATCCTCAAAACCAGGCCAATCTAAGCCTATCCAAATTAGATAAGTATTGAATTATACTGATCTGGAATAGGAAATCTAGTTAGAGGAGCAGGGTTATTCCATCGCTTCTAGAACTAATCTTTGCTGTAAAGATAGGGAAGGAAAGAGTTTCTCCTTCTAACATAGACAGCGTGATTAGGGTATAGTGGTTTTATAATCACCTTTGCCTTCTGGAACCAGGGATAATTCTGCAACTAAAACCTATGGAAATTTGTTTCATTTTCTGCAACTTTAAGATCTGTGCCAGGTTTACAACCTTGTATGAATAAACATCCTTTTTTGAAGTTCTCCAGACTCAGTCGTTCAATATTTTAGGACAGCTTATAGGGATTTGCAGTTCGCCCGGATAAAGGACGGCACGTTTCAGCTTTATAGTTTTTTTTTATTGTCTGGCGGACGGCACAGTTTTGAGGACGATCAGCGGTTTTCCGCTTGAGCTAGCCTGCACGGCCATAGAGACTTTGATTTTGTTGGTCTGTTGCAGTGAAGCTTGCTGCCATTCCTTCAGCCTCTGCAGTATCCTGCTCTTCAGCTGCGGCTGTTTCTGCAATTGCACGGCTGTGCAAAACCCAGCAATCTACCCCGAGCTCCTTCGGTGGCAAGTATCGAGCCGCGGAGCTCCAGCAGCAGTCTTTGGGCTCACACAGAGGTGGTGAGTCCAGAAGCACCAGGCCGGGACCCAGATAAGCCTGGCAACTCCAAAAGAAAGTTCTGGCTGAGTCTTCACAGTGGCTAGGATCTCGGCCGGGACAGTCGCCCGGCGGTGGTGACCTGCCTCATGGTCCGGCGGTGGTGACCTGCCTCATCATCCTGCGGTGGTGACCTGCCTCATTGACCTGCGGCGGTGACCTGTCTCATCATCCTGCGGTGGTGACCTGCCTCATTGACCTGCGGTGGTGACCTGTCTCATCGTCCTGCGGTGGTGACCTCCCTTCACAGCGGGGAGGAGGCGTCTCTTCTCTCCTCCTTTCCAAAGCCAGCCTCGGTGCTCCTTCGGCGGCAGGCCTCGAGCCGCGGAGCACAAGGTGTTTGAAAATTTGGCGAAGTCGCCATTTTGGCAGTTTACGTCACTCGGGCAAGGGAGGTATCAAGTGGCAAGTTGCTGTCAGTTGGCATTTTGCAGCTTGCCTACCAAAGTTTGGCGCCAAAGGTCACAATCTTTGTAAAGTATAGTTACTTAGTGATATATATTGCTATGGTTAAGTGCTGTGAATTGTATTATATATTGAATTTGCTTTTATTGTAAATTTACTTGCAGGTATATTGCATTTGCCTTTGTTGTAAATTTACTTGCTATTAAGAATACATAATGTCTATGCAATTTCAAGATGATGCAGATGGTATACCTCCTTCTGAGGCTGAAAGTAGGAATGAAAGGCCCCAAAGGATAAAGCACCCTTCAGCCAAGATGCTAGCCCATCTAATAGATGAAAAGGAGCTCCTCCATGTGAGGTTAGGTTCGGCATGGGAGCGAATTGTAACATTAATGGACAGAATTGAGAGCTTGGGTATTACAAGGGTGCCATCCATATTACAGACAGACCTTGAAGAGACCTTCGGTATTTGGAGGGGTTTGGTGTCTAAGATAGTCCAGGTCCTCGAGCGCATTAACGCCAAGGATTCAGAGTTAGAAATAGTGAGTGTCTTAGCTGACACTAATGAGAAAGAAAATAAGGTGAGGGCAATTCTAGATGCCTTGGAATTTAGTTCTCCATCTGTTAATCTAAGGTCTGAGCCAAAAGGAAATCAGTCCTCCTTATGCAGCCATGAGACCAATCTTTTAAAATCACCTGCTGTGGCACTTAGTCTTAAGTCCAACCGCTCTAGCCAGGTATCTAAGCTAAGGGAGTGTGCATCATCTAAACATAGCCACTCTAGCAAGTCTTCTGCTGCTGGGAGTGCCATCTCTTCCCTAGCTGCCTTGCACATTAAGGAGGCTGCACGTCTAGAGCTAAAGAGCAAGGTAGCGGGGGCGGAGGCTGATGCTAAGGCAGCTGATCTCACCCTTCCCTTTAAAGAAGAAGAGCAACGACTGCAAATAGAACAGGCCCGTAGACAAAGCGAAATGCAAATGGAACAGGCCCAAAGGCAAGGTGAAATAGAAATGCTTAGAATAAGGATGGATGCTACTGCCAAAAAGGTAAGGGCTGAGACTTTGGCCAAGGCCCTAATTGAGCCACTCACAGAAGAAAATGTAAGTCAGTTGCCGAAGCAGGACCCTTCTTCCAAGGTGCTTGTGCATCTTAATAGCTTAAACAGCCAGTTTTCGGATGAGGAACAGGAAGACTTCTCTCCTTACCCAGAGCAGGGCCCCAAAGTCACTTTTGAGTTTCCTGCAGAGCAGAGCGTCATAGCGGGGAGCTCACCCTTGCCCGAGCTACCTGTGCCTCCTGCTAAATCCCTAGGTCAGTCAATCAGGGCCTCAAGGCCAAGTGCTAGTTGGCCCTTACAGACAGCTGCACAGGGAGCCACCGATTCGTCAGTGGTCGATGTCATCCCTCCAAGAGGCCAAAGGTTGACGCAAGGTGCACGGTGGGAGTCCACTCCACAACAGCAAACTCCTCAATTGTTCCCTTCGACGCCAGAGTCCCAGCTTGTCTCCATCATCAGAAGCCCCAGAAGAGATCTTAAGGACAAGGGTGTCGAAAAGTTTTCGGACAAGCCTGAGGAATTTCTTCTCTGGAAGGCCACCTTCCAGAGAGCAATCAGAGACTTAAAGTTATTGCCTGAGGAAGAACTGACTCTTCTGGCTGCATGGTTGGGCCCAGCCTCATCCTCACAAGTTAAGAAGATCTACGCAGCCCACGTAGCCGATCCCGACAAAGCCCTGGAAAAGGCCTGGGCCAGGTTGCAGCAGAGGTATGGGGCCAGCACAGAGATTGAAGCATCTCTTATGGACAAGCTCCAAAGGTTCCCAGCTTTGAAACTCAAAGACTTCAAACTCTTGTGGGACCTCAGCGATCTCCTTACGGAATTAGAGTCGGCCAAGGAGAATCCAGAACTGCCCGGTTTGAAGTGCCTCGATCAGCACCTGTCCCAGAGGCAGATCTTGACCAAGCTGCCCTTCACTTTGCAAGAACGCTGGGGACAGGAGGTCTTCAACTACAAGGAGGCCCACTCCCAGGCATACCCTCCATTTTCTCATTTGGTCCAGTTCATCACCAGGGCGGCCAGAGAAAGGAATGATCCGCAGACGGGCCTCCCCACCTTATACCAAGGGACCCAGCCAGAGAAGGCACCTAAAGTGGAGAAAAAACCATCCAGAGAGGCCAAAAGACCGGTTAGTGTTAAGGCTGTTGAAACTCAGCACAGGGCCAACGAATCCAAGTCAGAGGTGAAGGAGGTGCTCTGCCCCATTCACCAAAAGCCTCACAGTTTGGCCAACTGCCGGGAATTTGGCAAGAAGCCTTATAAAGAAAGACAACAGATTGTTCAGAAGCTGGGCATATGTTTTAGGTGCTGTGGAGCTACTCCTCACTTTGCATCCAACTGCAAAGAGGACGTCAAATGCGCAAGGTGTAACAGCCTTAAGCATTGCACCGCGATGCACAACTCTGACGCTGTCTCCCGCGCCAAAGGGGACACGTCTTCCAAAGAAGGGTCATCTACTGAAGCCACCAACATGCAGACCGCGTCACGGATGCAGGAGGATGCTCCATCGGTCGCCTGTACTGAACTATGCTCTGACGTGCACCAGTTCAGAGTCTGCCATCCCATCTGCCTAGCAGATGTATATCCAGCCAGAAGACCTTGGCTTAAAAAGAGACTTTACGTGGCTTTGGATTCACAAAGCGACGCCTCCCTGGCGACTCCAGAGTTTTTCCAACTGTTTGACATAAAAACCCAGACGGTCGACTACACCATGTCCACCTGTGTAGGGAAGAAGAAGTTGCAGGGTCGCATAGCATCCGGCTTTGTTGTCTCCTCTTGTGACCAGAAGAGACTGTTCGAGTTACCAGACCTCATTGAGTGTTCCTCTATTCCCCGGAACAAAAGGCAGATTGTCACCAGAGAAGTCGTGGAAGCCCATCCTCACTTACGAAAGCTGAAGAACGCCTTACCTGCTTTCCGTCCAGATGTGGACATTGCCCTTCTGCTTGGTGCGGACTGTCCGAACTTGTTCTATGTGAACGACCAAGTTAAGGGACCTCCAGGGGCGCCCATTGCTCAGCTGCTACCACTAGGCTGGACAGTTACAGGCCCAGTGTGCATAAATAGGATGCACCCTCCATCGTCGGTGGGCACTCGTCAAGCGCACGTGCTTCAAGGCAGTCGCCCCACACTAATGCATAGCTGTTTGAGTCATATCTCGGTCTATTGTCAGGGGATAACACCAGAGTATTCTTCCATCTTTGAAGTCTCCAAAAGGGATGAAACTACAGCGCTTTCCAAAGATGAACAGGGGTTTTTAGAGATCATAAACTCTCAAGTTTCCCGGAGTCCAGAGGGAAATTGGATAGCCCCTCTGCCTTTTAAAGCAGAAAAACCCACTTTGCCAAACAACAGGCATGTGACAGAAAAAAGACTCTGGTCACTGAAGAAGATAGGATGGGATCAAGAGCTGACCCCATCGGTGAAAGCAGCTTGGGCAAATTGGACTTCTCAAGCTGAAGGACTGGAAACCATCACAGTTCCCAGACAATTTGTTCCCTGCAAGGCGATGATAGAACCCACCACAGAACTTCACATCTTCTGTGATGCATCGGAACGAGCCATAGCAGCTGTGGGATACATGCGGCAAAGGGACAAGAATGGCTGCCACGTTGGGTTCATCATGGCAAAAGCCAAAATAGCTCCTATGGGAACTTCAATACCCCGGCTGGAATTGTGTGCAGCAGTTCTTGCTGTCCAGCTCTGGCGCATCATCCAGCAAGAGATAGGAGACTTGTTTCAAGATGTCCATTTCCACACGGACAGTACAGTTGTGCTTGGTTACATCAACAACACAACCAAAAGATTCAAAGTGTACGTAGCAAATAGAATTAACAACATTCTATCTAGCTCCACACCTAGCCAGTGGCATCATGTTGCCACAAATGACAACCCAGCCGACATCGCTTCTAGAGGAGCATCAGCTCAACGAGTTTTAAGATCCAGTTGGTTGATGGGTACCCGATGTTTAGCGGATGTCTACTTCCCGTTGGTCTTTTCACCTTCGGAAAGCATAGAATTACCAGAGTCTGTTCCAGAAATAACAGCCTGCAAGACCACCACTGCAATCAAGACAGGCCAAAGATCTTACCTGGAACTACACCGCTTTGAGCATTTTTCAGAGTGGCGCAGTCTTCAGAGAGCAGTTGCTAGGCTCATACATCACTTAGTCTGCAAAGATAGTCAGCCTTTGCAAGTTCAGGACATGTTGAAGGCTAAGGGAGTAATACTCAGGTCAGTTCAGAGGCATGAGTTTAGTCTAGAAATAGCCAGGTTAGAACAAGGGCTTAACACCCCCAGCCGGAGTTTCTTGCGTGAGCTGAACCCATTTCTGGATAAAGAGGGCATTTTAAGAGTGGGAGGGAGGTTAGCTAAGGCTAAACTCAAAGTGTGTATAAAAAACCCCATCATCATACCCCCTAATAGTCACACTGCATTGCTGCTCGTTCGGCATCACCATGAAAGGATCCATCATCAAGGTAGAACTCTGACTGAGGCGACCCTTAGAAATGAAGGCCTGTGGGTGGTAAATGCTAAAAGTTTGGTCAGCAGTGTTATTTTTAAGTGTGTCAAATGTCGGCGACTCAGACGTAACAGTCAGAGTCAGCTAATAGCAGAACTACCTCAGGTTAGGACTTTGGCAGACCCACCCTTTTCCCATGTGGGAATCGATGTGTTTTGTCCTTGGGAAATTGTTACCAGAAAAACCAGGGGTGGTGTTGTAATTAATAAAAGATGGGCGGTTTTGTTTACTTGTTTGTCAAAACGAACTGTCTATATTGAGGATGTAGAGGGAATGGACACTTCCTCATTCCTAAATGCCTTGAAAAGGTTCATAGCCCTCAGAGGGCCAATTAAGTCAATTTGGTCGGACTGTGGCACCAATTTTGCATGTGCAGACCTTAGCCAACCACTTCTGGAAGAGGTGGAAGGCCGAATACTTAAGCCAGCTTCCAACCAGAAGACTCTGGCAAACCCCAAAGGACAATGTCAAGGTGGGAAACCTTGTGTTGCTAAAGGACAAAGACTTGGCCCGCTATGCCTGGCCTATGGGCATTATACTAAAGACCTTTCCTTGCCCTGACGGTAAGGTTAGAAAAGTTCAGGTAAAGACTCATAGTAAGGACAAAATGTCTGTCCTAGACAGACCAACCAGCAATCTCGTATTGCTTGTCCAAAGTGTGTAAGTTTTATACTGTTTTATTGTTGTGTATACAAAGGTGTTTGTATGTTTTTGAGTGGTAAATTCCCACATCCTGGGAATTTAAGCGGGGAGTGTTCCGTCCCCCAGGACGATGGTTTGCCTTACTTATTGGTCGTTTGTTTGTTTTCCCTCCTTTGCATTTTGTTTCAGCCTCTGGCTGCAAAAGCCCAGGAAAGGTGGCTTGAAGTCTGCAAGAGCTGGCTGCAGTTTTCTTTGCAATGATTGGTCAAAGAGTACAACATCTTAGGACCGCCCTTTTTACCAGGGTCTAGTCTCCATTTTAGAGTTTCATTCTGGCTATAGTCTTCCAACGTGCTGGAGCTGTGCAAGGCTAACTGGGACAAATCATCCTCAAAACCAGGCCAATCTAAGCCTATCCAAATTAGATAAGTATTGAATTATACTGATCTGGAATAGGAAATCTAGTTAGAGGAGCAGGGTTATTCCATCGCTTCTAGAACTAATCTTTGCTGTAAAGATAGGGAAGGAAAGAGTTTCTCCTTCTAACATAGACAGCGTGATTAAGGTATAGTGGTTTTATAATCACCTTTGCCTTCTGGAACCAGGGATAATTCTGCAACTAAAACCTATGGAAATTTGTTTCATTTTCTGCAACTTTAAGATCTGTGCCAGGTTTACAACCTTGTATGAATAAACATCCTTTTTTGAAGTTCTCCAGACTCAGTCGTTCAATATTTTAGGACAGCTTATAGGGATTTGCAGTTCGCCCGGATAAAGGACGGCACGTTTCAGCTTTATAGTTTTTTTTTATTGTCTGGCGGACGGCACACCAATCCTGCGAAATGGGCCACTTACCAACCTTATAACGTAGGCCAGATCCATTACACAAACACACACACAGGGTCTATGTCAGGATAGCATATATATATGGAAAGCATAGGGAACAGTTAACATCTCTGTGGTGTTTGTTTTGCTGCCAGTGCTCCTGTTCAGAAGATTTCACCTCACTTTCTGCCCTTGTGAGAATTAGATTTTTAAAAAATTGTCTTGTTCTGGAAACATGGATTGATGATAAAGCTTCAGTGGAGACTCCTGTTTCCCATGATAACTCTTCCAGGAGTGAATTTCCCTTCGGAGGGACAGATTTCTTTCACTTCCTGTTGTCTCACCCCTGTTTGTAACTATGAGTTGTTTGCAAATCGAAAGTAATAGAAAAAGCCCTTTCGTTGCCTTTTTGTGCTGTAACTGCCAAATCCTCAATAGATGGGTTGTTGTTGTTTTTAAGAGACAGACAAGTCCAAATAGTAATAATTGCCATAAATGTTCAAGTTACAGTGTTTATTTTGTAAGCAAACATTTTCAATCTACCCTTTGATTAAATAAGGTTCACATTTTTGAGAAATTTTGAGGAGTAATTTTTTAAAGGACTTGGATTAATCCTGTGTTACATCCTGCAACTAAGCAACATCAGCTGAAAGCATCCCATGCATACATCTTTAAAATTAGACATATCCCCCCCCCCCCCGAATATTAGTTCTCTTGGACTGTCATTTATGGGAAAACTGTGGTACAAATATTTGTCCCCTTCAGAGTGCAATTTGACAGGATCAGAGAGAGAGGTCCCATGTTTATATTGCTGCTTTGAAAGTCAGACCAGGCTTGCAACACCACTTGTGTAAAAAAAAAAAAAAGAGGACATGTCTAAATCAATAGCTAGCATGGCAGCCTTGCTCATTTTACAAACAAATGGCTTATCTGTGGCTTGGAAGTCTTAGTGTCCTGCACATAAACCTATATTTGATGAGAGAGTCACTAACCAGTGGCCTTGACTTATCTGGCAGATCAGGGCATTCAATCAGTGGACAAACCAACAAAGCAAATAATGCCAGTTAGTGTCTGTTCCCTACTGACTAAACAAAGTCATGCTTATCAACATTTTTTGAAATTTTTAATAAGTTTTCTATATCTTCATGAGCCCCCAAGAAAGAGTCTGTTCTCTGTTTTGGCTTTAGCAGAAGACATTGCAATGAATCAATTGCAGTACGATAATTGTGTAGTGCTAGTATTCCTAGCAAAAGAGACCTTTGACCAAGAATTTACATCATGTATGCACTCTTTGCAGTTCCAAAGAAACATGCTCTTCCCTTGTCAATTTGTTTGCCTAATCTAAAAATCAAGAAGATAAAGAGAAGTATTATTGGTGGCTGTCCTAAAACCTTGCAATTTCCATCCTTGCATAACCAGAGGCTAGGTTAAATCCTTTCCCCAAATTGCTACATGTTTAAAAGCTGAGTTTTATTGGTTTTGTGTAAAGGATACATGTTTTTATATTTGTCTAGCATTATTATTTGTTGTACCAAAAAAAGAAGGTAAGGAAAAATAAAAAAGAGATGTTCAGTGGACATCAAATAAAGTAGACTAGTAGAATCAATCACTTAATTAGATGCGTTGTTCAAAATCACAGTTTTATGGTGCAGTTCACCAAATTTCATGATAGCCATGCTAAACTTTCTGGACATATATGAGAAATGTTGACATTATCTCTTCCAACTGCTTATCCTTGTATTGCATTGGTGGGTTTTGGACAAGTCAAGGGAGGTATGACAGAATGAACGGGAGCCTGAACACTTTGGAATATGAATAGAAATGTCTCCCAAGACATTTTGGATCCAAAATACTTGGGGTGGGTAAAGTCTGGCCCTCTAGAAGTTACTTAACTGCTGCTCCCAGCATTCCTCACCTGATAGGAATTGCAGTTCTCTAACTTCTAAAAGGCTGTACTTTGCCTATCCTTAAATTAAATGAATAATTAAGTAAAAATTAAATAAATGTGCTACTTCATCTAATTCTTCACCTGGCAGCCAATTAACGCCTTCTGTTTGCAATTAAAATTGATTCAGGTCAAAGATTGGCAGTTTTTTCTCACACACATATAATAGTGGGAAAGTAGTGAATTCAAATAAGAATTATCTGCAGGAAAGTAAGAACTGGCAAACCACCTTTGGATTCTCTGACAAATTTATGAGACTGCCATAAATCAACAGACCACCAAAACATGAACATGCAAGAGAAAGAACTTGGGGTGTGCAAAACAGTAGAAATATGTTCTGTTTTTGTTCTGTTTTCATTTTGAATTTCATGTGTGTGTGTGTGTGTGTGTGTGTGTGTGTGTCCCAGTTCTGTTTTTAGGAAGATTCCAGGAGATTGGGGGAATTCCTGAGTTCCATTTCCATTTTGGGAAGAATCTCCCCAAAAACAGAACGGGTGGGGGGAATATCCAAAATTCAAAATGAAAACAGAACCAATTTCTGCTGTTTTGTACACCCCTAGAAAGAACACACACTTGAAGCTCTGTTTGACATAAATTCACAGATGATATCAATGAACCGTGTCAGTAGAAATCAAAACAGCAAGTAGAAGTGTTCACCTACACAATCTCTTTAAAGTCTTCTGGCTAGCCATTCCTAAAACCAGGACATTGGACTAGATAAAATGGAGAGGGAAACTATGGTCCAGAAGATGTTTTGACCTACAGCTCCGACCATCCCTATTAATCTCAGCCAAAAATGGGAGCTGCAGTTCAAGAATATTCTGAAAGACCATGGTTGACCTTGTTCCATTAGTCATGCATAGGAGACACATCATTACTGCCTTGAATAATAAGTTAACAATAAATAAAAAATAAATAAGTTCATAAGAACAAAAAAAACCCAGCACCCCTATCTTGGCTAATAAAAACAAAAATTGACCACAATCTGGCAATCTAACATTTTGTTAGAAAAAAACCCTGAACTCGCCTTTCTGAAAAACAAATACCCATCTTTCTAAATATATTTTTATTATGATCCAGAAAACATGAGAGAAGCAACCCATAGGAAAATTTGCACAAGCTGTTTTCCTTGCCTAAATACTCAAGGCTGTTGCGTGAGGTTAGAGGTGAAGGAAAACATGTAATTAAAATCAGGCACAAAGTGGCTCAGGATGATTAGCATGGGTGCCATTTGAATTTCAAAATGGTAGTGATGCTGTTTGAAAACATCCATCTAATATAGAAGTGGGAATTCTCACTATCCCCGGTGATGGAATCCTGGGATTTGTAGTGTGAGCAAGTAGAATCATAGAATCGGAAGAGACCTCGTGGGGCCATCCAGTCCAACCCTCTGCCAAGAAGCAGGAAAATCACATTCAAAGCACCCCCGACAGATGACCATCCAGCCTCTGTTTAAAAGCCTCTAAAGAAGGAGCCTCCACCACAGTCCGGGGCAGAGAGTTCCACTGCCAAACAGCTCTCACAGTTAGGAAGTTCTTCCTAATGTTCTAGAGAACCACATGATAACATTTGGAGGAATGAGTTCTGCCCTTGTAAAAGTTCAGCCATAGAACTGTAAGGTCACTAAATGCAGAGTAGATCCCGCTCTAGCCTCCCTTGGAAGGAGATTCCATTGCCTGGGAACAGCCATTGAGAAGGTTCTGTTCATTTCAATAGAGAAAAGCTGAGCTAACTTTTGGGACTAATTGTTGTTGTGTGTCTTCAGATTTCCAGTTTGTGATGACCCAAGGTTAGCCTATTATTGAGTTTCCTTGGCAATATTTGTTTAGAAGGAATTTGTCTTTGCCTTCCTCTGAGGCTGAGAGAATGTGACTTGCCCAAGGTCACCTCGTGGGCTTCCATGGCTGAGCAGGGATTTCAGCCCTGGGCTCCAGATTATGCTTAAACCACTATATCATGCTGCATCTTTTGAACTAATATCCTAGGGCTAAATTCATTACAGTTCTACCTTAGACAGCACCATTGAAATGAAAGACATATGTTAGTTGTGAATAACAACAAGGCTCCTCTGCTGTTCAACTGGTCTACTTTAGAAAGGATTAATGTTCGGATTAGCCCTAAGTGTATAGCTAAAAAGAAGAGATACTAATGGGGAAGTAGCAGCCAATAATGAAAGGACCAAGGCATTGACATCTCCGGCCCATCTCCTGCTCAGATATCGGCCAGTATGCCAATGCCTTAAATCAAGAAACAGCTTTCTAAGATCTACAGAGATACTCGCAGGAATACCTCATCAAGCGAGAGTCCAAAAGTGGCAGGTTAAAACTCAGAAACTCAACCAGTGGCTGATGCCAGATGAGAAACTCCCTCCTGAGCACACAGAAGACTGGGCAACTTCGGAGGTGCTGAACAGATTGCACTCTGGTACCATGAAATCCAGAGGCAATCTTAAGAAATGGGACCACAAAGTGGAGTCCACAACATGCAAGTGTGGAGAACATGCAAGTGTGGAGAAGAGCAAACCACATGCCCCTTACTACAATGCAGCCTGAGCCCTGCCACATGCACATTGGAGGACCTTCTCACAGTGACACCAGAGCCACTCCAAGCGGTCAGCTTCTGGTCAAAAGAATCTAGTATAATTTCAAGTTTTCTAACATTATTGTTTTTTAAAAAAAATACATTATAACTGTACTCCCAATTCAGTTCTGACATGATAAATAAATAAATAAACTAATGGGCCAGGGATACAGACTAAAGTGCTAAAGAAAGTCTTTTTTCAGAGCTGTGGTCTGTTGTTTGTTTATCTGAATCCCAATTATAATGTCAATCAAATCCATTAAATTTCCGTAAATGAGTAAAATGATTTTAAACAATTCCCATTTTTGTTCTTCCTGGGGTAGTACATAGCAAATAATATTGCTCAACCGGTGACTTTGTCCAGCCACAAAGTGGACAATAAAGTTAACCATTAACGGTTGGGCTGGTGGATAAACCTATCCTTAACAGGCAAAGACGCTTCGTTGTGATTCATTTATATATGATCACTGGTTTGCTTTCTTGCTCAGCAGAGAAACGTCGCTAAGATGTTTAAGCAAGCCAGTATCGTGAAACTACTGTTGCTTTTTCTCTTAATTTTTGGGATAGTTAAATCTGAGAGTAATTTGGACTATGATGAAGATGAGGTTAGAATATAGCTTCTTGTAAACTGTACGCTTTTTTGTCTTAACCTTCAGAAAATGTGCAAAAACAGATATACTGATGTAGAGGAAATTTTAATTTGTATTCAAAACAAGTTGAAGAAAAGTATTGTGTGTGTGTTTTCATATACATATATAATAATTACTTATTCTTTGTCTCTCTCCCATTCTTTTTTCCATGTAGGACTCTACAGCCACAGCACCGGTAAGACTGATTTTCCTTACAGTTAAACTAAAAAATAATAAACAATTGAAAGGGTACCTATGATAACATATTAATAAATATCTGCTAAAAATATCAAATAAGTATATGCAGGGTGGAAGTACATAAGGAAATGCTTACTTTAAGTGGTGGAAAGTGTTAATATTGGCACTCCTAAGTGAATGTTATAATTCCTTTCTGGGGACAAAAGCTACCTGGTCCAGTTAATATGTCAAACTTATTTATAATAACTTTATAATTTTTTTGATAATTTACAAATAATGTAAATGTTGTCGAAGGCTTTCATGGCCAGAATCACTGGGATGCTGTGAGTTTTCAAGGCAGTATGGCCATGTTCTAGAAGCATTCTCTTCTGACGTTTCACCCACATCTATGGGAGGATGCCTGCCATAGATGTGGGTAAAACGTCTGGAGAGAATAGTTCTAAAACATGGCCATACAGCCCAGAAAACTCACAGCAACCCATTTAAGGTAAGTGTTTAAAATTGGAATCGAGTTAGTGTAAAAGTATTTTTTATTTCTTCATATGGAAGGTCTGTGGGACAGCTCAGTCTATATTTTGGCAATTCTCAATCGTTGTTGCATAGAACAATTTTTCTTAAAGTATCTGCGCCCCAGTGGCACAGTTGGTTAAACTGCTGAGCTGCTGAACTTCCTGACTGAAAGGTTGGCGGTTCAAATATGGGGAGCGGGGTGAGCTCCCACCATTAGCTCCAGCTTCTGCCAACTTCAGAAAAAATAGTGATGGTATTAAAAACTATGTGCCACAACAATAGAATAATTATTTCACAATTACTTGTAGAATTATTATTTGGGTAGCAAGTAAAAACCATGGCAATCTTAATGTTCAAGATCTTTCTTTGGACAGTATGAATTGGGTCCTCTCAGAGCTGGAGTTTAAATTTCACTGTATCTTCTTTCAGATCATGGAAGTTACTTCCATGGGACTCTAGCACCCAGAATTTCCCAGGCATCATATCCAGTACTGGAATGTTCAGAATATATATTTGTTTAGTATTGGTTATTTTTGAGTTATTAAATTAACAGTGGGAGCCCCTGATGGCACAGTGGATTAAACCACTGAGCTGCTGAACATGCTGACCGAAAGGTCAATGGTTCAAATTCAGGGAATGGAGTGAGCTCCCTCTGTTAGCCACAGCTTCTGCCAACCTAGCAGTTCGAAAACATGCAAATGTAAGTAGATCAATAGATACTGCTCTGGCAGGAAGGTAATGGCTCTCCATGCAGTCATGCCAGCGACATGACCTTGGAGGTGTCTATGGACAACGCTGGCTCTTTGGCTTAGAAATGGAGATGTGCACCAACCCCCAGAGTCGGAAACGACGAGACTTAATGTCAGGGGAAAACCTTTATCTTTACTTAAAGTAACAATAAGAGTGTTTTCTTTCACTTGATGTTTTTGTACAGGTTGAAGGTGAAGGGGAAGGTGAGCACCTCGATGCCCGAGGTCACAGGCCAGTGAAGAAAAAGCAGGAGCCCTTTCCATCTCTCAGACCAGTCGCTCCTCCTCCCAGTGGTGGCATTAGATACCGAGCTCGCCCAACAAAACCACCGGTTGCAGGACAAAAGAAAGAGCCAGTAGTTTTCCCTGATAGCGGAGGCTGCAAGCATGCATCAGAAGAACTGGTAAGTATTTATTTTTGTAAGATATAGAATTCTGTTTCAGAAACATTCATTCCTACAAAATTTGCTTCAGAGCTATTTTGCAACTGGAGCATTCTGAAAACTATGGGTTGTTGTAGTTATTTCCTTTTAAAACAAGATTTATACGATTTTAGAACAGTTAAAAAATTTCCAGTTTATCCTTTATGACACAGACATACTCTGTTTCCTCCCATCTTTCGCTATCCCATGATTATGATGAAACCAGATAAAAAAGATGTACTAAACTAGTTCAGTGATTTGTTTGACTTTTTAAATATGCACACATAAGAACTGCATTATTTCATGTGGTGAGATTCCACATCACTCAAGAACATATCTGAATCAAATTATGCTATATACTCTTGTATAGGTCTGCACATTTTAGTCAAAAAAACCAACGCAAAATATCTGAGCTGGCTTGTCCACAGATCAGTGTGATTTTAATGTACCTTAACAACAACAACATCAACAACAACAACAACATAATCATCAACAACCAAGGAACTATTCCCATCTCTGAGTACAGTGGTGAAAGGCAAGAGCTCAGTCCTTCTTGGGAGAACCTAAAATAAGCACTGGCGCACTCTACTTTCATGGTGTCACTTTGGGCCTGTTTGAATGCCCAGGTGGGATAATGGTAGTAACCAAGGTAGATGCCCTATGAGTTGGCATTATCGCCAATCCTGGTTTACACAACAAGCCAAATGTTTCAAAATCCAGTTATCACAGGAAAGAAAATTGTGGTGAAATCTTCTGAACAGGGGCACAGGCAGCAAAACAAACACCACAGGGATGTTAACCCTTCCCTATGCTATCCATCCGAAAGGGTTAACACCCTTAAACACCACTAAACTATCCAAAAAAGGAGTCCCCAGTGGCGCAGTGGCTTTAATTGCTAAGCTGCTGAACTTATTATTTATTTATTTATTTACAGCATTTATATTCCGCCCTTCTCACCCCGAAGGGGACTCAGGGCGGATCACATTACACATATAGGCAAACATTCAATGCCTTTTCAACATAGGACAAAGACAAACAACATAGCTCCGAGCGGGCCTCGAACTCATGACCTCCTGGTCAGAGTGATTGATTGCAGTTAATTGCAGCTGGTTTGCTCTCCTGTCTGCGCCACAGCCCCGGGAACTTCCTGACCGAAAGGTGAGCTGTTCAAATCCGGGAAGCGGGGTGAGCTATCAGCCCCAGCTTCTGCCAACCTAGCAGAAGCATGTGGGAAACATGCAAATGTGAGTAGATCAATAGGTACCACTCTGGTGGGGAGGTAACGGTGCTCCATGCAGTCATGCCGGCCACATGACCTTGGAGACGTCTAAGGACAACACCAGTTCTTTGGCTTAGAAATGGAGATGAGCACCCATCCCCAGAGTTGGACAGGACTAGACTTAATGTCAGGGGAAAACCTTTACCTTTACTCTGCTATCTAAAGCTTTATTTTTTTTTCTGAATGGAGTTACACTTTAAAAATGTACCTGCTCCAACTTACATACAAATTCAACTTTAGTACAAACCTACAAAACCTATCTTGTTCGCAACTTGGGGACTACCTGTATACAGTATTTGATGATGAGGGCCAATAATCCAACTCTTCCCCATTCTATTTTTAACCATCCACACAACCATTTGTGTGAGATTGCACTGCAGAGAATTAACTATAATTTTGTGAATAGGTCCCACTGGAATCCACGGGGCACAGAGTCCAAACTAGATAGGGAATGAACTGTGTAAACACAAGTTAGTATAAGCATTTTTCAAAGAACTTGAAAAGATCACCAATCTGTTTCCTAATAGCAACCACAAATGGGAGGCAAATAGACTGTTGGGTGATTTGGGGAGTTTGACCATTCCTGACACCACCATTCTGCTTCCATGAAAAATGGCTACCACACAGATTGTTCAGCTGTATGGTTAGGGAGCCAATGAGGGATTGCCTTCTATTCCAAAGCACAACTTCAGAGGAAAGATTTGAATCAGACACACATAAAAAAGAGTTAAACTCTTTTTTCCTACCTGCTGCAATTCTAGTAATTTTCAGAAACTGGAGTATAATTATTTCTTTGTAAAAAGAAATGTACAAGGAAAACATGTTTAATTCCATGTCTGCTTTGGCACTAAGACAAAGGATTCATAACAAGATCGTTGCTGTTGATTTTAAGGGAGTACTATGTCCAACTGGATGTGAGCTGAGAACTGAGCTGCTGAAACAGGAGAAGACAGTGAAGCCAACTATTCAAGATCTAACAGACAAAGTGAAGAAGCTAGAACAGTCCTCTACAACTATCTATGCCTTCAGCAATATTCTGGATGAGCGTTTAGCAAAAAGGCAAAAACAAATAAGAGGTAAACCCTACTATGCTGTTGTTTATAGCACAAACAAAAACCAGCATGGTATAATGAATTGCGGGTTGGCTCCTTCTACACTAGTATGTCCATTATTATGATATATCATCTGAGATCACACCATCACTATATAGCAGTGACTTTGTTCCTGGGTGATATTGGGAGGGTGGGGCTTGTATGTATTGGAGGGGCTAAGAAGGGGAGCCAGGCATTGCATGATGCCCACTAGGAGCACTTTTCTCCACTCTTGATGCATTTAGCTATTTGCATACATGAAATGTTCCAATGACTGAGTGTACAGGACCTCACCCATTCCCAACATGGGGACCAGAGAGGCAATAGAGAGGTAGGATTGTGAGATTGCCACACTATTAGGGTGTTTACATACACATGTGCACACACACAAACCCTGCTAACGTCTTACATGACTTTGTTGTTTTTTTCTTTCCAGATAATCAGAATGTAATTTCTGAATATAACAGGGAGGTCGAAGAACATTACAGTTTCATCAAAGAGAATTTGGATAACAACATCCCTAGTAACCTAAAAGTACTTCGTGGAATCGTGGATATTTTGCATCAGAAATTGGTAAAACTAGATAATGCCATCACAAGCCAGCTGGGAGAATGCCGCACGCCTTGTACTGTTTCGTGCAATATACCAGTGGTGTCAGGCAAAGGTAATTACTCATTCACGCTCTTTTTTGACTTCAAGGTTGGTACACAGACCATTGTCTTTCAACTTCTACAACCACCAAGTTTTGCACCCACTGTCAAAGCTAAAGCATCCAAGTTCATATTGAAAAATA
Organism: Anolis carolinensis; assembly: GCF_035594765.1. NCBI lineage: Eukaryota > Metazoa > Chordata > Lepidosauria > Squamata > Anolidae > Anolis > Anolis carolinensis. The sequence goes on from NC_085845.1 coordinate 51,129,064, forward strand.
GCCTTATTTTTCATTACCTCCCTGTCAGTGATTTGAGATAAAAGTTTGAGGAGTTTTTTAGGATCAAGGATTGGATTCCTTGGGAGTTAATTTGTTGGATTCTGCATGCTGCATGTGGGTTGCTACAGAACCAGGACTGGCTAGTGTCAGTGAGGCCACCTTTTCTTTATGCAATCCCTTTTGTTTCTCATCCCCCCTGCATGACATCATTTTATTATATGTCCAAAATGAAATAGTCTTGGTTTGGTTATTTTGACTCCCAGTGACAGTTAAGGCTTAATTTGTTTTGGGGCCCTTTTGGAAACTTTCCTTCAGCACCACATTCCAAACTTGTTGGTTGTTTTGTTTTGTTTTTGTTTCTGGCAACCTTTTTCACTGTCCAACTTTCACAACTACACATAGGACATGTTATGTATGCAGCAAAATAAAAGAAAAAGCAATATGAATTGTGGATTTTAACTGGCTCAATAAAGATATCTCTGGGTTTTGTTGTACATAGAACATGGAAATACTATGGCACAAATGATTCTGACTTCTGTATTTAATTATATATTTCTTCTGTTGATATATATTTATGTTTACCCAATAATGTGTGCAATTATTTCTGATTGCAGAGTGTGAAGACATAATAAGGAAAGGAGGTGAAACTTCAGAGATGTACCTTGTCCAGCCTGATCCTTTTGTCAAACCATACAAAGTTTACTGTGACATGACCACAGAGAATGGAGGTAAATGTTAAGCAAGAGCCAGTATCATTATTTGGGATCTTTGGGCACATGTTGAAACACACACACCTCCTCCTGTCTCACTCCTTCTCTATTCTTCCTGCAAAAGTAACACCAATATTTAATTGCCTTGCCCTCTTTTTGAATAAGTAGTGAGGACTGGGCTCAAAAAGAAATAGCAAGTTAATGTATCCAGCTTTCAAAAGTTATTTGAGGAAGAGGCTACAGCTTGCAAAATTACCAGCCCAGCATAGCAGTTGGCTTTATTGGCTGAAGGATAAGGGAGCTTTAGATCCAAAAAGGAACTTTTTAATGCTCCAAACTGGATCCATGACAAGAACCACTTATGCATGAACTTATCCAAGCCATGATATGTGTTAAAGAGAATTAAAATAATGTCATTGTTTTCTTAACCTTTTTTCCACATAAATCTCACAATTTAAATTTAAATTAAGGATATATTAATGTTGATCTAGGAGCCTTGGTGCTGCAATGGGTTAAACCCTTGTGCTGGCTGGACTGCTGACCTAAAGGTTGGCGGTTTGAATCTGCAAGAGAGGGTGAGCTCCCGTCTGTCAGTTCTAGCTTGCGGGGACATGAGAGAAGCCTCCCAGCAGGATAGTAACACATCCTGGCATTCCCTGAGCAATATCTTTGTAGACAGCCAATTCTCTCACACCAGAAGCAACTTGCAGTATGTTCTCAAGTCGCTTCTGACATGCTAAAAATGTTAATCTATTTTATGCTAATTGATCTTGCTAGGATTTCACCCTTATTATTTCATGTGCTATAGACCTTAACTCGTCAAATATTTGCACTCAATTTCCATTGATTTCAATGGAAAATATTTGAATTAGTGATTTAAAAATATTTCATTGTGACCAGACCTTGCTCTATTTTGGTGGGAGAAAGGAGTAATTTGATATATTACTATTACATGTGATGTCGGTCATTGACAGAAATCCTTGGAATCTGACAAGAGAAAGATGCAATTCATAGGTTCAAATTGTAGTAGAAACTGTGAGTCCAAAATGGTTATATGAGTCATAGTCTTGCTGAAGTCCAGCTGCTAGTCCCAACTACAATATACTCAATGTAACTATAGAAATGTCAGACTACACAGAGAAACCATTGAGTTTCACAAGCATGTGGACAACTTCAACAGAAAGGAAGAAACCATGAAAATGAACAAAATCTGGCTGCCAGTATTAAAAAACTCAAAACTCAGAACATTAAATAAGAAGCAACACTTTGAAAACAGAAGTTCCAGACATGGGAACCAAGGGCAGCTAATGACTCTGAAAAAAGGATGCCCCCAGGCAGGAAAAGCCAGTAGATGAAGCTTTTCAATGTTAATTAAGGTGATTAACTACAACATTCACACTGGCCTCCAACTGACAAAGAGTTCTTCTCTCACCCTGGACTTTCCACAGATATATATAAACCTCCTTGCTTAGTTTCTCCATACCTCACAACCTCTAAGGATGCCTGCCATAGATGTGGGCGAAACGTCAGGAGAGAATACTTCTGGTACATGGCCATACAGCCCGGAAAACATACAACAACCCTGTAATCCCGGCTATGAAAGCCTTCGATAACATATAGAAATTTAGTAGGCCAACACATAGGTAACCTCAGTTCATTTGGTGAGTCCATTTGAGACTCAATGGGACTGACAAATTGATTTAGGCCATTATTAAATCTTTTATACACACACACACACACACACACACACACACACACATATATATTGGGTATGTCTACTAACATGTTTTATTAAAACAAAAGAAGAAAACCTTCTAGTGGATTGTGTGCTTCTGGACATGAACTTTTGAATTTTACTCAGAACTCCCATATGCTGGTATAATCAAACATAATGTATTACAAGGAATTGAAGATATGCTGATGATGGCTCTAGAAATTATATACGACAAGATATTTCATTATAAAGCATGATGTTATATTTGTTAATAACAATTATCATTATTCTTAATGACTCCTACATTTCACAGGTTGGCTTCTTATTCAGAACCGCCAAGATGGCAGCGTTGGCTTTGGAAGAACATGGGACTCATATAAAAAGGGTTTTGGAAACATTGCATCCAGTGGTGGAAAGAATTATTGTGACACTCCTGGTAAGAATTTTATTCTGAACAGTATTTCCCTAAAAGCAGTCATTAACTGGAAACTTCCTCCCTTGTCACTAGTTGCAGTTTAAGGATGGGACTTTTTGTTTAGCATTTCATCCTTCTTCATGGTTTGGATGCATGGAGGACAGAGCCTCCTTTAAGTCTTACTATTTTGTCAATAAGAAAGACAATTTGGCAGCAACCCCTTCAATGTACCATGTAGTCAGGTGATCATTTTTGCATGCCTTGAGACCATTTGTTTGCGGACTGTTATTGGCTTATTGAGTGAGAAAGGGGAAGGAGATACAAAGCTGCAAGTGCTTTGTATGGTTTTGATATCTTGCAGTAGTCATCAACTTGATATATCCTGCAACCTGCCAGAAATGCATCTGGGAGTTGACCATTAGTCACTTAGATTTTGGTAAATGAGGTTTAATCAATTTACCTCCATCATGCCACAAAAGGGTGTCATTTCACTCTCATACAATCGATTATTATATAGGTCTTGAGGAATGTCAGAGGGCTAGAAATTGCTATATAGTGCAAACAATAAGCCTCCTTTTCAGCTCATTTCGAACATAGTTTCAAGCTATTCACTTTTCATTGTGTCACAGGTGAATATTGGCTTGGAAATGACAAAATCAACCAGCTTACCAAGCTGGGACCGACAGAACTTTTAATCGAGCTGGAAGACTGGGATGGAGCCAAGGTCAAAGCACAATATGGAGGATTCAGCATTCAGGGTGAAGCGAACAAATATCAGCTCTCAGTTAGTAACTATCGAGGCACAGCTGGAAATGCCTTCCTAGAAGGAGCTTCACAGCTGCAAGGCGAGAACAGAACCATGACAATCCACAATAGCATGTTCTTCAGCACTTTCGACAGAGATAATGATGGATGGTATGTATATACCTTTGCTCTAGGTATGCAATTCTGCCTCATACATTTGAGGCACCCGAGTTTGTATGCATACTTAGATTGCGTGTTCTTTACTTTTGAGTATTGTAGTCTAGTAAGTATGCATAAATGTCACTGAAATAAATGGCTGGGGTCCAGTGGAGTGTTTCCATCAGTTGAGCTCCTTCTACAAGCAGAACCTCCTATTGCTTTCTCTTCTCATTCAAAATCTACTTCAGAGGGCAGAAAAACCAGCCTGACACTCCTTATTTTTCGCCATATGGTGGGCTGTGGAAGGGAGGTGAAAAAAATGCCAGAATTTGAGCCAATTTATCCTAACAGCAAATGGGTTTATGGCTACACCAGCAGAACCTTTCGGTCATTCTAGCTTTACTTGCCCAAAGTTCAATTGAAGTCAATAGGATTTACTGTTGAGTAGACATTATAGAATTATACTGTCTGCCTGGTTCAGGTTATGAGGAATGTATCATTGTTGATTATTTAGAGAACTTAATGTGATCTCAAGCTGGTCAATAGGAGTAGCTTTGTCCAAGTAAGGAATCCAGTTTTTTAAAAGTACTGTAATCATACCTTCATATTTGAAGAAGAAATGAATTTGTACCTCTGGCAATATACAGATATAACTGTGTCATGTATACCTGCAGATTTATAGTCTTTCTATATTTTTCCACATAGGATAAACCCAGATCCCAAAAAGCAGTGTTCGAAAGAAGATGGTGGAGGCTGGTGGTACAATCGCTGTCATTCAGCCAATCCAAATGGAAGATATTACTGGGGTGGTTATTATACCCCAGAGATGGCAAAACATGGAACAGACGATGGGATTGTATGGATGAATTGGAAGGGGTCTTGGCATTCACTAAAGAAAATAAGCATGAAGATTCGACCAGTTTCCCAATCATGATGATTATTATTTAAATAAAAAGTGGCAGGATTTTGTGTTCTTACTTGTTTTGTGACAAATGAGCTTTACTTTAAAGGAAAACAACAACAGCAACCTCTGCCACGTTTATATGCATAAGATGCACTGTGATTAAAAGTAAAATAGATATGAATTTGCCAACTCAATTAAAACAACTTGCAAATATAATTTGTGATATCTAGAAGGACTTGCACTCTAACTTTTTGATTCCAAATGTACATTCATTTCATACTACAGTAGAGTCTCACTTATCCAAGCTAAATGGGCTGGCAGAAGCTTGGATAAGTGAATATCTTGGATAATAAGGAGGGATTAAGGAAAAGCCTATTAAACATCAAATTAGGTTATGATTTTACAAATTAAGCACCAAAACAAATTTGACAGAAAAAGTAGTTCAATATGCAGTAATGTTATGTTGTAATTACTGTATTTACGAATTAGCACCAAAATATCACGATATATTGAAAACATTGACTATAAAAATGGCTTGGATAATCCAGAGGCTTGGATAAGTGAGACTCTACTGTATCTGTTCTTTCACCTTGCACATTGAAAACTAGATTCAAAATGGAGGCACAAAATGTTGTTGTCTCAGTAATTCCATGGTACTGAGCCATGACAGTCAAAGTAGTGAAAAACTGCATTAATGGATGCTCCATTTGTAAACAACACGTATATGTCCATATTTACCTAAATGCAAGAAAATGTTCATTGGGGAATCAAAATGGAGACACACAAGGCTAAGCAACATCAAGCTGCTATCAAATGGCAGAAGTTACTAATAAGGAACAACCCATAAACTAGAAGAGGCCACAAGAGTTTGATTTTGCCTGATGTACTGGGAATGGCAAGGGCCTGCCCCCTGTTTTCCTTACTGAGTTAATACTTTGAACTCATTTTGCAGAAAGCTCCCCATGCTGGGACGTAAAATAATTATAAATACACACAAACATCAAAATCAGTTATATCTACTTTAAAATCAGCTGTTTAAACCCACTCAGGACAGCATGCTGACTCCAATCAGGGGCGCAGGTTTCCTATTATTGCCTCATTGTACTGCCCCAAAGGCTTGGACCCACAGCCAGGTCTTGACCATCTTTCTGAAGGACAGGAGGGAGGGGGCTGATCTAATCTCGCCAGAGAGGGAGTTCCATAGCCGGGGGGCAATCACCAAGAAGCCCTGTGTCTCGTCCCCGCTAATCGTACCTGTGACTATGGCGGGACCAAGAGCAGGGCCTCCCCAGAAGATCTTAGTCTTCACAGTGGTTTGTAAAGGGAGATGCGTTCAGACGGGTAAACTGGGCTGAGGCCATTTAGGGCTTTATAGGCCAAAGCAAGCATTTTGAATTGTGCCCAGTAGCAAACAGGCAGCCAGTGGAGCTGACGTAACAGGAGTTATGTGCTCCCTATATGCCGCCCCAGTTAACTTGGCTGCCTCTCGTTGTAGCTTCCAGACATTCTTCAAAGGCAACCTCATGTAGAGCACGTTGCAGTAGTCTTTTAAAGACCTACTTGTGCAATCTAGCTTATGGATTTTGCCTTGACATCGGATATCTACCTCAGCCAGCTGTTGTGGTATACTATATTATGCTTTTAATATATTGAGTTTTAATTACTCTGACCTTTTGTGTTATATTATGTTTATTTAGTTTGCTTGGTTAAGTTTGAGGCTATAAGTTATATTTAGTTTATTTTATTTTAAGTTTGTCTTGATTCTTGATTGTGGATTTCACAGTGTGGGAAAGAACCAGTTGGTTGGTTTCTAGAATATATAAACTAGATAAAAGAGTTCCCAGTGGTTATGAGTTCTTAAGTATGAGAACCAGACGACAACGATGATGGTGGTGGTGCTGATTGCCTAGGAATCCAAAACATTTAATTCCATTCAGAACCAGGATATAAGCACTGGCTCCAGTTTTGGAAGGTTCTTGTGATAGAATGGGTTCATCCCATGCGCTGTGAATTTTGGACTCTGAGAGTACTCCTGCCTAAAGGGCAGGAGAAAATGCAACACAAATGGAAGAGGCTGCTGGTGATGGCTTTGGCTCTCCTGTCATCTGAGATGTGTCAGCTCAATTATCCCCATTATTGCCACTGTCCTGCCACCATTGTAACCCCACAGGCTCATTATTGCTGCCAGCTATCCCATATCTCGCTCTGCGGGTGATGCAGGTGACAGACAGATTCTGTGAAGAGCTGACCTTACTACACAAATGTCTGGCTCTGACAAGTCCACAGAGACAGGCATGTGAGACCTGGCCCTCTCGTGAATCTCATGTGGTTTTCCAGAGCCAGAATGGCAGGGGTCCTCCAAGAGAGGAATAAGGAATACCTTCTCTGCGCTTTGTAGTCGGCCTACTGCTTTCAGATGTGAAAGGTGCTACTATATGATCACCAGCAATCCAGTTGAGTTTTGCACAGGGAACTACCTTGTTGCTTCTGTCTTAGGCCAGCCCTGGACAAGTTCCTAAGGCTGTGTGATGTGAAAGCCCTCCAGACCTTCATAAAGAAACATACGTTTCTCTGGCCATTCTATTGTGAAGCATTCTGTGTGAGTTAAATGCTTTTCCTTACAGTTTTAAAGGCTACACTGCTAAATAATTAAAGGCTAAATGGCCGGAACTGCCTTCTTCAATATTTCTTATTCTGCAGGACAATTCCAGTTCTTGCTTTTTTGGAACTGTACTATTCAGAATGAAAATTGGGAATGACAGGTGTGCATTATATTGCATTATGTTATTGTTGTGTTCCTTCAAGTCATTTCTGACTAATGACGCCCCTTAGGCTAACCTACCGCAGGGTTTTTTGGGGTTGAACATGTGTGACTTGCCCAGGGACATCTAGTGGGTTTTGATGGCCACAAGAGGTTTGAAGCATGCTTACAAAATATGAGAAGATTTCACTATTAAACTGTGTAATCTTCCTTCCTATGTTCATAGTTGATTTTTTTTTCTTGTGTCAGAAGCAAATTGAGGCAAGTTGCTTCTGGTGTGAGAGGATCGGCTGTTTTTAAAAATGTTGCCCAGGGAATGCCCAGATGTGTTACCATCCTGCGGGGGGCTTCTTTCATGTCTCTGCATGGGAAACTAGGGCTGACAGATGGGAGCTTGCCCTGTCTCACAGATCCGAACCGCCAATCTTCAGGTCAGCAGTTCAGCTGGCACAGGGTTTGACCTATTGTGCCACCATGGCTCATCCAAGGAGTGACTATTTCTGTTTAGAGGTATCTCTGTCCCTGTCACATTTTCTAATATTATTCCAGTTCATTGTTCAGAAATATGTTCTTGTTACATCCATATTTCAAAAGAGTTTGTCCCTGATTATATCTTACTCAGAGGATTTCCGCTTTCCTATGTTAAATGCACCCTCCTGCCAAATGTTGCTGGACTGCAATTCCCAGAAACCCTAAGCAGCATAATCAATGGTGAGGGATGCTGGACTTCCCATTCAACATCTAGAAGGCTATGCTATTCGCATGTCTGTGCCAGATACTGTCCCACTCTTTAGATCTTGCTATTGTTTCTTTGTGATTCTATTTTGTAACTGTTTTTAATTTCACTTTTCAGCCACCTGACGAGACCAGTCCTTCAAACTTCATGCAAAATTGAAAAGTAATTTAATGGCTTGTGATGTAGAAAATAGACCAGACTATGTGCAAGGTCTATATTATCTTCAAACACTAGTTTCCCATAATACCAGTTCTTGACATTGGTTTTAGTTTATTACTTGGTATATTGTGTGGCTGTTATATGGCATAAAACCCATACATGTTTTAACCACGAGATACCCTCCCATCAGATATTTTCCAAAGATTCAGCTATAGTGTTGGTTATAAATAAGTTCAGCACACTAGAAACTTCTTTGAGAGTGAAGCTGTTTATTTTATTTAATAGGCAGAGGTCTCTCAGTTGCATTTAATTTGTTTGCTTTGGAATAAAAAAAGCATATGAATACACACACACAGAAAAATCCATAATTTTGAGGTATATATAATTTGTGAAGTTGTTCTCCTCCCCAACATCTAGTCTGTTGCTAAAGGGCGAATTTTCATTCTAGTGACTTTAAGAGAGTAGTCAGAGGGCTTGAAGGGTACCCAAACCACCCCGTTTTCAGTTTCATAGGGAACATTGTTCCTTGGGTCATACTGACCTCCTGGGTAGTAAATCCCATTGAGATTAGCAGCTTGGCAATTATTGTACCACCAGCCACCTCCATACACCTCAGCACAGTTTTCCTCCCACTGATCACTGTCTCTATCAAAAGTACTGAATTTCATGTTGTTGTGAGCAGTATATTCACTGCCTTCTTCCTCTGAGCCTTTGATAAGAGCATCCCCAGCTGTCCCCACATAGTCAGACACACTGAGTCTATAACTTTCTGATTCAGAACCTATGTGTATAATATACTCTGCATAAGCTTCATTGCCTGCCCAGTCCTCTACTTCAACCCGGAGGACCGTGTCCTTCTGAGTCAATAGGTAGAGATTTTCATTGCCCAACCAGAACTCTCCTTTCCCTCTGCCATCCACGTTGCCGAAACCTTTCTTGTAGTCTTCCCAGGTCCGGTTAAAATTCAAAGACCCATCCAATCTCTGTTGGATCAGAAGCCATCCTCCCAAAGTGGTCGCTTGGTCGCAATACACTGAAAAAACCTTAGCGGATCCCGCTGGCTTGATTCTGAAAATGCCACTTTGGGCACCAGAAGTGTGTTTTTGATGGATATCCTCACAGTCTAAAAAACAAAGTTGATCTGGTTGGCAGGGATGTTCAGTAAAGCTTTATTACAAGGTCACAGGAATCCAAACAGTAATCATGCTGAAGTCGATTGACTAAACTTAATTTAGTGCTACAGTGGAAAAACACTTTTCACCTTCCCTGCACCCCAAATTGATCACTTTTCATGCAAATTTTATTACAGATGAAACTGTGTGTGCAACTGTCTTGCTATTCAATTACTTATGATAAGAACACATTATTCTGTGCCTTTTCTAAATGGCAACAAACAGACACATTGCTTTTCTTGTTTAAAAAGTGTCATGAATTGCAGTAAAGCTTTTAGCCTGTGTCAGTCGATTGAAAACTTCACTCTTGTTCCCTCAACAATTATTTTCCAGGAAGTGGATGGATACCTGTCCCGGTGTAGCTTTCCCCCAGCTTCACTCCTCCTGTGGCCAAGCTCCGCGCTCGGAAATCAGGATTATCCTCTGCACTCTCGTCATGCTGCACCACTTCTGAGACTTTTCGTGACTTGGTTTCAAAAGCGGAACCCCCTTTATTGAAGCCTGTAGTACTGCTACTGCTGGACACAACAGTCTTGGAATGGCCTGAGGTGGCACTGCTTGTTCTAGAAGGGAACCCATGAGAAGGGTCATCAATTCTTGAGAAGTCATCATAATCTTCCTCATGTAGATGGGAGAAAGAGTCTGGTCTTCCAGGTGTTGTCACATGACTGGCAGTTTCTGACACTCTGCTGCCATGACCAAGGTTAAAAAAATCTCTTACATCTGGATCAAAGGAAGAAAAGTCAGGCAAGCCGCTTCCACCACCACCACTAGAGCTCTCTTTGATATGATAGGTGCCTCCAGCTTCTTTGACCAGTCCTTTCAAGTGGGTACAGTCTGAACCATCGGGAGTTTTAAATTCTTCAACAGTCTCTTCTTTGATACCTTGAGGGCCCTGAATTATTTTTTTGGTGAAGGTTCTGATGCAAGTCTGTGTGGCATGGCCAGTTGCAGAAGGTATCACTTTCATATCAGAGCCACCTCCTCCAGGCTGGCTGTATCTAGTTGTCACTGCTCCAGGCACGACATACTTGGTGTCCACTGGAGTTCCTCTGGACTCTGCTGTTGAATCTTCCAAGACTGCTTCAACCAGTTTTATATGGCTGAGTATGTTTGCTTCTTGTTCAGACAGAGGAGCAGTTTTGAAATGGCTAGGAACAGTAGACTCCTTCAGGGGTCTCATTTTCAGTACCCTCATAGGTTTTGTGTCAAATGTTGGTTCAAGATTGATGGAACCGGACTGTATGAGCTGTTTCTGTATGTTGTCATAACTTTCTGTGTCCACATGGTAGTTGTAAGTTCGAGCGCAAGATCCTTTGCAGGCACGTATCTTAATATCAATGTCCACCTAGATAGAGATGGATGAGGGGAAAGATATAGATCTTCAAATATTTACACAGTGATCCCTCGCTCACATCAGGAAATTCTGTTTTTTAAACACTGGGTCATTATACTGCCAACAGGGCTGTTGCTAATGGCAGGCTCACTGCTTCTTAAAACAGTGGCTAGGCTTTTGTGCAGTGTAAAACCCTCTGCAATCTCATCCATAACAATAAACCAGACCCAAATTTAGAGTTTTTGGTGGCATAAAAAGATCCCGTGGGTCTAGAAATCCCAATAGTCCCAGCGACCATGCTAGTCTGAGAACTCCAGGAGCTCTCCTCCAAAAAATTCTGGTTTGAATCTCTGGTGTAATCCTTCTACAACAGTGGTTCTCAACCTGTGGGTCCCCAGATGTTTTAGCCTTTGATTCCCAGAAATCTTAACAGCTGGTAAATTGGCCGGGATTTCTGGAAGTTGTAGGCCAAAACACCTGGGGACCCCAGGTTGAGAACCACTGTTCTACAGTTTCTTAAATCCCTTCTCAACATCATGAGAGTTCTATTGTCCAGCACACACAACAAACTCTGTCTTGGGGGAAAATGAATGACACAACTTACCTCCAAACGCTTCAGCTCCCCAACTTGATTTCTGATGGTATTCTGCAGGACTTTAATCCTGTTTACTTGATTAAAAACTCTCTGCTTTAGTGTCACAAGTCTCCTCCTCAGGTCATCAGAAATTTGTCCATAGCCGTTGTCTAGCTCTGAAGGAGAAGAAACTCTTAGTCAGAGGCCTTCCCCGTACTAGTTATTTAACAGACCTGAAATACTAATTTTGGCATGTAAAGATAAGTGTGTTTCTTAGACATAGGAAAATCCACTCAAATTGTAGTTTTACTCCAGCTGCCAGTTGGCTACCAGCCTGAATTGAAAATCTTGATGATGATCTTTAAAGCTCTATTCAGTTTAAACCCTCAATGGTTCAAGGAGTTCCTTTCCCTATATATACTTATCTGAGGATAGAGATCTGCAAGAAAGAGGTTTGATGTTTTAATATACTATTATTATTATCTTTAGAACTGTTTTAAATTGTTTTTCATTTTATCTGTATGCCACACTGAAATTCCACTAATAATAATAATAATAATAATAATAATAATAATAATAATAATAATAATAATAAATTTTATTTATTACCCACCTCTTCTGATGGCTCAAGGTGGGGTACAACCATTCAAAAACAAATCATGCTAAGAAAATCCAGCAATAGGCTTATCTTAGCATCGCCATAGTCAAAAATGACTTGAAGATACACAACAATAAGAAATGTGTACACATGAATGGATCTGGAGACCAGACTCTGAATCTCCCCTTGGTCATGGAAAGTTACTGATGGCTTAGGGCAAGCCACACTCTCAGCCTCAGTAGGAGCCAAAGGCAACCCCCCACTGAACAACTCTTGCCAAGAAAACCCTGTGATAGGGTTGCCTTATGATTACTATAAATCAGAAATTACTTGAAGGCACACAACCACTCTATCTGTAATGTGTGTATTTTATCAGAAAGCGATATTTAGAAGGGATCTAAGAGGGGTTCGCTTAAAAATTGTACCACATACATGTGATCTTTTGTGCTGTAATGGCCCCTGTCCCTCTCTTTCTAATACATATTTTTGTGTTCATCTCATATTATTCACATTTTTTTGTTACGAATGAACAGCACAGGAAAAGTAGTAATCAAGGACCATCACTTGGATTTGTCATCTGTTTAGAACTAGCTCAGCAGTCTTTCAGAAAGAATATAATCCTTTCAGGAATTTGGTCCAAAACAATGGGCTAAAATTGGGAGGGAGGATGCAAGTGTCTGTGTAAGCACTGCCATATCTCACAACCCCAGACACTGAAAGAACAATAGACGTTCATGTGATAAAATTGGGATTCCATTCATAGCTTTGAGATCACATTTCAGACCTTTGCGCCCAATGAGTAAAGGTGCTCAAAGATGTTTGTGCCACCATGCATTTCTTTGGCACTAATATCCATGTATGTAAGTATCAAGGAGATAGATGAACATTTGTTCTTGGATAGTAGGATCATCCAGGATCATCCCTAGCATTAAACAGACTGGCAACTTTAGACAGCAAATGTTAGTGGTTACAAAAGGACATTAAACATTTGATGTATGAATAATTACTGTTGTATTTTTACTGGAAGGGTGTGAAATTTTGGGATTTTCGGTCCCAAAATAATCTGATTGGCCTTGAATATCTTGGCTGGGAGAAGGCAATGCCATTTGTGGATGGGCCTAGAGGAACAAAATGATTTGGTGGATTGTGCAGGCCTCATACCTAACTAGGGGACAAAATGCATCCTCAGGTTTACTTAAAAATGGAGTTGAATATACATCAAGCAGTCTACTTTTGAAAGGGAAGATGGGGAAAGTTTATTTGAAAGGTTTTCACCACAATATTGGGTTACAATGAAGACGATTTCATTGTGCTATCAGAGGGGTTGAAGGGTCTAAGGGACCTTCCACACAGCCATATAACCCAGAATATCAAGGCAGAATAACCCACAATATCTGCTTTGAACTGTGTTATCTGAGTCCACACTGCCATATATCCCAATTCAAAGCAGATAATGTGGAATTTTATTCAGGTGTGTGGAAGGGGCCTGAGGGACTGAAATGGGGCGCTAAATTGTTACCCCCAATTATCTCAAATTATAGTTTCATCCCTGTGCTAATTTATGTTACTGAAGAAGGAGCTGCTTTGCATTTTAGCTCATTTAACTTTGCATAACAAGTGCAGGAAATGAAACATTACTTTCAATTGGTGAATTTTCATCATCAGAAGACAAGATAGTTTTCGGGGTACAACTCACCTTGTTCATCGACCAGATTCCTTTCTAGAAAAGAAGTGAGCTCCTGTTTCAGAATATTTGATTTCTTATAGCTGTTTTGATTATCCGAGAGCAGTTTCTTAATTTTGTTTATCCTGTCGTTAAATTCCCGATCCGTTTCATCTATCAGTCCCTGCATCCTGCATCCTGAGGGACATTTAATGCCCTTAAAGAAGAAAATAGTAAGAAGAAAGTAGCGTTCAAACTTAATTGTTCCTCAAGCTTTATATGATGAATGGAATCTGGCTAATCGTAACATGTTATACAGTGAAGACATCTGTCCTTGCGCTTTGCTACTCTGTGGTATGCATGGCCGGTGTGGAACACATCTCACCATGTTAAAACAGAGGATGTGACTCTTAATGAGACATGCCGCATTATCACAGGATGTCTATGCTCTATTATTATACTGTTTAGCCAGTATTGCACCACCTGACATCTGCCGGGAAGTAGCAGCCAATAATGAAAGGACCAAGACATTGACATCTCCAGCCCATTCCCTGTTCAGATATCAGCCAGCACACGAACGCCTTAAATCAAGAAACTGCTTTCTAAGATAGATACTTGCAGGAGCACCTCAGCAAGCAAGAGTCAAAAAATGGCAGGCTAAAATCCGGAACCTCAAGCCATGGCTAATACTGAATGAGAGACTCTCTCCCCTGGGCACACAAAAGACTGGACAACTTGGAAGGCACTGAACAGACTGCGCTCTGGCACCACAAGTTGCAGAGCCAACTACAAGAAATAGGGCCACAAAGTGAAGTCCACGACATGCAAGTGTGAAGAAGAGCAAACCACAGACCACCTATTACAATGCAGTCTGAGCCTTGCCACATGCACAATGAAGCAATACCAAAGGCACTCCAAGTAGTCAAAGGACATTTAGTATTATACCAAGTTTTTAACTTTGTGTTTTTAAATACATTACAACTGTATTCTTGGTTCACTTCTGATACAATAAATAAATAATGGTTTTAATTTGTTTATGTTTCATTGTGATAATAGCATTATAGCAGTTTTTACATATGTATCCTTAAGAAGTATGTCCTTTAAGGCTTGCATGACATCCCTGTCTCCAGCCCATACATAAACAAGAGTATTTAAACAATTTAAAGAGACTTCATCTAGAGTAATCCTATTTATTTAGACCCAGAATTAGTCAGAGAAATCCGTTGCATCTGTTGACATCAGAAAGTTAATCATGACTAACATAATTTGGGGATTTATTTGTATCTGCTCTGATTCATTTGTTGATATTGGTGCTAAGTATAAGATGCCAAATGCTAAACCTTGTAGACTAGTCCTTTCATCTCACTGCTACTGATATTCTAATGCTTAATTGCATGACCTCCAAGTAGCACAAAGTATTTGGCTTGTAGAGATAAAAAAAAGATTTCATACAGATCTATTCTTACCCTACCACGTTTATTGTGTTTTTATAAGTCACATCTCTTCATTTTAATCTCCTCCTTTTCTTCTTCTCTTGATATGGCCAAATTGTAGTCACTTAAATGTCACTGAAGTTAATAGAACTTAAGAGGACTCATATATTAAAGAACATGCATATATAGTAAACAGTAAACATGTATATAGACTAAGTTCTGTAATAACCAGGCATTTGTAATTAATCTATAATGTTTATGAAGCTAAGCATGGCAGAAACAAGTCCCCCTGAACTGTGATTTAATGCCAGGTAAATGCAAAGAATTACAGCCTGAATCACTTTCTTACCAGATTTTTTTTTCTCATAAATATATGCTTCTTTAAAATTATGTAAAATTTATAAATAGTACAGTTTCTGTTGTACTGTGTACGCCTTGTGGCATTACATACATCTATGATCTTTATGTCTATTACTTTGCAACCATAATGTTGTATTGTGTGGTTGGCTAATATATTTCAGGTTCTGCATTATCTGTTAGCTCACCCATTCCTCATCAGAGCATGTTGGCCAACTCTTTTCTTGCTTGCATTGACCCTGGGCTTTATGCTCCACTATTCTAGGACCACGTACTCCTCCTCCATGTTCTTCGAAAGTGCTTCCTTGTTCTGTTGCCTGTCATGGAGAAAAATGGGGGAAACATCAAAATTAAGACCGAATTAGTCTCATGGTAATAATTACTTTAGTTAAGAACACCCCATATACCCATACTAAAAAAGCTCTGCTACTTGAAGGTGCATTGAAAAGAATGTAGGTTACCACACATGGATATTTGCTTTCAATTGTTTCACCAGAATGTTTTCAAAATTTGAAATATGTACTAGTGTTCCAAGTCTAAAGTATTTTGATGGATTATTTTAAATTTTCTGCAACAATTACTTATGCTAAGGAAACATTTCTTAATAGATTTGCATGTATATTATTATAGAAGAGATTCTATAGATTCATCTGGTTTCCATTGCTGCTGCTGGAATTGACTCCAATTTGTCCAAGGAACAAAATTCTTCCTTGAAAACCCAATGACATTAAAGGAGAGATCCTGTCATTGGCATAACTATGCTTTGAATCTGGACCATAGATATTTTGGCAAATATTGAGGAGGGTTTCATTTGGTTTTAATTTCACAATCACAACTCAAACCTAGGAAAAAAATTTGGACTGCAACTCCCATAATCCTACAGGCAGAATTATTACAGTCATGTTAACCAAAAAATAACATTTCTAGTTCTGTTCAGACTGAAACACATATAACTTTCCAAATAAAAGCTCAAAATATGGGAATTCCTTGGAGAATTCCTTAAATGATAGATGGAACGACTTTCACATCAAATAGATTTGAATCCAGAGTAACTGATTTCTACATTGATCATATTGAAATCAATGTGAAAACATAGCTAGGCATCCACTGATTTTATTGGAACATCATTATGACTGTTTTGCTTTTGTGTTGCTAGTTTTTTAAAAAGTAGTACAAAGTATTTCCATAAATATGCATCACTATATAGATTTAATATGTTTGCAGTGCTATAAATGCCACTTTACAAGTTGTCCTGTATCTTCAGTTTATGATAGAAGTGCTCACTAAAGAATATAGTTTCATGCCATTATTTAAGCTTTTGTAACATCAACACAGATAGTGATTACTCATTGTGACTTACCCAAATATCGTGTTACCGGAAAAATATAGGAATTATCAAATCACTATGACAGAATCAATTTTTGACATACTTTTTATTGTTATGGTAATAAAAGTGTTGTTAAATGATAAAGTCAAGAATTAACATCTCATATGGGATATAACCCACCTCATTTAAAATCCATTAGTTTTAATCATGCTCTGAATGTAGGATTATCTATTTAATTAATGCAAGTGGACTAAATAAGTAAATGTGGCATAGCTCTGATGGCTCCATTACCACAGATGGATTCGACGAGATTGTAATATTACATTTTAATATCAAGTGTTCTCCTGACTCAGGTTCCAAGTTCTGAAGTGAGGGAGAAGTTGATCTTCTATCAGAAATACTTTAATAATAAATAGTAAAGAAATTGTAAATAGTAAAGAAAGAGTGTGAACCATTTATTTTATATGTTTTAGGGATTTGGATTTCATTCAAAATACCCTAGTAGTTCAGTTTTTGGAATGCAATTAATTGGGGGTACCCTTCTGATCCCTTGGAGTGAATTGAGCTTAATTCTTAGTATATTTGCGCAGTCAGACTTTATTGTAATAGAACTGTAAACACACTTTTTAAAACCCTCATCTATGACATAGAATAATAATTCTTATAAAATAATTTATAATAATAATAACAATAACAATAACAACAACAACAACTTTATTTGTATCTCGCCCCATCTCCCCAATAGCATGGAATTAAATTATTTCAAGGAGTACCTAAACACTCTTTCTGGATTTCATATGAAGCAGATACACACAGATATAGGCTTATACTATCAATAAACGTTTGTAACAAACTAATGCCATGTTTTCGCCAAAATAAGACATGTCTTATATTAATTTTTGCTCCAAAATATGTGTTAGGGCTTGTTTTCAGGGGCAGTCTTATTGTTTCAAATTGACTTTTTAAATGAACTATATCTAGGGCTTATTTTTTAACTAGGACTCATATTTCAAGCATCCTCAGAAATGCTAAAAACATTATGATAGGTCTTATTTTCAGAGTAGGTCTTATTTTTGGGGAAACAGGGTAGGCATCGCTCTATCAAGCGAGGTGCAGTAACATACTTGGATGGGCATCCACTGCAGTGCATATGAATCTCATAAATGGGTCCCACCAATGTGGCTAGAGACTGGAGAGCTGTTTATGAGCCATCATTTGATGGAGAAGCACATCAAAGGTAGCTCTTGCTACCGCCTTACCCAGGTATTAGTTACCTTAAGTCCCCATGGGGAGAAAGGCAGGGTATAAATAAAAAATAAATAAACAAAGAGGTGGTTGAGCCACAGTCTCTTTTTGTATACACACAAACAGAAGTAAGATTGCATCCTAGCTACCAGGTATACCAAGAACCACTCCTCTCCAGTTTAAGCATTTAAAAAGTTAAAAACTTGCAGTTTCTTGCCTCCCTTATGGAAGCAGGTTAGTATTAATTGAAATATATCAATAAATAGATACGCAACGGCAAGAAAAAATATCAATATAACTGGTAAAGAAACAGGAGAGTCAGATAAAATTAACACAGTTTCATACCCAGGCAATGCTGAAGCACAGAAGGGCGCAGAGGACTCTCATCTGGAGCATCTTTAGAAAGATGTAGATGAGAAGCCGTGAGTTGTTTTTCAAAAAGGTCTCTTTGGCTGAATTTAAATCTTATCTTTTCCTGCTTCCCCCCCCCCCCCCCCGCTCCAACCACTCAGTTTAATGATTAGTTTTTCTTCTGTTTGCAGGGTCATAATGCAATATGTGAGTGTGGTGACCCAGGATCTATTGCACAAGCTCTTAACTTTGTTTGCTGGAAGACTGCTTGCACAATGCCAGAATACATGGGGGACAAATGGGAAATGGCAATCCAGCTATATTCCGGGAAGGGTTTTGCCTGAAGTTTGGAACAGATTGTTTATAGGTAAAATCATCAGTAAAGATAAAGGTTTTCCCCTGACATTAAGTCTAGTCCTGTCCAACTCTGGAGGTTGGTGCTCATCTCCATTTCTAAGCCGAAGAGCCGGCATTGTTCGTAGACACCTCCAAGGTCATGTGGCCGGCATGACTACATGGAGCGCCGTTACCATCCCATCCTATTAATCTACTCACATTTGCATGTTTTCAAACTGCTAGGTTGGAAGAAGCTTGAGGTAACAGCGGGTGCTCACTCCGTTCCTTGGATTCGAACCTTAGACCTTTCAGTCCGCAACTTCAGCAGCTTTAACACACTGCGCCACCGGGGGCACCAGGTAGGATCATTGGAGAATTTTAAATATCATACAGGCACAAACTCTCGTCTTGGAAACTAAAAAGGGTTTGCCCTGGTTGGTACTTGTATGGTAGACTGCCAACAAACTGTCAGTTGTAGGCTATATTTCAGAGGAAGGCAATGGCAAATTCTTGCCTAAGAAAATCCTACACAATTCATAAGATCACCATGAACAGGAAACTTATAGGTACATAAACACACAAGTAAGATAATTAGAAGAAAAACTATCTAATTATTGGAAAATGTCAATGTGCTATAGCTGGTATTTCTTGAACTGCATGAGTGTCATGTTTTAGTACATAGCAGGGAACATATCCCTTTGCAATCCATGTTGTTGATGGCATAATAACATCACAAAAGAAGAACCAAAAGTAGGGGTAAAATGTCCCACATTAAAATGAATGAATAAGTAAAGGTAAAGGTTTTTCCCTGACATTACGTCCAGTCATGTCTGACTCCAGAGGTTGATGCTCATCTCTTTTTCTGGGCCAAAGAGCCAGCATTGTCTGTAGACACCTCCGAGGTCATGTGGCCGGCAAGACTGCATGGAGTGCCATTACTTTCCACCAGAGCAGCACCTATTGATCTACTCACATTTGCATGTTTTCGAACTGCTAGATTGGCAGAAGCTGGGGCTAACAGCGGGAGCTCACCCCACTCCCTGGACTCAAACCGCCCACCTTTCGGTCAACAAGTTCAGCAACTCAGTGGTTTTATCCGCTGCACCATCAGGGGCTCCAAAATGAATGAATACTCCAAGTTAATAGCAGATTGAACCCATTTTAACTGCCCTTATTCCATTTTGATGGAATCATGGGATTTGTTGATGAAGCATTTCAGATTTTATGCCAGAAAGCCCTATCACAGTCCCCTACCTGGCTGTGCTAAAATACTTCAGCACAGGATTTGAAGTAGAGCACAAAACAACCAATCCCAAGATTGCACAAGATGAAGTCATGACAATTAGAAGTTAAGTAAAAAAGTAGTTGATCTCTAACGATTAAGAAATTAATCTAAACCACCCCTCCTACCTAAACAGTGGGGCTTCTTGCCTCAAAGACAAATAACTAGGAGCCCTTCCACACAACCATATAACCCAGAATATCAAAGCTGAAAATACCATAATATCTGCTTTGACCTGGGTGATCTGAGTCTACACTGCCATATATTCCAGTTCAAAGCAGATAATGTGGGATTTTATTCAGATGTGTGGAAGGGGCCTGGGATGATTTCTTTATTCACTATTTGTTTCTATCAAGTGAGCTTTCATTGGAGCAAAGTCTTACAGCAATCTGAGGCTACTCCTGTTTCTTGAATTATGGATTTAAAAATACTCCAAGTTGCTCAGAAATTATTCTCTTCTTTATTATCTACCATTAGGAAAGGCAGGCAACAAATAAAGTTGTTGTTGTTGTTGTTGTTGTTGTTGTTGTTATTATTATTTTCCTTCAAACCAGTGAACTTTGAAAGAATGACTTGGAGAAACTCCCCTTTGCACAATGATGCCTTGGCATTTCATTTCTCCACAACCACTGTGCTTGTTAAAGAGAAAAGTAATCCAATCTTTCAAAATTTGTTTCCTTACTGACCTCAAAGTCTAGGACCATCTGAGTCATTGGGCAATGAAGCAACTATTTCTGGTGTTCTACTGCAGAGGGGCATCACCAGCCTCTCATTGTGTCCTCTTGAGCTCCTGACTTTCCACATCTCAGGGCCCTTCCACACAGCCATATAACCCAGAATATCAAGGCAGATAATGCATTATATCTGCTTCAAATTGGGTTATCCGAGTCCTCACTGCCATATAATCCACATGGAACTGAATTATATGGCAGTCCAGTTATACCTGGATTATCTCAGGCCTCTTCTACACTGCTATATAAAATCAAGATTATCTGCTTTAAACTGGAGTGTCTTGCTGTGTAGACTCAGATAACCTAGTTCAAAGCAGATGTTGTGGAATATCTGCCTTGATATTCTGGGATATCCTGAGGCCCCTCGGATACCTTGAGGCCCCTTCTACACTGCCATATAATCTAGATTAACAAAGCAGATAATACACATCATCTGCCTTGAACTGGATTATATGAGTCTATACTGCAAAATACTCCACTTTAAAGCAGATAATCTGGATTTTATATAGCAGTGTAGAAGGGGCCTCAGATAATCCAGTTCAAAACAGATAATGTGGATTATCTGCCTTGATGTTCTCGATTATATGGCAGTATAGAAGGGCTCAGAACCACTTGTCCTACACATACTGAGAATTGTCACTTAAATGGCTGTTTGTAGATCTTCCATTGTTGATCTAGACAGCATCTATAATCCACTTTATCTATGCAGCAAAATGTATTGGATCAGATTAAATAAAGAATTCCATACTGCAAATGCATCAAAGATAGACTATGGCCCCTTCTACACTGCCATATAATCCATTTTATCTGATTTGAACTGGATTATATGAGTCTACAATGTCACATAATCCAGTTCAAAGCAGATTATCTAGATTTTATATGGCAGTGTAGAAGGGGCATATGATCTTCCTAAGAGAGATAGTTTCCCCAACCCTTCAACATGGGAGACACCAGGAATAGGCCATTCTAAGTGAGGATGATTGTTCCATAGTGTCTATTATTTTCCTGTCCTTTATTAACCTTATACAGTAGAGTCTCACTTATCCAAGCTTCGCTTATCCAAGCTTCTGGATTATCCAAGCCATTTTTGTAGTCAATGTTTTCAATATATCATGATATTTTGGTGCTAAATTTGTAAATACACCAATTACAACATAACATTACTGCGTATTGAACTGCTTTTTCTGTCAAATTTGTTGTATAACATGATGTTTTGGTGCTTAATTTGTAAAATCATAACTTAATTTGATGTTTAATAGGCTTTTCCTTAATCCCTCCTTATTATCCAAGATATTCACTTATCCAAGCTTCTGCCGGCCCGTTTAGCTTGGATAAGTGAGACTCTACTGTATCAACTACTGTCTATCACTGAGCTGTGATGCTTCTCCCATCTAGATTTCATGCTAGAGATACAAGCCATTCATCCAGAGATAAATGCCTTCATGGTTTCACAATAATTTATGCCTTGAAAGCTTAAGAACAAACTATTCATTATCCTACTTCATTTTCACTAAACTGTGAATGACAAGGAAAGCACCACTTTCATTCCCACGTGTCAGATGTCATAGGATGAGAAGAAATCTTGCTACATTCAGGGTTAGTTGTTCTTGGTGAAGCAGCTTATTAAGAATTCAATAACCACCATTAAATATCTTACTTTCAGCACCAGAATGAGGAAAGTACTTTTTGGGTCAAGGTTTCTGCAATTTCCCAGTGCAAACGTAGTATGTGTTCTCTTTGGAAAGTAATGCATACATAACAACATTTCACCTCCTTAGAAAGATATTAACAACCCATCTGAATTTTATGATACTTGTTCTTACAATTCATATAGACAATGTATTTCATGTGAGTTTAGAACATTTTGCACATGTGAATAAGACAAGTGATGGTTTGGATTACCACTTTGCACACTCACTGATGAGTGAGGTTAATACAACAATAATAAGCACGGACTGGCATCCTGTTAGTAGCATACTCACCTATGAGTTTCCCTTGCACCTAGGTGGGCTCTTTTTTAGGTACTGCAAAAGCTGATATTTTTCCCTCCTTCACAGCAGCAAAAGCTTCC
The DNA here is from genome assembly GCF_035594765.1 of Anolis carolinensis. Lineage (NCBI taxonomy): Eukaryota > Metazoa > Chordata > Lepidosauria > Squamata > Anolidae > Anolis > Anolis carolinensis. The sequence continues at coordinate 51,151,842 of NC_085845.1, forward strand.
CTGGTTGACCAAATAGCCTCTGACCATAGGTGAAATGTTTATAGTAGTAGAGAGGAATCTGGATGATCATGGCAGATCTCAACCAGGATATGACTTCACATCTGGCTACACACAGTGGTTCTCAACCTGTGGGTCCTCAGGAATTTTGGCCTACAACTCCCAAAAATCCCAGCCAGTTTACCAGCTGTTAGGATTTCTGGGAGTTGAAGACATCTGGGGACCCACAGGTTGAGAACCACTGGGATACAGGGACATAGTCAGATGCTTCTATGATCCTGCCTGCTCCCTTCAAGCTATGGAATAGCCACGAAGGCTGGGAAGTATAAAGTAAGTTGAAATTGAATAGTTAGTATATGGCTCAGCCTAGTGCAGATCATAAGTAAAACTATTACTCTATGTTGAGCCACATAGGATTGCAGCCACAAATTGCACTCATTGTTATAAAGTTCCACAACTTAATTTGTTGGTTGATTGTATCATGAGATTTTCCTGGCAAGGTTGGTTCAGAGCAAATTTATCTTCTTTTTTGGCTGAGTGTAACTAACCTCAAGTCAACCAGTGAGTTTCTGTGGCTCGGTGGGGAATCATACACTGGTGTCTTAGATGGTTAGGGCAAAATTCCAATTGCTATATCACACTAGTTCCTTTCAGAGTTATGAGAAATTGTGTGTGTGAGTGAGAGAAAGAGATACTTCATAGAGCCACAGAGTTGGAAGGGGCCCTATGGTCCATCAAGCCCAAACCCCTGCTCACTGCGGGTTCTTGTGGAAGAGCATCCCAAGCAGGGAGATATCCAACATCTTTTTGAAGGCATCCAGAGAAGGAGACTCCTAGACAATTGTTTCCATTCCAAATTGCTTTCACTGCCAAGATGTTTCTTCTAATGTTCAGTAGAAATCTATTGTCCTGTCACTTGAAACCATCAGACTTGTGACCTCATCACACGAGGAGAAATAGGTCTCCAGAGCCCACCAAGATGGCATCACACGATGTATGGCAACTTCCAGCGGGGTCCATGGAGGAAGCATCCTGACAGCATGGTAGGATACTTCCCTCAGGACACAGGAGGCTTCCCATGTATTGCAGGGAACAACCGGACTAGCGCAGAGGGGGAGCCACGTGGCAATACTTCCCAACATGTGATAGGGAAGTGTTGCTGCAGACAAGGCAGGGTGCGAGGCAATAAGATTGCCTCGCTGCCACACAGATTTGCCACGGAGGTTGGTGAATCACTCCGTGCACCTTCATCACCAGTCAGGGGCACCAGAGAACAAACCTGCCCCATTCCCTCAGTAGCAGACATTGAAGTCATAAAAAGTGCAATCACATAACTCCTTCTTGTCCCTTCAACAAGCTGGACATGCCCAGCCTCTTCAACCTTTCCTCATATATTTTGTTCTACATATGCTTAGCATTCCTGTTGGCCTTCTCTGAATCTGCCGCAACTGGTCTATATCCTTCTTACAGAACTGAATGTAGTATTCCAATGAGGTTTGATCACTCAGTGCAGGATGTTATTGAACTCTTGCTTTCCTCAACTTGGAAACTATGCCTCTATTAATGCAGACTAGAGAGGATTTGCTTTCTTTGCTTGCAACATTACACTCCTCTCTCATGTTCAACTTATGATCAATAATAGTCCCAAGATCCTTTTTACATGTGTAACTCATTCTATACCTATGCATTTGGTTTGCCTGAATGAAAATGTTTACATTTGTCTCAGTTCAATTTCATTTTATTAATTCCAACTCAGCTTCACAGCTTGACAAGAATCCTTTCAAATTGGGTTCCTATCTCTCAAACTTGACCATATAAACATCTAACTAAAATATTTCACCATTTAGAGTTAAAAAATAAACCTAAGGCTCAAAGTGTCTGTAAAATATTTGGCACAACTGTATTTGATTTTTGCTACAACTTTATTTAATTCCTGGCTTTAAAGAAGGTGGTTCTCATAGTGCTCTTTCTATTCCATTGAAATACAGTGGAAATATTTCTGAAAAAATAAAAAAGCAATGGAAGAATAACTTTGCATTTAATAAAGATGGATGCATTATCACTGCTTCTTTTTCAGTATAATGGGTTTACCAGATTTGGGTAGTTTGGGTTATTGACAAGTCAATTTGCATTCTTAAAATGCAGTTGTCTAGTTGGTTAATGTTAAAAAGATCATTCAGCAACAGGTAAATATATGTAATGCAGCTTTGTCTGTGTGTGACATTGTTGATTGACAGTTTCATCAGATGAGGTGATTTGAGCGTACTAGGACACTTTCACCCCATGTGGGTGGTGGAAGCCAACACCGAACATCACATTGTGTGAATTCTGGTGTAGAGCACGTCCCCAAATGGAGTGAAAGCGTCACCGGACACTTCCCCAGCAACATGCGAGGCCTCTTGTGTTGTGCTGGCTTCAATGAAGGGCCTTTCCGCAATTGCGACGCTTTCCCCATATGATGGGGAAAGGATTGCCAAGAGGGAGCTGTGCACAAGGCAACAGATTCAAGCCGCTATTCCTTCTTTCCTCCCCAGAAGCCTGGCAAAGTGGGACACTTCACCAGAGCTTTATGATGAGGTCCTGAAAGTCATATAATATTGATGCATAAACTAATAGTACACATGTAGATTTATAAGCTTTTTTAATGTTTGTAGATTTTTTCATATGAGTGTGATAGCTAAGATGCAAATAGGCACCTCTTATTTGTTCATAATTACTGAAATACTCAACTTTTGAGATATATTTGTGGCTTGTCACTGTTGTGGGGGTCCTGAATCCCTAACCCTGCAACTGCAGAAATAATTTGATATACAGATGGAAATGCCATATTAATATTTTACACAGACAGACATAATCTTAAAAATTAGTTATAAACCTGAACTTGTGAGCCATCTATTTTTCCAATACAACATTGTACATTTGTGATACATACTTGGGTTTATGCAATACATAATATCCCATTGGCAAACAAAACAAAGGGGATATTTTACACCTTTACAGTCCCATCAGTTTTAAAATTATCTGAGTATGTGAGGATCCTACACCATGTGAAGATCCTACACCATGTCTGGAACCAATCCCATGAATTTGTCTAATTCAGAGATTTATCGGATGTTATTGGATTGTAATTCCCAGAATTCTGGGATATATAGTACAGAAATATCTGGAGAGACAAAGCTGGGGAACACTGGCTTAATACATCTTTAAATCCATTCAAGTGAGTGGCCACTGCTACATGATATGGCAGCAAGTTTCACATATTTGTGATACAATTTAGGTCTTTTTTAAAATGAGACAACAATCATGTATTTGTCTTTTATGTTTTTTTAAAAAAATGATATTGTGATTTGTTTTCAATGGGAAAGTTAAAATCTGAGAAGAGTTTCATCAGAGACCAGTACAATAACTCATGTTGTTCAGATCTCATAGTGCTGAGAACAGTTTCCGTAAGAGACTTGTGTGATATTGAGACATTGTTAAGATATAGAGTTGCCTTTGCCTAAATTTACAGTGAGTTTCATTATCGCTTCTTATTTTTCTAAATGTCTCCTCGATTTCCTAGTCCAACTTCTTTTACTCCTCCAATTTGCTGTCCTGATACTGATGAAAGCCGACTGAATGGAATGATTTTCATCACTGTTTTCTTCATGGAATACCACCGAGAACGCCAGGTTGCCCAAGTAATACCATTGTCATGTCCTCCTGGACCTGCATCTTTCTCAGTGTAACTGCCACCTGAAATGCAAGCAACACCATCATATGTAAGAAGATTGTGTGAGATATTTCCTACACATTTTGAAGAACGATATCAACTATTTCATGCAGAACTTGGAAAACCTACTTCTTTTTACTACATGACTATACTTTCTAAAGGATGCCGGAATTGTAATTACCAAATAAACATTTCCATAATTTAATATGTATATGTATGTTTTTGTATGCAGCTTTCTCTTTATGTTTTTTGAGGTTGTAGGAGGGGATGCAGACCACATGATCACTCCATTTTAGAACATAGAGATGCTTTAGACTTCAGATTCCAGTACAGCACAGTCTCCATCAGATCCCATGAGATGCCATGAGACTTTGGACTACTAAGAGGAAACTCAGGTTGCTGTTGATTATAAGAAACATGCTCTGTGTTATCTGCACAGAGAAACTACTTCAAATCCTATCTGTAACTGGATTGACAAGTTATGCACCTGTATGCTGAATACATGAAGGTTGTGAGTAAACCAGATATGAACTCTACTTAATTTTAGTCTACTGAAAGCATGATATAGAAACAAGATGTTTTATGAGAGAGTAGGTGTTTTTGGGCACTGAAAATAATACTTTCAAAGAACTGCTATATGTTGTGCATTGGCATAATCTCTGTTCGTAACAGATCAGAGACAACTAGGTTATCAGTCTAACAAGTGAAAACCAAATTGCCTTGCATAAGTACATGTGGATATATACCACTGAAGAGAAGATTTTACTCAATGAGTTTTCGGCTCTTCTCTGGAAGATCATACTTTTACAAAAGGTTATGATTTTCAAATGGTTGTGAATGCCATTTTTCTCCAAAAGGTTATGGAGATTCTGGTTTTCCAAAGGTTACGATCTCTAAAGAGGCCACGCCTTTCCAAAAGTAGCACCATTCCTTGAATGTTTGCTTAGACCAGTGGTTCCCAAACTTATTTGGCCTACCGCTCCCTTTCCAGAAAAAATATTACTCAGTGCCCCCTGGAAAGTATTTTTAAAAAATTTTTAATAGCAATTAAACAGAAAGATATATGTATTAATGCATATGGCAAATGCACCTATGGCCATCACCGCCCCCCTGGATCACTGCAGGGCCCACCAGAAGGCGGTAGCGCCCACTTTGGGAATCACAGACTTAAGACCCACTGTATTGGACCCATGGAACTGATCATCTCCTAAACTGCTTCAACATTCTAGGAAGTTCATGTTGTTACCTTTGTAATATTTGCCATTGAGGTGAGCTGCATGACATTTGTTCATCCACCAACCGGATCCATCCTGCTCAGCACAGTTGTCATCATATCTGTCATTGTCATTGTCATGTGTGCTGAACTGCATGCCATTGTGGGAGGTAAAGAACTTGTCACTTGGATCATCACCAAAATCAAAACCATCAAAGGCATCTCCGGCATCCCCTCCAACAAAGAAGGCATAGGTCAAACGGTACTTGTCTAGTTCACTTCCCACTTTGAAGTGGGCATAGTCTGCATAGCTGGTAAAAGAAAGAAACATTAAAAATCCTTAATGTTAGGGGTGTATATTTTTCCTGCCTTTTATTTCATGATGCAGACATGATAGTTGTGTTGCACCATGCAAACGCTTCAGGATTAACTGAGTGCATTTACCTTACTTTCTTAAATTGTAGTTTATTCCATCAGGAGCAAAGTACTTGATTTCTTCATGTTGACAAATACACAACAGTAATTTTCACCATGCCACAGTTGCAATGTCAACAGGCAGAAGAGACATTTTCTATCTCTGCAATTACCATTGAATTGCAAGAGCACATACATGGTATGCCAAATTTGATTCTATCATTATCGGTGTTATTTTAAGGTAAAGGTAAAGGTTTCCCCCTGACATTAAGTCTAGTCATGTCTGTCTCTAGGGTTGGTGCTCGTCTCCATTTCTGTGCCGAAGAGCCGGCCTTGTCTGTAGACACCTCCAAGGTCATGTGGCTGGCATGACTGCATGGAATGGTGTTACCTTCCCGCTGGAGTGGTACCTATTGTTCTACTCACATTTGTGTGTTTTTGAACTGCTAGGATGGCAGAAACTGGGGATAACAGCGGGAGTTCACCCTGCTCTCCAGATTCAAACTGCTGAGCTTTCTGTCAGCAAATTCAGCAGCTCAGAGGTTTAACCCGCTGCGCCATCAGGGACTCCTATGTGTTATTTTTATTAAACATAATTATTTTTTTGATCCAACAAAATATTGTCAAAAGAAAAGAATACTGAGGTATATCAGTGCTTTTTCTTTAGTGCTGTATAGATATGTGTTTGGAATATTTCACTGGTGATTGAAAATCAGGTTCTTGGTTGATGCATATTCCTTACAATCTCAATAGTAATTTATACTGTGTTAGATGCCAACTAAATAATGAATAGTTGGCATAGGAAATATCAAGTACGACATGAACAATAAGGAAAATCCATTTGTTTTCAGAAATATATTCCAAAATGGAAACTCTAATATGATCCAGGAAACAACAGAATCTATAGAAACCAGTAACAGTTGACTTTAACATTAACAATATAAGATATCAGATATAGGCAGATGGGGAAAATGGTATGTAATGCTGTATAATCAGCTGGCCTAATGTTAGTTAGGTAAAAGTTGTATGTGCAACTATGAGCAGAGGTGAAAAAGAAAGGGGGTGTCAGGGGTGGAACCAAAATCCTCTTGGCTAGACCTTAGGTTTTCACAATGGCATTTATAAACTAAGAGTGTATAATCATTTCAACATTGAGAAACATCTGATGGTATCTTCCGTGGTGCTGCAGCTGCACACACATGCTCTTAGTGTTGAAAAAAAAAACCAATACTCTTGGAGATGAGATTGCTGGATGTTGAGAGATATTTGCGCCTATCCAATCCCAGCAATCTTGCTCTGTATTCTTCCATTGGAGCTCAGCTGCTCAACTGGGCCACAGCTTGGTCATCCCTGGCATGAACTCTGAACGATAAGAGTTCAATAAGTCTGAAAACTATACCATCATGTAATCAAGAGCCAGAAAGCACACTGCCCTTGCTGTTGTGGAACACGGTTCCAACAATGTCAGAGGACCATGTTTAGAATTAAGTGAGGGAAAATCCCTATGGTGTCCTGGGTCATCACCACAGGAGCTTAATAAAGTGCCTAGAATGTGTCCATATAGTTAAACTAAAATCTGATCCATTCTTTGCATATCAGACAAAAACAGTGTGCCATACCACTGAAGAAATACAACTCATGGCATACCTTTTTTGGCCACTCCAGTCTTCGAGCTCTATTCGCAAAACATATGGAATATTAGATTGAGTGGTTACTAAATGAATCTTTTCATTTCCCAACCAGAATTCTGTCTGGTCATTGGGTGACAGGTGTCCAAATCCTTCTTTATATTGAACCCAGTTTCGATTAAAATCTTCGCTGCCATCAAGTCTCTGGTAATAAATAAAAGGAGATTTAGAATGACCTTCATTTTATAAAATTGATATTTTGCTTTATATTTCAAGACAAATCCAGGGGTTAGTTCCAACTACAGTGGCATAAATGGAATACAAGTGATGATTTACCATGTTTTTATTGATTTGGTGGATTTAATCTAGCTGGGACTAATAACTGGATTTATCCCCAAAGACTTCATTTCACACAAATAGTTTACAGACAACCTACCCTCTGGAAAACTGTCCATCCATTGCCTAGAGTATCAATTTCACAATACACCAGGAATTCTTCTTTGGCTTTTAGAGGTTTGATGAAATAGAGACCACTTTGTCTGCCACCTTTGTTTGCAATGTCTTGGCAATCTATAATAAATCAATAGGGGCGGGGGGTGTTCAGTTCACTGTATTCACATTTTAAATAATATTTTCACAATGCCATCTTAGTAATTTTTATTTTGTTTTATCTTGTCTTTTGCCCAAGGCATTTGGGGCAATACTAATTGTGTACTCACTTTCACTTTACTATCACAACAATCCTACAGTATGAAAATACTTAGGCTGAGTAAGATCTGAACCCAAGTCTCCTTGGCCTAAGGCCCAAATTCTGTCCTCTAAACCACACTAACTATACACTGCTTTATTGATTTATTACAAAATTTATAGGGCTGAAGTATATCAAAATTATCATCCACATGTCCCATGTATTGCTTTGTCACAGCTAGACTCATATGTTATGTTCTTGAAACTATCTTCTATGCAGTAATAACACTTGTTCTTGACTTTGAATGTGGACATGTTTTCAATATATGGCTGCATGGGTTATATATCAATTTATTATGAACTAATTTAATATTGCCTGAGCATATGAGTATGTCCTTAATACTATATGTGCCAATTGGAATGAACTGCAATTTTTGTTAGTTGATGCATGTTTAAGAAAGTTTTCAAGCAAAGCATGGAAAAGTTACTTCTTTGGAGTAAAATAAACTTGTTGAGTAGGAAATTATGGAAAGTGTAGCCACCAAAAGTAAATTTTCCAAACTGCTGTCATTCAAAAACTAATGGCTGCTTCAGCATGAGAAGTAGATGTGCAGAAGAATAGAAGACTATTGTGAACGATGATGATGACAACAATGACAGCAAGGTTGTCATTGATAAGGATATTACTCTGCTAAAATGTTTTGTCAGAATCTTCACATGGTGGAAGCAGAAATACTTTCTATAAAGGCTGACAGTCCTATAATTGTTTGCTCTCCTATTTCCAGTGCATGAAAAAGCTTCTGTTCTCTACTATAACTCCAGCACTAATAGGAAAATTCTTTTTTGTAATCCAAAAAGTAATTTTCCCAACTAACCCAGCAGTTTATCTTTCAATCTTCAGATGTCAGCTCAATTATTTCAGTGATTATTATTTACAGTAGTTCTGTTTCTGTTAGGTGCTTTGAACTCAATTTGGAGGAAAAAAAATGTGAAACATAAATGATATTATAAGCATAAATTTAAAGTATAGCTACTCCTTTGCCAGACTTACCTTTTCCACTTAAAGTCTGTATCTGGACAGTGTCTCTACATGGCTGCTGACACTGTGCCTCAAGCTGAGCAGTCTTCTGCTTTAGCTGTTGGATGTTGTTATTATTTGATATGATTATGTCTGTCAGTTGTCTGGAAATGAAAATATTGATGCCATATAGATATATTAGAACAATTCACAATGCTGCTCAGACTTCTGATACATATGTACACTGAATGTGTGGAAGAAAAAATGGAATTGTGCCATGCGTGGTTGCAGCTGGTGGCTCTGATATCCGTGTGGCCATTATGAACATTTAAATGGCTATTGAAAATGCTGCTTAAATACTCTAAAAGTACTAGATCCTGCCTGATCTTGGAGGCCAATCAGGGTCAGCCCTGTTCAGTACTTGGATGGGATACCACCAACCAATACCAGGTGCTGTGGGTTATATTTCAAAAGAAGGAACTGAGAATTCATTGCCTATGAAAACTCTATGAAAAATTAATGGGGTGGTCATAAGTCAACAGGCAACTAGATGTCACATAACATTTTGAAGTTGCCAAATTTATTCTGAGGAACACCCCATTTAGCCCATTTAAAAGTCAGACTAGATATTGAACCCCCAACCCATTGATATCAGACACTAGTGGCCTCTCCTCTGCACAATGAACTATCCATGCATTGAGTACACAGAATTTGGGGTGGGGTTACCACTGAATTACCTACTCAGTTCTACATGCATTTAGAACACATATGGATGGCTCTAATGTTTTCAAATCAACTCCTATTCGTTTAGATGTGATGCATGAATATGAACACTAAGCATGATACAGAAATAGAAACATAAGAAAATAATTTCTGGTGAAGAAAGCTAGAAAAGCAGAAAGGTTGCTTTCTGCTTATGAAACCTTATGTTTTCTTAGGCCTAGAAATAGTAACCTTGGTCCAGTTACTATTTCTTAACCTAAGATAATTGTTGTGAGAGGAAGAACCCTAAGTCCTCCGGAAGAAAAGATGGGACAAGCAAGAAAGCAAACATTTATCCTGAATTCTTTGAGTAGAACAATCATACATGATGGAAAATAAATACAGTAGAGTCTCACTTATCCAACATAAACGGTCTGGCAGAATGTTGGATAAGCGAATCTGTTGGATAATAAGGAGGGATTAAGGAAAAGCCTATTAAACATCAAATTAGGTTATGATTTTACAAATTAAGCACCAAAACATCATGTTATACAACAAATTTGACAGAAAAAGTAATTCAATACTCAGTAATGCTATGTAGTAATTACTGTATTTACGAATTTAGCACCAAAATATCATGATGTATTGAAAACATTGACTACAAAAATGTGTTGGATAATCCAGAATGTTGGATAAGCGAATGTTGGATAAGTGAGATTCTACTGTAATTAGCTTTTGCATTTGTACAAATCCTATCTGATTTATCCAGCAGATTACACAAGCTATGCCTTTTTTGGACGCATCTAGTATATACTGAGTCCAACCGCATTTACATAAAAATAACCCCAATGTGTTCAGTGAGGCTTACTTCCAAGGAGAATTGGACAGGATTGCAATCTCTTTGGTAGGTAATAAATTAATTATAGATGGTGATTACGCAGATACGTCAAACAATGCAAGCATCTTCTATGTGTTAAGAAAATTAGATGTAATAATAGGTACATACTGTATTGTATTTTCATGGCCCACAATAACATTTTCATATCTGATGATTTCATCAATGATTTCTCTAGACTTTTGAGTGTAACCTGGAATCACATCTGTAAGACAGGTGCAACGTTTCACAGAACATTAGTGATACAATGCTGACTGAACTGGGAAATAAAGTAAAGCTATGCCGTAGTGGCATCTATGTTCTCACTTGGCTGAGTGGAGGGGTTTGGGGTGTGAACTTGTTTTATCTGCTGCATCAAATGTTCTGTTAACGATGAATCGTTGGAGACATGCTGTAAAGTGCGTTCAAGGATCTGGAGATCTCGGTCTACCTCAGGTTGATATGTGCTTAAGAAGGCTGCTATGCCACATGTTGTGGGGCAAAAGCTACCCTATAGCAAAAGAGAAGACTTAATTATATTAAGTAAGACATTTAATAATCTGCAATTTTTCCTTTCCTTTCCTTTCCTTTCCTTTCCTTTCCTTTCCTTTCCTTTCCTTTCCTTTCCTTTCCTTTCCTTTCCTTTCCTTTCCTTTCCTTTCCTTTCCTTTCCTTTCCTTTCCTACTAAATATACAAACATGGGGGCATTCAATATGCAATATGGGAGATCTAACCGGTGACCCCAAAAAACCCATTTGAAATATCACTACCCATAGGTAAGTAACTTAAAAGCTAATTATATTTTTCAATGTCAGTTTGATAATCTTAACAGTGATGCCCCTGTAAGAAATATATTAATTAATAAATAGTGTGGAATTAAATAACACAAATATTGACTTACAAATCGTTCATCTAGGATGCAGCAGTTATCCTGGCTGGCAACATACTAAGTTGAAAAGAAAAAGAAAATGGCAGTTTAAGTGATTTTGCTACTTTCCTGAATACTTTAACTATTTAAAAAATAACCACCCCCCCCCCCCCAGATCATTATCATGTAAGATTACACTTACTGCAGTACAAGTGAAAAAGAGAGAAGACAGAAGAGCCAACCAGGTGTTGAACTTTGGTCTCATTGTATCTGTGAGCTCCGAACGCTGAAGTCAGTGCTTAATCAATGCCCTGCTGTGGGCTTCCAAGGTCTGGTCTTGCCTCTTGAATTGCACAGCGGCAGCTTAAGAAATCAGGTGGTACACAGTGGGTGGACACAGAATTGTAAATAGGTGGGATGGTGTAGAGGAAGGTCAGCCTCTTCCTGAGCTTTATGGGAGCATTTCCAGGGTTTGTTGGCTTTTGATCTTTCTATGTTGAACACCAATGTACGTATTTGTCATCTGCTGGCCACCCCCACAATTCCTACTTTGAAAAGTGGGGGGATGCTGTAGAAGAACAAGCTTGTCTATGGGGCAATCTCTTCCAGTAATCATTGTTAAGAAACCTGACTTATATCTTTCTGAGGACATGAATTGAAAGAGGATCTGAAGAGGAACACCTGGGTGACAGCCATCTCCCAATTTCACACAACAAGAAAGTGATCCATTGTTCTGTGAAATGGCTCATATTATTTGAGAAATTTGCTATTGTTACTCAAGGACCATTTTTCAGTCTTGCAACTTGGAAATGTTTTCCTGTCCATCTTTAAGATTTTGAGAAGTCTACAAGTTTATGAGATTCATGGAGTTGAGACTGATCACCTTATCACATTAACGTCAGGATTCGCTACACATCGTGGTGAATCCGTGAGGTCCTGGTGGTGGTGGTGGGGGCATGGAAAACCCTTCACCCCATGCCACACACCACCCATCTTACTTTTGGCCCTAACCCACGAGGGGAAGTGCCCGCCTTCCTCCCATTGTTGCAAATGCAACATGGGAAACCTCCCGTGTTGCTGCGTCCTCGTTGTACGCCACTTCCTCTCCTCTTTTGCCATGGATCTGCACTGGAAATAAATTAGCCTATATGATGAGGTTGTTAGTGCCCTTAACAATCATGTGGGAGCATAAATTTGTCAGTATATGGCAATAGAAGCATGCAAAGTGTTTTTTGAAACCTAAGCAGGGCTGTTATTTATCCTCCCACTGTGAATAGCAAGCATGTGGCCCTGGAGTGTTTATCTCCTTTATGCAACAGTCCAGATCTGGCTACCTTGCTGGTTATTGTTAATAGTATCAGTCACATGACAATGACTGATGACAACCATAAGGCTAACTTCATGTCGTTGGACCGTAGCATGATTCTAACTTAGTTTCCTTAACTAGTTCATATCCTCCTGAAGAAGTTTTCAGAACTAAAAAGAATGAACTATATCAGGAAATCACCCTGAAGACAGGCTGTTTCTTGTTGTGGCTGCCAGTCAGGATAGATAGAAGGTGGCATACCTGTGGTAAGGATGACTATAGTAGCCCCTCCATATTTGTGGGAGTAAGTTTATGATTTGACTATCCATTGACTTGAATTATATGTTCTCTAGGAATATCTAGGTCCTAGCATGACACTATGGCCAACTTCTGCCAGAAGTTGATTATATAGTCATTCTCAGGTTTAAATGGTTTCCTCTACTTTTATGGGGGTGCTACACCCCTAACCCCTGCTAAAATCTTGAACCCACTGTAATTGGTTTATATTTTAGCATGAACTTCTCTGGATATGACCACTCTACTTCAGATGCAGTACAGAGTTTACTGTTTACATATGCTTTATAGCTTGGGGCTTCAATGTCACTTTGCACTGCATCTGAAGTAGTAGATTCCTATTCAGAAATGTTTATGATAAAATAACCAGTTAGTTTTAAAGATGTTACATTTTAAATTCATTCCCTAAATTCCTTCCTGTGCTGCAAGAGACTAACATAGCTCCGTCTTTGAAAAAAATCTGAATTTAAGGACTTCTATTATTACTGTAAATTGCAGGAAGTGCCTTCCACATAGGAAGAAATTACTTGTAGAGCAGTGATTCTCAACCTGTGGGTCCGCAGGTGTTTTGGCCTACAACTCTTAGAAATCCCAGCCAGTTTACCAGCTATTAGGATTTCTGGGAGTTGAAGGCCAAAACATCTGGAGACCCACGGGTTGAGAACCTCTGTTGTAGAGGATGACTTAAATTATATTGTGATTCCTGACCACAATAAAGCCATGGAAATATTGAGATTTACCTATGTATCGATTCACCCTTCAGCAACTGAATAAATTGATTTGTTCTATTTAAGATTGTCAACAGGATTCCATGCTGATAAGCAGGTGATCATAAGGACTAATGGTTTAAAGTTAATTATGTGCAGTAATATATTAGAGAACCCATGATGTCAGAATGTGATACTTACAACATTATCACATTGGCCACCAGAATTGCCGCCCCAAGCCCCACACTGCTGGACTTACCCCAAGCCCCATCCCATGGGGGAAGAGTCAACCGCTCGGCTTACCCCGTTGATCCCTAAGCAACATGGAGTATGGCGGCATACTCCGGTTCCTCTCCATTTTTGCCACGGAGCCTCACTGGAAGTAGCTCTAGATAGTGGGATGGTATCCAGTGAGCTCTGTGGGGCAAGTGGAAAGGAACCGGAGTATGATGCCATGGGAGGCTTTAAGTCCGTCCGATGAGGTCGCCAATGCCAGCATCTCTTTGCTTCACTGTGACCATCATGGCACTAATTAGAGTTTAGGAGTCATTCATATCTTATAACTTAAGTTCTTCATCTTAGTCAATACCTTGAATGTGCATATTTAAAATGTTTTGCACAAAACAGTTTTAACGTATTGATAGAACTTAATATTTTGGTTAAATTGTCTGTTCTTATCCTTTCTCACGAGCTATAATTATTGAATTGTGAATGTCAGAAAAATTTAGATCTCCAGATGTTTTTGATTACAAGTCCTAGAATCTCCCACCATATGTTATGCTAGTTGTGGCTGATGGGAGATGTAGACAAAAGCATTTGGAGTGCCGAATATTCCATATCCTTGGTTTAATGGGATCCTGGGACTAAACAGCTCTGTGCTGCTCTTTAAGACTACAGCTGTACAATGTAGAACCATTTAACTGTCATAGCTCAATGTTATGGAATCATAGAGGTTATAGTGTGGAAAGGTACCAGCATTTTTTAGCAGAGAAGGCTAAAGACCTTGTAAAACTGTAGCTCTAAGGATTCCATAACATTGAACCATGACAGTTAAAGTAAGGTAAAACAGCATTCGTTCTACAGTGTAGATGCACCCTTTGACACATTGAAAGCAGTGGGTGTGACTTCTGAGAAGCTCTGTATAGGATTTTCTGCACAACAACAACAACAACAACAACAACAACAACAACAATTTTTATACCCCAACAGCATTTCTCCGAAGGGACTCAGGGCAGCTTACAAGCATAACCAAGCAAAGGAAATACAAAAAAAATTCAACAACTTAAAATGCATTTAAAAATATAATAACAAATAACACTCCGTGACACAATTAATTAATTTATTTTGTAGTAAAGCTTTATTGTTTTATCTATTTCACAGAATGAAAAAACAATGAATTCTTACTGCAAAAAATAGAAGGACTATAGGTGTGGTGGCGCAGTGTGTTAAAGTGCTGATCTGCTGAACTTGCAGACCGAAAGGTCGCAGGTTCAAATCTGGGGAGCGGAGTGAGCGTCCGCTGTTAGCTCCAGCTTCTGCCAACCTAGCAGTTCGAAAACATGCCAATGTGAGTAGATCAATAGGTACCATTCTGGTGGGAAGGTAACAGTGCTCCATGCAGTCATGCCGGCCACATGACCTTGGAGGTGTCTACGGACAACGCCAGCTCTTCGGCTTAGAAATGGAGATGAGCACAACCCCCAGAGTCGGACACGACTGGACTTAACGTCAGGGGAAACCTTTACCTTTACCTTAGGTGCTACGATACCTTCTGCTTTACTTTGTTGTTCACATTCCTTTTGCTTTTGATCCTGTGACCTTTGAGAAAATCCTTCAGATAGAAATCCTTAATTTTTTTAAAAAAGAATGGGCAATTCATTTTTAGAGGACAAAATGATTTAGAGACTGACACAATTCATTTTTGGAGCTAACAACTGTGTTCCATTGAGCAATTTGGGCCTTCCTGTGATGTGCTGACAGATTTCTTAAGAAACCAATGATTAATACAAAGGGAGATTGAAGGAACATTTCTTAAACCTGGATTATTGCAGTCCTTTCCCAAAATGATAAGAAAGGTGAAATTAGTGTTTATTTAGAATTTCTTTTTTAAAAGGAATTGACCCCTTAATGCAAAAACATCTCATTGCATTTGTTATGTAAACATAGACTTGACTCAATCTTTGTTAGCTTTTGTCTTCAGTGAAACATTGAAAAGTTGTCCTAAATGTTCTAGCTGAACGTTCACATTTGACAAAACAGAAAGATCTGGGAATTATCTCTGAGTTTATAGTGCATTTACGGAAACTTGGGTAATAGATAGGACACTTACAGAACATTTACACAAAATCTGTATGTCAGTTTTGTTTATATTTGAACATCACTTCAAAGTTGGAAATGAAGTAAAATTCTAAAACTCATAAGAACATGGGATGCTGGCTTTTCTCTGGTCAGATTACGATTTAGCTGTCTGTAGTCCAATAGGGATGAATAAACATTTGATCCCTAGCCATGGAACTGGTGGTTTTCATTTGGTATGGCAAAAATATACTCTAAATTTTAGTCTGAATTCTAAAGGAGGGGATAGCATACAGTTCCTTGGAATGCTCTAAAAGTTTAGAATAAAACTCAGAACAGACACTGCCTAACTGACATGGAAGCCACCGGTCATCATAGCTTTCTTGCAGTTTTGACCTATAATTCTCCTGTGTGCCACCTTGTGTGGTCAGCAGTAAGGGATTCTGGGAGCTCTATTTTGCTAAAGTAGTTTCTTTCAGTTTTACGCAAATAGTGATCTATGAATTGGTGTCAGCCTGCAAGTTATTGGCTGCGTCTGTGAAAGTTTCTAGGAAAAAATGAACCCATTATTGGACATAAATAACGTACCACTCCCTGGAACATTGGGGGGAGGAAGCCTGGTTCCCACATCAGACAGCAAGAGAAGCAATGGTATCTTCTGTTAGGAAATTCTCTTAATGTTTAGCTGAAATGTCCTTTCTTATTATTTGAATCCATTGGATAGAATCCTATCCTCTGGAGAAGTAGGAAACAAGCTCAATCCATCTTCTCTCCATTGCAGCCTTTTAGATATTTAAACATGGCTATTGTATCACATGTAATTTTTTTCTCCATGACAAGCTTTATAGCATTAATATTTTCAAATCTCAACAGGTATTTTCAAAACTGAGTGTTGGGAGGGATAGCCAACACTCCAGAAGACAGGAGCAGAATTCAAAACCATCTTGACAGACTAGAGAGATGGGCCGAAACTAACAAAATGAAGTTCAAGAGGGATAAATGCAAGATACTTCATTTTGGCAGAAATAATGGAATGCAAAGATACAGAATGGGGAACGCCTGGCTAGACAGTAGTACATGTGAAAAAGATCTTGGAGTCCTTGTGAACAACAAGTTAAACATGAGCCAGCAATGTGATGCGGCTGCTAAGAAAGCCAATGGGATTTTGGCCTGCATCAATAGGGGTATAGCATCTAGATCCAGGGAATTCATGCTCCCCCTCTATTCTGCCTTGGTCAGACCACACCTGGAATACTGTGTCCAATTCTGGGCACCGCAGTTGAAGGGAGATGTTGACAAGCTGGAATGCGTCCAGAGGAGGGCAACTAAAATGATCAAAGGTCTGGAGAACAAGCCCTATGAGGAGAGGCTTAAAGAACTGGGCATGTTTAGCCTGCAGAAGAGAAGGCTAAGAGGAGACATGATATCCATGTACAAATATGTGAGGGGAAGTCATAGGGAGGAGGGAGCAAGCTTGTTTCCTGCTGCCCTGCAGACTGGGACATGGAACAATGGCTTCAAACTACACGAAAGGAGATTCCACCTGAACATCAGGAAGAACTTTCTCACTGTGAGGGCTGTTCGGCAGTGGAACTCTCTCCCCCAGACTGTGGTGGAGGCTCCTTCTTTGGAAGCTTTTAAACAGAGGCTGGATGGCCATCTGTCGGGGGTGCTTTGAATGCGATTTCCTGTTTCTTGGCAGGGGGTTGGACTGGATGGCCCATGAGGTCTCTTCCAACTCTACTATTCGATGATTCTATGAACATGAATGAATAGATGTTTGCTCATCTCTTGAGTATATTTTTCATTCCAGCATGTAAACCTGGTGTCTTTCATTATACATACTCCACAAACAAAATACATGAAATGTGCAAGAATCATTACATTGTTGATTCTGCTAGATCAAGCAACTGTATTTCATGCTTGGTGCATCTTTCTCAATCAATGCCTTCTGCAATATTTTAAGACCTTCTTGGTGGCACATCCCTCAACTGGCATGGGATTTCATTACTAACCATAAAAGACCTTTTCTTTGTCATGTTCTTTGCTTAAACAGCACATTCTAAAGACACAAGATAATGATCCAGTCAAGGAAAATATACACCTTCCAAGCCAAGCCAACACTGAGATTTTTGAAAGTTTATCCATTTAAATATTTATTTGTTATGTGCCTTTCAGTCATTTCCAACTATGGCAACCCTAAATTGAATCTATTACAGAATTTTCTGGGGTTGAGAGTACAGAACGTGGCTAACCTAAGATCTCCAAGGGATCTCCAAGTTTGTCTCCACAGACAAACAGGAAATCAGCCTCTGGCCTCCAAATTCAATGCTCAAACCACTACACCATGCTAGCTATACCATATATGATATATATAGATAGCCTATCTTATATCTGTGCTCTGAGGGTAGTGTACAGGAACAGGATAACAAAATCCTGCATGGTTTACAGATTTGGATTAAATTATTGAGGCTCTAAGGCATTAGCATAAGAGATGTGTTTTTACTTGGCACTAGAGCGACCAATTGCACTTTTCAGAACAGGGTATTCCTCTTTATAGATTTATGGAGGGATAATTTGATAAGGTCTACAGAATATGGGATCCATGAGCTAAATGCAGTCCATCAGTACCAATCAAATATGAATGGATTGGTCGAAGGCCAATACAATGAAGCTCAGTTTAAAGATATTAGAGATACCATTGGGGAATAGGTCACTTATCCTGGGGTGGGCGGGGGGGTTGATTCAAATCAGGCCCAAGTGGCTTTCATTTTACATAATACTTTCTACTAGTTACAACTTCTGCTAAACAACATGGATAGGTGATAATGCAGAGATTCAAGGAATGTTAATTCCAGAATAGACACATTAAAATGAATTGAACATATGAATCACCATTTAAATACACCCCACTGATTTTAATGAGTCTAGTTGGAAATGTATTTTCGCATAGTGGTTGGAATTGTGCAGCCGTTCAGATGCTATTGAACTTCAAAATGTCAATGGTCCACATTATTGGTGATGCGGATGGCTGGTTCTCGTAACTCAACATCATTTGTAGGGGTGCACAATTTCCATGCATAATTTAGCCCATTATGGAAAAAGACTTTTTAATATTAACATTAGACAGAGAAAGGACTTTTTTCCTGCAAGTTACAAGGTAACTCTTGTTCCATATTCTTTTATTTGCTATTTGAACATGTGGATTATATTTATTTTGAAATGCACTCATACGAACAACAAAAGTTGGAAGCATTTTCAGATCAAACAATTGCTTGCCTTGCATATGCATCAACATTTGGAGTATTTTCTTAGTTCAGTGATAAATAAAAGACTGTTGTTTAAACTTCTTCATTCAAAAGGGATTACAGTGTATGCTTTACCTTGAGCTGAAGAGCAGTGAACTCTGTTTGCTAAACAAAGAACTGATGCACTAATGCTCAAGAGAAAGGTAAATAATCAGCTCAAATATTTGTATAATGCTTTGCACTGAGGTGAGGACAGAGTCTACAACAAATTCAATTGTTTTCAATAATTATTGATGCAATAGGATCCAATAGGAAAAGGCTGGAAATAGAAATTATATAAATATAATTATACAGACATATTTTCAGTGCATGTTGTGTTGAACAGATATCAGAAACATGTACATTGTTCAAAAAGTGATCATTAGTCTTCAGTAAACAAAATTTGCTATCTATGCCCCTAAAGCTGATATGTGGATTGATCTGGAACACAGTGTTAGTTCTTGTTTGTACTTTCGGCTACAACTGAGGTTGAAGTCCCAAATTCTTTGTGTTCTTAATCTTAGTTGCGGCATCCAATAGTTACTTATTTGATTAGATGTTACTCAGATAATTGCATCCCTGTATAGCAAGGGAAATACTTTTTACAGCAAGGGAGATCCCCTTTTAAATTCTGTTTCTGGTTCACATTTGAAGGGTGTTTTCATGTGAGGTCCATGAAGTTAACAGAGGCCACAAGAGACTGTACACTTTGTGCTGTTAGTCCTACTCATGTATTATTCATGTGAATAGGGTAAACTTGGTCAAAGAGAGGGAACATTTAGCTGTAACCTCACATTTCTTGTCCAAGTCTCTTGTCTTTAAGTCTGGAATAACTTCTGAAATTGCAACCTTTCCGTGGTTGTACATGCTCCCATAACAAACTAAATTTAGAGCTTGGGGAATTGTTGGGCCACAGAATCCTCTTTGGTCCCATGTCTGGAGAAAGGTGGGAAATGAATCAAACCCCACCCAATACAGCCATTGAACTCTATTAAATCTAATAGGGACCCTCCCCTAATAGAACAGGCTTCCCTAATTAGACATTATGCCAAGAACAATGACAATCTTGGTGAGAAGAGTATCACAATGATGCACCACTGGCCCTTTCACTATTTCTGCCCCATTCATATGAGTAATGTGTGAAGATGACTGCTACCTTTCTTTTTAAAACTAGACTCTTCTTGATCTGCAGGAATTAGAAGATAGTGCATTTCTCCATTCCAAGGAAAGTTTGACCTATTAATTCTCTTGAACAAGTTGATGTCAAAATATACAGGAGCAGCCTTGAAACATAGATGACTTTAGAGCTCTGTTGAATATATCTTCTTCTGCATCTGAGACCACCCACTTACATAAAAACATGGCACAGCATAAAATAGAGGGCCTTTTCATAGCTTCCCAGAGGAGATATACTTCATCCCTTCATTGTCTATTTTTAGGAGAACATTAAAAATAATGGATTTATAAGGCTAGTGTTAGAGTAACATCCTGTAAACGTGTTTCTCTTATGAGTTACTTTGTCAGCTTCTTTAGACGGCTCTTTCTGGTACTTTTTCATTTAATGTTTACTGGTTTTTCCAGAAGTCAGTGGTTCTGAAACTTTTCATGGCTGGCATCAGAACGATAAGCTTGTAAGCAGTGTTGAAACTGCAAATATTTTGTAAACCTGTGTCAAACAATAGTGTGTACTTCTCTGAGTGTTCCTTCACATTGCCTGCTGACGTACAGAGGCCCAATCATAGACTGTGGTTATTTTCATTAAAAGACTGCCACCTACTGTCTTTTTGTCTTATTTGACTTCTTTAGGGTTTGTGTAGTGACTTAAGAAAAAGAATAATTAATAAAACTTTGATTATTTTATAGACAGTGCAATAGAGTCCCCTGCTGGTCAGAGAATGTACACTGGAGAAAGGGTTTGGGCAATTGCTCAAAGGATGTCTGGAGCTGTATTAGCATGAGATTTTTTTTTTCGTGTCAGGAGCGACTTGAGAAACTGCAAGTTGCTTCTGGAGTGAGAGAATTGGCCGTCTGCAAGGACGTTGCCCAGGAGACGCCCGGATGTTTTGATGTTTTTACCATCCTTGTGGGAGGCTTCTCTCATGTCCCCACATGGAGCTGGAGCTGATAGGATGATAACATGAGATGAAATGTGCTTCTGCTTCTGTAGTAACATTGCAAAATCTTATGTTCCCACTCATTCTTGCTATACATACAAAGTGCTTCTTTGAAGTCCGACCAAGACTTTTGAAGATGACATGTTCTTAGTTCTATTTATGAATATGGTTTTTTAATTTAAAAGAAATCCTTTGACACCGATTGCACTACTACGGCTCAATGCTATGGAATCGTAGGAGTTGTAGTTTAACAAGGCTTTTCGCCTTCTCTGCCAAAGAGTTTTGGGGACTCACCAACCTACAAATTGAAGGATTCCATGGCAGTTAAAGAAGTGATTCCGTTTAATCCTCATTTTGGCTAGTCAATCTGAAGACCATAGGGAGCAGAAAGTGTTAGAACAAGGTCTCCTTTCCTTAACATGAGATCCAGATGCCATCTTTGAAGAACAAGATGTGAGAAGATAGTATGATCAGGGTGGAGAGAGTGAACAATGACATTTCCATCATGTTCTCTATCCACATTTTTAAACCATATGTCCTTCATGTAAGAGGAGGAATCCCAAATGCATCTTCAAATGGTGGAAACATCAGCAGTGAGTCCTTCTCCTTCCTCACTATAAGTCCAAGGGGAAGATGGAAAGTCCATAGATTCTAAGTATGACCTAAATAAGGAGCTCATAAATAGGATTGTCCACCAAGAAAGCTAATAGGGTTCCCACTTTCCCTCATCCCTTGGAAATGCCCTGGGGCCACTCTTCCTCCAACAGTCATGAAATCTCACAAAGAACTTGGAATAGTTCTCCTGGCCCCTCCCTACTTCCAGGATTACCATAGGAACAGAAATAAACAATTTTGCATCTTCGCCATCATCTTTCAACTGCCCACTCCTTACCGAATGCTCAAACAGCGAGGAGATTAGAAGTGGAGGTCTTGAGTCACTGTTCAGAGACCTTGAGTAGAGCTTTAGGATCAGCATGACAAGTAAGAAAGAGGGATATTTAGATGTCTAGGTGGGTCATTGAGTCATTTTATTCTCAGAGTTAGTTCAGATAAAAAGCTATGTGTTCAGGTTTGGAGAAAGAATAGAGACAGGTTAGGGAAGAGAAAACTATTTTCATTTGAATATTTTTTTGTTTCCTAAAGTGGTGGGTTTGAGAGGATTTTAACATTACAGTTGCAAAACAAAACATCCAGATAAAATGCAAAAAGACAAAACTCTTAGCAATGGATGCTCCAATACAGGGAACCAAGTTTAATGATTAATCAACCAATACCTAGAATAAAAGAGTAAAGGAAGATCCAAGACTACAGAACACAGTGATATCCCAGGAAGGTCAGCAGGACTTGAGCTGACCAAAGAGTTCAGGAGGACATTTGATGTGGCCAAGGAGGCAAAAGACACCTCTGGTTTGCAAAGGGTTTTTTTTTGGGGGGGGGGGGGGCACACTGATAATAGAGAAAAAGAAAAAAATGGCTGGTAGGGCATCTAGAAATGTTGTCTAGATGCTATCCAAGGGCTATCTTTCTTATTGGGACAAGGGGAAAAGTACTCAGGTGACTTTGAAAGGTGTCAGTATTGGGATGTCCATATTTATGGACTGTAGTCACTTAAGAGTGATCCTTGTATCTCCAAAATATAGACAGAAATGGGTCAGTACTTGGAAATGGCTTCCACTTGCAGAAGACATCTTCAGAAGACTCAAGAGTCCAATTTCAGCCTTGTTTTGGTTTGACCCGAGCTACCTAACAAACATTAGATCTATAGTCCAACCTGGCCAACTCACCCTCACTCTAAAACTACTTTTATATCACATCATTTTTGTCCTCCTGGCATCTTGGGGTTGCTCTTGTGGCACCAAAAGACAGTTGAGAAGGCCCCAGTTCTGTGGGTTCCCTTGACTGACGGCTTCATGGAGCAAATCCCACATCACTGTTTTCTCTTAGGAATAGCCCAAATATCTCACGGCTTCTTTAGGATCCAGTGGGATGACCTGGGACAGGATCTCTTAGTGGTTTAGGCCAGGTGTCTCCATGTGGCTGATCAGGAGGGATTAGCACTAGTAACACATTTCTTTTTGTTACAGATCAGATGCCAAATTAGCAGCCAATAGATGGCTCCAAAGAACCAGTCAACCCAGCCCACCAACCCCCAAAGAACCTGTCCCATCCCACAATGTCCCTTCACAACCCTCCCACTATGCCCTTTCTCTTCCAACATCTTCCTCCTCCCGTTATCTGTGCCCCACCCACTGGAATCACTTTGCCCATAAGGAGCAAAAAGGCATTTCAGGTTTTGCTATTACACCCAAGCCACACCTCAGCCCATTCAGTCATGCTGTTTGCATGAGAGAATTGACTTTGTTTGGTGCCCCTAGCCTCTCTTGCCTTGCATTCCCTGTCCAGAGGGTGACCCCTCTTTACATGGGCTTTTCATCCCACTTGTCCCAACCAACAGTGTGGCTTCCCTGTCAGAAGGCGAAAAACCCAATCCTCTTCAGGGACCTCTACTAGCTCCACCACATTCTCCTCCTCCTGTCATAAAGGTGGGAGATATGGGCTAGACTGGGGGGATTGGCTTTGCAACCTAACATTTTAGGTGTGTGTTCAGCTGTCAACTAGCGCATAAAATGATGGCATTTCCAACTCCCAACTAGAGGGGTGCAACTATCAGACCTTTGTTACAATCTTTTGCTGCAGCCCTGGTAACTGGTGTAATGAGAGGAAACTCTGTTCTCCAGATCATAATGGACAGCTATGTAATAACTGATGTGTAATTCATTAAAAAGAATGTGATGTAGAAGGTGGGTCTTTGTAATTGAATGATTGAAAAAGACAGTGACCATCTGCTGCATACTGAGACACAAAATTATACCTCCTAGAGAATTTTCCATCTAGGGTAAGAAAAGTCAAGGGAGGAATGGGAGCGATTAAAAAATCCAACAAAAGGCATGTTCTTTAGAGGCTGCTTCTACCCTCAGATGTAGATTTGTTCCTAGGGATGGGAAGGGTAACTGAGCTGAACTGGTCTTCTCTTCTTCTCTTTCAGCCTCAACCTCCTTTTCCAGAAACCTCTCCTTAGGCCCCTATGGAGAGAAGAATGATAAGGAAGGTGGAAGAAGCTGGATGGGAGTGTAGCCCAGAAGAGAAACTGTGTGTCCAGTGGAGGAGAAGCATCTATGCAAAAGAGATGGGCAAGGACAGATCAGGGACAAATCCACCTCTGATCCTAGGGATGGGAAGAGTAACTGAGCTGAACTGGTTCTCTCTTCCTCTCTTTCAGTCTCAACTTGCTCTTCCAGAAACCTCTCCTTGGGCTCATATGGAGAAGAATAGTAAAGGGCAGTGAGAGAAGTTGGATGGGAGTCTAGCCCAGAAGAGAAAGTGTGTGTCCAGTAGAGGGAAATCATCTGAGGGACCTCCATGCAAAAGAGATGGGCAAAGGCAGATGAATCATAGAATCATAGAATAGTAGAGTTGGAAGAGATGAGGCCAAACCCACCTCTGCTGACCCTGACAACCCAGCTGCCAAGAGCAATCTGGTCCAGGACATGCTGTAGTCCATTCAGGCCTTCTATCCCATGGGGAAGAAGCTCCAAATCCTCCTCACAAAGGTGGCCCCTCAGAGCAACCACTGCTCACCATGGCCATCATGGGTCGGGGGGTTGGGATGCCACTTCTCCCAATACCTCAGACCTTCACCTCAATCTCGGAGGCAGCAGGACCCCCTCTCTCCTCCTAACCAGTATTGAGACCACTGCAATACCAGCCCACCCCTGGAGCCATAGTGGCCCGGCAGGTAATTCAACTCAACCCTCCCCAAATCTGCACAGGGAGAGAAGCCTTCTCCAAAGCCACAGCCCTTCCTTCCATAACTACTACAGGGGTGGAGAGGACATCAAAGACCACCAGTAGACCAGGTCCATCATCTCCTTCCTACAGAGGGGACACCTACATCCTCTGGACGCCCGATTCCGACATGGTCTCCCAGGCTCTTTGCAATGTCTTGGGGATGATAGGGATTGTGGTCCAATACATTGGAAAAGCTGAGGACAGTATTCATGAAGACCACCCTGACCTTCCTCTGAGCCTGGGAGAAAATCCCTAACCAATGCCTCCCATTGAATTTCCATGACAGAGGCAAAGATGAGCATCATCCTACTCCTTTTGCTTTACGAGAGGGCGATGATAACAAAGAGACACACATTCAGTCTCCTTTTTGGCTGAGATAGGGTTAGCATCCCTTCTCCAAAATGCTCAGGACCAGAAGCATTCCATATTTCAGATCTTTTCAGTTATTGTAAAGGCAGTCCGCCGGGAAAGCCAGGCCCCTTACTTGGCTCGGGTCTCCTAGGGGGCCAGAGAATGAGGCCCTTCTTTGTGCAGCCTCGACCAAGCAGCTGTGTCCCCTCTGCTGCCTCAAGTCTACTGCTGGGCTTCTTTGGCTGACATCTTGGGCACTAGCCAGGCCTAGCTCTGATCCTTCCCGCAAGTAAGTGGAACACATCATCACGAGAGTCGCCATGATGAGGGTAGGGAGTTTTGCGCATGCACAACTCTTCTTTCATGCTCCTGCCCTTTTATACTTTAGAGCAGGGGTTCCCAAAGTGTGTGCCAAAGAGTGGTTGTGAAGGGCTTCGCAGTGCAGAGCTGCTTCCCTCCTCCTCCTTCTCTTTCTCTCCTCCTCCCCTTTCCCCATCTTTGTGACACAGGTTGCTGGACGTGCAGTTCATCCAACTGTGATATTTATTGAAAGAAATATTAACATCAATAAATGTAGACTGGGGACTGAAGCACACTTCAACCTAGTATCAAAACATATTGAATTATAATGTAAAATGCATGCGTTTTTACAGTGAGTGAAATAACTGCCACCTTCTGTTGAATGATAAGTGTTGGAAAAGTGATTTCCCCATGCAGACCTGAGACATAAGTAAAAACTGAACAGGAGAAACCTGAATATTGGCTTTCTTTTTCAGAGAGGCTGCTGTGCCTTTTATCATAGAATCATAGAATAGTAGAGTTGGAAGAGACCTCATGGGCCATCCAGTCCAACCCCCTGCCAAGAAGCAGGAAATCGCATTCAAAGCACCCCTGACAGATGGCCATCCAGCCTCTGCTTAAAAGCCTCCAAAGAAGGAGCCTCCACCACAGCCCGGGGGAGAGAGTTCCACTGCCGAACAGCCCTCACAGTGAGGAAGTTCTTCCTGATGTTCAGGTGGAATCTCCTTTCCTGTAGTTTGAAGCCATTGTTCCGTGTCCTAGTCTGCAGGGCAGCAGAAAACAAGCTTGCTCCCTCCTCCCTATGACTTCCCCTCACATATTTGTACATGGCTATCATGTCTCCTCTTAGCCTTCTCTTCTGCAGGCTAAACATGCCCAGTTCTTTGAGCCTCTCCTCATAGGGCTTGTTCTCCAGACCTTTGATCATTTTAGTTGCCCTCCTCTGGACGCATTCCAGCTTGTCAACATCTCCCTTCAACTGTGGTGCCCAGAATTGGACACAGTATTCCAGGTGTGGTCTGACCAAGGCAGAATAGAGGGGTAACATGACTTCCTTGGATCTAGACGCTATTCCCCTATTGATGCAGGCCAAAATCCCATTGGCTTTCTTAGCAGCCGCATCACATTGCTGGCTCATGTTTAACTTGTTGTCCACAAGGAATCCAAGATCTTTTTCACATGTACTGCTGTCTAGCCAGGCGTCCCCCATTCTGTATCTTTGCATTCCATTTTTTCTGCCGAAGTGAAGTATCTTGCATTTGTCCCTGTTGAACTTCATTTTGTTAGTTTCAGCCTATCTCTCTAGTCTGTCAAGATCGTTTTGAATTCTGCTCCTTTCTTCTGGAGTGTTGGCTATCCCTCCCAGTTTGGTGTCGTCTGCAAACTTGATGATCGTGCCTTCTAACCCTTCGTCTAAGTCGTTAATAAAGATGTTGAACAGAACCGGGCCCAGGACGGTCACTGCAGGCAATTCAGTGATGAAAGATGAATTTCCACTGCATTTTTAAATTGTTCATTAGACTTGGAATCCTTGTAGGGATGCCATTTCAGGCAAGGGAAGCATATAAATCCAGTGAAGTCTGATGATGTTCCATGGTCACTTTCACATCACACCTTTACAGGTGACCCTCCGTATCCACAGGTCCTGCCATCCAGAGCTTGAAAATATTTTTTTAATCCAAAAAGCAAACCTTGATGTTGTTTTATTTAAAGGCCACCATTCTACTATGCCATTCTATACAATGGGACTGGAACATGGTTTGTATTTTAAACAGGGATATTCAGCATTTCCTAACCAGAAGGATCTAATGCAGGGATTTCTAAAATATGGTCCATGAGCCAGATGCAGCCCTCCAAGGCCTTTTATACTTACATTGGCTTGTTGCTTTTTATCAGTTCCATATAAACCATCAACCTATCTTTAATTTCTCTTATTTTACTCTCTTGCACATCATCCTGAGTTAAATATGCTATAATGTCAGATTGAATGCAAAAAAGTAAATGATGTAATACAAAGCAACCCAACGAATACACTTTTTGGCAGAGAAAACTAAAGACCTGGTAAAACTAAAACTCCCATGATTCCATAATATTGAGGCATGGCTGTTAAGGTGGTGAGAAACTGCATTAATTTTACAGTTTCAAACAAAACACAACAAAATGGGGAGCCTTCTGTTTACGTGCATCTGGATTTAAATCAGTTTGACACCACTTTAACTGCTATGACTCAATAGTATAGAATCAAGGGAGTTTTAGTTTTATTATTTATTTATTTATTTATCTTATTTCTACCCTGCCTTTCTCTACCCCAAAGGGGACTTGAGGCAGCTTACATATGGCAACCATTCAATGCCTTAAAAATACATATAGAGCAGAGACTTTAAAAAAATTAAAAATTAAAACATTAAACATTTAAAAACATCACACTGCACAGGTCTTGCACCACTCCCAAACAGCATTCACCAAACTATCTCCTATAACTTCATAGCAATGAGATGCATCTAACACCTCCATATTAACCCAGTTTCTGAATCCAGATTTTCTGATTTGAACTGGATTACACAAGCCCACATTGCCATATATTTCAGTTCAGAGCAGATAAATTGGACTGAGAAACCAGATCATATGGCACTGTAACTCTGTCTCCCTTCCACACAACTGTATAAAATCGCACAGTATCTGCTTTGAACTGGCAGTGTGCACTCATGACCCTTTCACACAGCCTTATAACCCACAATATCAGGGCAGAAAATCCCTTCCACATAGTTGTATAAAATCCACATTGAACTGGATTATTTGGTAGTGTGGACTCAGATAATTCAGTTCAAAGCCCTTATACCTCCTAGGAGCCCTATTCAGAGTTCTACACAATTTTACCCTCTGAATGTTTAGTTATGATGATTGTCCTGGTTTTAATTTTGTTGATGTGTTTTATTGTTTTATGTAGTTATAATTGTTTGTAGGGGGCCCCTGGTGGCACAGTGTGTTAAAGCGCTGAGCTGCTGAACTAGTGGACCAAAAGGCCTCAGGTTAAAATCCCGGGAGCGGAATGAGCGCCCGCTGTTAGCCCCAGCTCTTGCCAACCTAGCAGTTCGAAAACATGCAAATGTGAGTAGATCAATAGGTACCGCTCTGGTGGGAAGGTAACGGCGCTCCATGCAGTCATGCTGGCCACATGACCTTGGAGGTGTCTACGGACAATGCCGGCTCTTCGGCTTAGAAATGGAGATGAGCACCAACCCCCAGAGTCTGACATGACTGGACTTAACGTCAGAGAAAAACCTTTACCTTAACCTAATTGTTTGTAATTGATTATTCTGTATTTTAACTTGTGTTGTTGGGCTTGTTCCCATGTGAGCTGCCCCGAGTCCCTTCGGGGAGATGGAGGTGGGATATAAAAATAAAATTATTATTATTATCATTATTAAAGCAGATATTGTGTATTATTTGCCTTGATATGCTGGGTTATATGGCTGCGTGGAAGGGCCCTGAGTCCACACTGCCATATATTCCAGTTCAAAGCAGGTAATGTGGGGTTTTATACAGTTGTGTGGAAGGGGCCTTTGTCAGAGAAGGCTTAAAAACATTACGAAACTATAACGCTCAGGATCCCATAGCAGTGTGCCATGGCGGAGTAATCGGCGTCAAAACTGGATTAATGCTAGTGTAGGCGCAACCAAGATTGAGAGAGTAGAGCGGGCTCCCTTGCCAAGGCGAGGCCTCCTTCTACTCCCAAGGCAGGGTCCGAGGGCGGCCTGCTGCTGCTTCTCTTCCGCTTCTTCCCCCGGAGGAGCCCGCCCAGGCCGCGCCTTCGGAAAGGGCGCCGGAGCTATGAGTGGCGCCGCGTTGTTGCTGGGCCTCCGAAGACATGCTGCTACTCGGCGGCTCTTGGCGGCGGGAAGCGGCGGCGGCGGCCTTCGGTGCGGCCTCAGCCGTGGCCGGAGCACCGACGCCTGCGCCCCCGGGCCCAGCCCTGTGCGAATTGGCTGCGCCTCGGGCTTCTGGGGAGACACGGCCGCCTCAGGTAGGAGCCAGGCCTCTCCCTAATAGAGAAACGCCTCTGTATGCTGTGGAATCCTGGTAGCTGTAGTTCGACCAGGCTTCCTCTGCCAAACAGTGCCTCACAGAACAGGCAACCCTCAGGCTTCCATAGCACTGGGCCATGGCAGTTAGAAGGGTCGTCGACCTGTGCTAATTCGACAGTGTAACTAAAGCAGGGCCAACTTCGGCCCTCCAGGTGTTTTGAACTTGTTGGAGTTGAAGTCCAAAACACCTGGAGGGCCGAAGTTGGCCCATGCCTGGTGTAGCTGCACACCTCCCACCTTTCACGGGGTTTTTCTTGGCATGTTTTGTTCCTCTGGGAGTTGCTGCTTTCGCCTTCCGCTGAGGCTGAGAGGGAGTGAATTGCCCACGACTGAGGCTGGATCTACATTCTGCGGTGCCAAATAATAATAATAATA
The DNA here is from genome assembly GCF_035594765.1 of Anolis carolinensis. Taxonomy (NCBI): domain Eukaryota; kingdom Metazoa; phylum Chordata; class Lepidosauria; order Squamata; family Anolidae; genus Anolis; species Anolis carolinensis. Next base: position 51,181,919 of record NC_085845.1, read on the forward strand.
ATAATAATAATAATAACAACTTTATTTATTTATTTACAGTATTTATATTCCACCCTTCTCACCCCGAAGGGGACTCAGAGGCATAAGAAATAAATTCTTATTTCTACCCTGCCTTTCTCTACCCCAAAGGGGACTTGAGGCAGCTTACATATGGCAACCATTCGATGCCTTAAAAATACATATAGAGCAGACTTTTTAAAAAATCAATTAAAATTTAAAACATTATAAACATTTAAAAACATCACACTGCACAGGTCTTGCACCTCTCCCAAACAGCATTCACCAAACTATATCTCCTATAACTTCATAGCGATGAGATGCATCTAACACCTCCATATAACCCAGTTTCTGAATCCAGATTTACTGATTTGAACTGGATTACACAAGCCGACATATAAGGCAAACATTCAATGCCATAACATAGAACAGAGACAGACGCAGGCATGGGCCGTCCTCAAACTCATGATCTCTTGGTCAGAGTGATTCGTTGCAGCTGGCTGCTAACCTGCCTGCGCCACAGCCCGGCCTATTTATAAATAAATTTATTCATCTGTGTGGAAGGGGTCATTGTGGAGTTTTCTGCCTTGACACCCTGGGTTATTTGGCTGTGTGGAAGGGCCCTGAGTCCACACTGCCATTACTTAGGCGATCCCTCGTAGATGGAGGATGATGGTCCTCCAATTGCATTGTCCTGGGGGTGAGTCCGTAGGTGGCTGAAGAGACCTATTTTTTATCTGCATGTTCTCCCGCAGTGAAGACATCAGTTTCCAGTTGGAAGGCGGTCCCAGTCAGGGTTGGCTTGACGCACCTTCCTCTTGGCACGTTTCTCCCTTAAGCCCTCCATTCGTGCCTCTTCGAATTCTGCAGCACTATTGGCAACACCTGACCTCCAACTAGAGCGCTCAAGGGCCAGGGCTTCCCAGTTCTTGGTGTCTATTCCACAGTTTTTAAGGTTGGCTTTAGGCCCATCTTTAAATCTCTTTTCCTGTCCACCAACATTCCTTTTTCCTGCCATATATTCCAATTCAAAGCAGAAAATGTGGGATCTTATACAGCTGTGCCTCTGTAACACGGTTTTTGTTCCTGTATTATAAATATCATTTCCTAATTGGTTATATCATTAAAAACATGAGAAATGCTTTTGTTGAACATCCTGCAGCACATTGGCTATAGCTTTTCAAGGAAAATCTCCATGCTCTTGGCATTTTTTCTTAAATCAGCGAACATCTTAGAATCGATGAAATGTGAAGTTGCCATTCAGCACAATGCCTTCGAAAAAGCAACAACCTAAGGCCCTTCCACAGCACCATATAACTCAGAATATCAAGGCAGATAATCAACTATATCTGCTTTGAACTGGGTTATCTGAGTCCATACTGCCATATATCCCAGTTCAAATGAGATAATGTGGAATTTTATACAGCTGTGTGGAAGGGGCCATAGTTTGTGGCAGCCACAAAAACAAAGTTTCTGGAGGATAACAACTCTTTTTGAAGTAAGGACCACACAATTGAACAAAAAATAACACTTTCAAACCAGGAACAGAATTTTGTTTTGAAGTTTTGTTACTATGGGCCCTTCCAGACAGGCCCTATATCCCAGGATCTGATCCAAGGTTTTCTGCATTAAACTGGATTTTATGAGTCCCCACTGCCACATAATTTGGGATAAACAGAAAACCTGGGATCAGATCCTGGGATATAAAGCCTGTCTGGAAAGGCCCATAGTGTTAATCTGCTTTGAACTGGATTATATGAGTCTGCACTGCCATATTGTCCAATACAAAGCAGATCCAATTTATGGATTCAGAAACTGGATTGTATGGCAGTGTAGATGGGGCCTGAATGGGGACTCAGGGCCCTTCCGGACAGGCCCTATATCCCAGGAACTGATCCCAGGTTTTTTGTTTATCCCAGATTTTCTGGCAGTGCGGACTCATATAATCCAATTTAAAGCAGAAAGCCTGGGATCAGATCCTGGGATATAGCGCTTGTCTGGAAGGGCCCTCAGATCTTGGTCTCCAGAGCCCTTGGCTGCATCTACACTGCCATATAATGCATGCTTTGGAATCAGTGCAATACAGTTGTTTATAATCTGTCTCAAAGTGCAACCACCAGCATTGAAGTGATATAAATGTTGGACTTTGGCTAGAAAGTTAATAAGAGTCCAAGTTCCTTCTCATTATAAGATTCCACAGCTTTATCCATCGCTATATCAAAGATAAATAGAATAATCCATATCCAGTGGTGTCTGATGGGGTATCCAGGCTTTCCTCATACCAAAATCCATGGAGGCTTAATTCCTATTATAGACAATGATGTACCAGTAGTAAAACGAAGCCTCTTATATAAAATGGCAAAATCAGAGTTTCATTTTTGGATATATATTTTGGAGATGGCTATTTTCCACCCTTGGATAGTCGAATCTACATACAGAATCATGCTCTGCTTAATGTGTAAATTAATACCTAACACATGTAAGTATCAAAATAGAATTAGACATAGAAATGCTAAAATACATAATTAAATCCAACAAAACCATTAAACAATCTATTAAACTACACAAATGCTGTAAATAATAGTACTGTTCTCCAACGTGAGTTTCATGACTGGAACAGGTCCAACATCTATCCTTCTCCTGTAAGGAAAATCAAACTTGTTAACAGATTAATTGGTAAATATTGATCATTTTTAGGTAAATGCATAACATGAAAGGAAGTTATGCTAAACAAACCCAGAAAATGAAAGCAAAACACTGTTTCCAAGGAAAACAAACAAATTTGACTCATCCCTACTCCCCCCCCCCCCATGAATAAAATGTTTGTGAATTTGGAAAGAATAGGACGGCAGATGGCGCCAGAATTCCTATAAACATGGTGTTTGACAGCAGCTCAAATTTCATTTGTAACCAAATCTGAAAAGTGAGCCCTACTTGAAAAATCAGGATTTCCCTTTTAGTTTGCATAAGATTAGATAGCAAGTATTATATCTAAGGCATAGCCCATAAATACTATACTGTATTTGATTAAACATAATATAAAATTCAGTGATTAAAAACATTAGCAACAGTTTGCTCACAATTGCATAGGCTAAACTAAGAGGAAAGTACAGTAGAATCTCACTTATCCAACATTCGCTTATCCAACATTCTGGATTATCCAACGCATTTTTGTAGTCAATGTTTTCAATACATCATGATATTTTGGTGCTAAATTAGTAAATACAGTAATTACTACATAGCATTACTGAGTATTGAACTACTTTTTCTGTCAAATTTGTTGTATAACATGATGTTTTGGTGCTTAATTTGTAAAATCATAACCTAATTTGATGTTTAATAGGCTTTTCCTTAATCCCTCATTATCCAACATGTTCGCTTATCCAACATTCTTCCGGCCCGTTTATGTTGGATAAGTGAGACACTACTGTATATAATTTGGATTGTGAACATTAAGCATGAAGGAAAAAATACATCTAATTTTTGGCATGCTTTATTTCTGGATGTATACATTTTATTAATTGTAATACAAATGATCCACATCACAATAACATGAGAAACAAACCAAGGGATGAGAAAAAAATAAAGATATGGAAAAGGAAAATAATAGCATGCACACATGCATATATAAATATATACAGTATGCATATATCCACTAAAATTGAAACTAAATTAAGATTAAACATCTTATTAAACACTATCTTAACTAAAACGATTATCACAGTCTAATACCCTAAAACACTAAGTAACTAAAACATATTAAACACCATGCCAAGATCTTAGCTAAGATAGCTGTCACAAGCAGTCCAATACTTTAAAAAACAAAGTAACTAAAACTAAATACAGACATCTCTGGTCAAACTAAATAGATTACTAATAACCATAACCACAAATGATTACATCGTTAGGATAATGGCTGTCTAAAACTGGGCAAGTAAAGGAGACTCATGGATTCCACTGTCATCTGAATTTGGTACTATCTGTGGTGGCAAAATTCAAATACATAGTCATGTTAGTCTGGAAAATATGCAAAGGGGTCTTATAGCACCTTTGGGACTGAAAGAAAGACATTTGCAGCATAAGCTTTCATAGATTTAAGCCTGCTTCATCAGATGCACTTATAATTTTTTATAATTTGGTATCCCTTGTTTTATTTCTTCAAGATTCCTTTTATTTGTTCGCATGGCCTTATACATTGCAAGCTTCAAATTCTGTGGGGATTGTCGTTAAGATGCTGCTTAAGAATGTTAGCTTATTTAAAGAAAGGCCTTAAACTGCTGCAGTTTCATCTTATCGTCAGTCACTGTGAATGTGGAAGATTATTTTAGATGTGTGAGGAATAATAGCTGTCATATCTTAGAAAATAATTAATACCTGTTTCTTTCCTATAAATGTCAGCAAATAAAATGCCTTCTTTGTTCCTGATTTCAGTATCCCAAAAGTGAATGCTCCTGGAATCATACGTCATGTAAACTTGATGGTGGCCTCCTCACCACCTTTCCATATTAGAAAAATGTAATCTAAATATCTTCTCTATGCCATGATATATGATATTCTTTAAAAGGGTTGTTTCTTTATTAAAGATTTGTTCAAATGATTCCATATATACTAGCTAGTTCTGGGGTGAACTTCAACCTATAGCTGTTATAGTAAATTGAAAATAGTCTTTCTTTAATACTGTTTCAATCAGTGTACAAAATAATGGGACAAAAACCATCTGTTTTATTAACTTCTCCATGAATGACTGTCATAGTTTCTTCCTGAGGCATTTTAGATAAGTATAATGTCCCTCTTTGTCAATTTTTATTTTTTATTTTTTTTGCAAAACCCCTATTCCAGAATTGCTTCACATTTTGTTTTCAATAGCAGTGTGGTTTTTCATTTTCTGATACTAATTTATTTCTTTGCATTAGTTCCTCAATTGCTATATGGAGGGAAGCTGGATTTCTTGGTTTTTGATTACCTTTCTGAAATCACAATGTCTTTACTAGCTACTGCCAAAGCAAGAGCTCCAGTAAGTAAATTTATTTTCTAGAGGGAAAGTCCAATTAATAGAATTCAATTTATTGAAATACTTACTTGTTGCCGTTGGAGGATATGTGAAATATACTTTTAATCTAACTAATTTGTGACTTAATTATTTGAAGGACCGGGACAATGAAATGCATTAGAATTTCAGTGATTACTTGAATATTTGTTGCACTTCCCTTACAGGTCTGGTAAGCTTTTGGGTTTGTTAAGCAGTTACTGGTAATTTTTCAATTTGCACATTTCATAGCCAATTTCTGCCCCTCCACTGAAACATTTTGAAATTGTCAAATTGTAAAAAAAAAAAAAAGTGTCCTCAGAATGAAAAATCTGTTTAGCATATTTTACTGTTTAATTTTTACTTATTTCAGGACTTGGGGTACACACCTGATTTTGTATTGACCGCAGTGGCTCCTTATATAAAGGATATACACAGAAAAGGTATGAGGCTGTTGTGGTTTTAAATTGTCTTAGCAACTTATAAATATATTTATTATATTTACTTCGCTATTAAATCAAATTTTGGCTCTTTAATAGGATTAATCTCTGACTAGGCTTTACTCACCATGCTTTCTTCCAGAGAGGAGATCCCCTTAATTGTCACTTTCCTCACCTGGAAGGTAAATTGCCTAAATTCCTAGGGCGCTTCCAGGCAGGCCCTATATCCCAGGATGTGATTCCAGGTTTTCTTCTTTAAACTGGATTATATGAGTCCGCACTACCAGATAATCTGGGATGAACCTGGGATCAGATCCTGGGATATAGGGCCTGCCTGGAAGGGCCTCCAGTCATATTTTCCTCTGGGAAATAAAAGCTTTAGTTTGTGTGGACTGCCTCCATATAAACAAAAAAAATTCCTCTTCTAGTCAGGCTTATATATGGAAGAGATGTGAATGCAGGTGGTCACTGGCTACCATGACAAGGAACATGTGGTTGAATGACATCTCAGGCTCCTTCCTCACAACTGAATAAAATCCCACATCTGCTTTGAACTGGAATATATGGCAGTGTGGATTCAGATAACCCAGTTCAAAGCAGATATTGTGGGGTTTTCTGCCTTGATAATTCTGGGTTATATGGATGTGTAGACGGGACCTCAGCTAGGCTTCAGAGTGGTCAAAAATGTAATGGAAACAACAATTCAAATGTAATACAAATGTGGCCGAGGAATGGATTTTCAGTGGGAGTTGGACTTAGACATGAAGGAGGGTGGTTGACTGGTTTCAAACACATACTGGGTTGCTTTGTTGGCTTGCCAGGAGATTTTATATTCATCCAGATGCAATGGGAAGTCATATCTTAATAAGAGCCAAGAACTTTGTGCCAAAATTGAAGAGCAACAGGAGGAAGGGAATGGTTATAGAGGAACATTTGGCCCCATAGTTTCCTGAACAACAGTTCATATGAAGACTCAAACTGTCATCAAAATCTAGCCAAAGAGAGAAATTAATCTGACTATGTTTATGATCTTCTTAATTCTGATTTTTTCTTCCTCTGTTTTAGGTGTTCGCATTGTCAGCAATGCAGGTGGGATGAATCCACTTGCATGTGCTGCTGCGCTCGGACAGGTGGCAGAAAAGGCTGGTGTGGACTTGAAGATAGCTGTGGTTACTGGGGATGATTTGATGGGGGAGGTATTTCAGTTTTTTTAAAAAAAAAAATTGGCCTGATCTGCATTTGGGAAGCTTGTTCATTTTTGTACAATAAAAAAGTGGTATGTGTGGCATAGAACTGCAAAACATGACCAGAATCTTGGTGTTTCTTTTACATGCTTATCAGAATTATACAAATACAGTACCAAAGGTGATTGACTTATTGTACTGGTATGGCTAGGGCCCTTTTCACACAGCTGTATAAAATCCCACATTATCTGCTTTGAACTGGGTTATATGGCAGTGTGGACTCAGATAATTCAGTTCAAAGCAGATATTGTAGATGATCTACCTTGACATTCTGGGTTATATGGCTGTGTGGAAGGGCCCCAAGTGAGCACTAGAAGCAAAAAAAAACGAGGTAGACCAGGAACAAAAGTGAAAAACACAAGTTAAAAATTAAACTTGTTTCATGTTTTCTTAGATGTGAATCCTAGTGTATTCAGTAAGTATACCTTTGGTTGTCAGCTAGATTTTACAAATAGAATTTTTATTGTGGAATTTAAGAAAGAAGAAAGTCTCTATGGGCTCATCCACACAGTCATATAACCTACAATATCAAGACAGATAATCCACAATATCTGCTTTGAACTGTGTTATCTGAGCCCACACTGCCATATAACCCAGTTCAAAGCAGATAATGTGGGATTTTATACAGCTGTGTGGAAGGGGCCTATGTGGACCAGAAGGACTGTAGCTCTAATTAATTTTCTTTTTCTAAGTACACTAAACTAGGGCTAACCCAAAACATATTGGAGCTTGTTTCCAACTGCTCATGCATTTAAGACACAAACTACATTTACTCTAGATTTCATATTCAGTTTTGGATAGCATTCAAGCCTTTTTGTGTCTTTACCAGATTTGTAAACCTGGTTTGAAGAGGTTGTTCAGCCTTTAATTCTTCAGATATTGTGGTTATCTGTAATAGATCACACTCTTTGGGGAAACCAATAAATCTTAAAGGCAAGGTGGTAAATATGTGGCATATGGGCCCTATGTGGCCCAAGACTGTTTCTGCACCACTTTTACTCCCCATGTCATCTCTTTTTTGGCTTAAAATTGCCTTTTATGGGCCATGATAGGTCATGCTGATTCTTTTACACCCAAATAAATATATATATTTAAAAAAATGGGGAAGAAACTAGAATTCACTTTCAGTTTTAGAAAAAAAAACCCTCTTGGGGCCGTAAGGGATCCAGCCTTTCCACAATCTATAATATCCAGTTGTGCTTATAAAAGTGACATTTGGACAATTTTAAGTCAGAACCCCAGAGATGTGTGGAAATGGCAGATGGAGGACAGGGATAGCTCTCCGTGGCCTTGAACAGATAGTACATTCTCACAGAATTTGGACATTGCACATTCCTGATTTAAGGCATGAAATAAGAAAAAAAATATCCTTGAAGTGACTGGCTTGACCTTGAGAGAACTTGCGGGGGGGGGGGGGGGACTGCCGACAAGGAGCTCTGGCATGGATTGGTCCACGAGGTCACAAAGAGTCGGAAACGACTGTGTGAATGAAGAAGAAGAAGAGAAGAAGAAAAAGCAATTATCAAGCTTATTGCTTGCCCTCGATTCTTCCATTTATGTGGTCATGGATTATTGATTATATATTTTACACTCTTCTGAAAAATCATCCTTGTGTATCTTGTTTGGTAATTGAGCAACGTTACCTAGAGTTATTACAAAATGTATGTCTTGAAAGTTAAAAGTTGTAACAGAATAGTTTTATATCAATTGTTTGCAGTTAAATAACATTAAGAAAGCTGTCTACAAAGGAGAGAACGGGATGCCATTTCCAGAAAATATCCAAAGCATGAATGTATATCTTGGGTAAGATTTATAATAAACATTGATGTAATAGGAATGTAATTTGCACTGGTGCTATCCAGATATTGTATTTAAGCTACATGATTTTGCATTTTAATTTCATGCAAAGGTTCTGAATATGCCAGTGATAGATAGCCACCAGCAGAACTGCAAAAGAGATTCAATTATCTGCAAAAAATTTCAGGGACTATTGACTAGTAAGATGTCAAAGTGAAAGGAAGTGGCACAGACTGTTGGCTTAGCAAAATGGAGGGATATCTGTACCTTGGGAAAATTTCCTTTATTAAAAAACTTCAGAAAGTAGGGGTCACCTTGCTGAACTGCATCTGCCCTACTGAATTTTGAATCTGAAAATCAGGTGTTGGATTATTTTGAATGGTGAATAAAGGAGTCAAGATTTTGATGTCCACAACTTTCTTTCTCCAGTGCAAGACCAATAAGTCGAGCTCTTGACCTGGGAGCAGATGTTGTAGTGACTGGAAGATGCGTTGACAGTAGCCTTGTATTGGGACCACTCATGCATTCTGTAAGTCTGAATCACTGTCTAAATCAATGCAAAATTCAGTTATAATTTTAAAAATGTTTTCATATTCCTACATTCGTAAATTATTTATTTCTGGACAAGTAAGAAAGTTTGGGCCTTTTGAAAGGTTTCCCTATAGTTCTAAAGAATGATGGATGTATCTGTACTATAGAATTAATGCAGTTAGACATCACTTTTACTGCCATTGCTCAATGCTATGGAATCATAGGAGATGAAGTTTTACAAGGTCTTCTGCCTTCTCTGCCAAAGTGCTATTGCCTCACCAAATTACAACTCTGACAATTCCGTAGCATTGAGCAAATGGTTTCAAATTGCATTATTTCTACAGTTCCCAATGTGACAATCATATCCCTCATATTTCCATTTTTTCCAGACAAACTAGATATATTTTGAAGGAAAGGTGGCATTCATTCAAATGGTTTTGATCAATCTCCATTGTTAACATAGTAGTGGTTTTTCCTGTAAAACATCATCATGTAATCTATATATATAAAAGAGTGATGGCATCACGGCAATTCACAAAACAACAAAAGTACAGGCCCCCCAACCTCAAAATTTGACAACACAACCCATAATCCACGCCTCAAGGTTGATACAACAAAAAGAAAAGAAAAATAAAGTCCTAATTAGAGGGAGAGCAATATTTTTTTTTATCCAATTGCTGCCAGTTTAGAGGGCTAATCTCTGCCCACTTGGTTGCCTAGCAACCAAGGGACAGCCAGGTTTCAGTTAGGGGACAGGCAGATTTAGGCCTCACTTAGACTTCTTCCACAGATTATCTAATTTGCACTGGATTATATGGCAGTGTAGACTCAAGGCCCTTCCACACAGCTATATAACCCATTTATAATCTTATATTATCTGCTTTGCACTGGATTATCTTGACTCCGCACTACCATATAATCCACTTCAGTGTGCATTTTATACAGCTGTGAAGAAGGGGCCTCATATAATCCAGTTCTGAGCAGATAATATAAGATTATCAATATACAGTAGAGTCTCACTTATCCAACGTAAACAGGCCGGCAGGATAAGTGAATATGTTGGATAATAAAAAGGGATTCAGGAAAAGCCAATTAAACATCAAATTAGGTAATCGTTATACAAATTAAGCACCAAAACATCATATTATACAACAAATTTGACAGAAAAAGTAGTTCCATGCGCAGTAATGCTATGTAGTATTTACAGTAGAGTCTCACTTATCCAACACTCGCTTATCCAACGTTCTGGATTATCCAACGCATTTTTGTAGTCAATGCTTTCAATATATCGTGATATTTTGGTGCTAAATTCATAAATACAGTAATTACTATATAGCATTACTGTGTACTGAACTACTTTTTCTGACAAATTTGTTGTCTAACATGATGTTTTGGTGCTTAATTTGTAAAATCATAACTTAATTTGATGTTTAATAGGGTTATCCTTAATTCCTCATTATCCAACATATTCGCTTATCCAACGTTCTGCCGGCCCGTTTATGTTGGATAAGTGAGACTCTACTGTACTGTATTTACAAATTTACCACTAAAATATCACAATGAATTTAAAACACTGACTACAAAAACATTGATTATGAAAAGGCAGATTGCGTTGGATAATCCAGAACATTGTATAAGCGAATGTTGGATAAGTGAGATTCTTCTTTAATATGAAATAATTACTGGGATAGAATAATGCAGAACAATATAATCTCTAAAACCAGGACAGTAAATAAACAGGGGAATTCCACACAGGAAACAATCAGGGCCAGCTAACACCTCCCAACCAAGTATTCCCATCATCAAAGTCTGGAAAATCCTGTTTTCTCAGGGCCACAGACAGTAGAAGCACATAAAATATCGCAAACAACACTACTCTGAAAACAAGGGAATTCCAGACAGGAAACAATCAGGGCCAGCTAACACCTCCCAACAAAAAATTCACTCAGGGAGGAAATAGCCAGGCTTTAAAGCTGCAAGGCCATTACATCCTAATCATTTTTCCTAATTGCAGCATTCATACTTGCCTCCAACAAACAAAAAAAACCAATCAGAAATATTGTATATTCACAACCTTTAGGAAATAATATCCCCTGATGGCGCAGCGTGTTAAAGCGCTGAACTGCTGAACTTCTGGACTGAAAGGCCACAGGTTTGAATTGGGGGAGCGGAGAGAGCCCCCACTGTTAGCTCCAGCTTCTGCCAACCCAGAAGTTCGAAAACATGCAAATGTGAGTGCATCAATAGGTACTGCTCCGGCGGGAAGGTAACGCCGCTCCATGTAGTCATCCCACATGACCTTGGAGGAGTCTACGGACAACGCCGGCTCTTCGGCTTAGAAATGGAGATGAGCACCAACCTCCAGAGTAAGACACGACTGGACTTAATGTCTGGGGAAAACCTTTACCCTTGACCTTAACTACCACCAATTCCTCAATACTTTATTTCCCATACCACCATACTTCGCCACAGCAACGCGTGGCCGGGCACAGCTAGTTATTCTTATAAATCATTTAGATTTTCCTATGAATTAACATGAATGCTTCATTTATAGTATGCAGATTCTTTTGCTTGCCACAAGGTGGCACCAAGAACAGTTGCTTAATTTCCCTTTCTATTTCTGAAGTGTTTAAAAAACTTAAATGTCCAGTTCATTTAAAAACGCAGTGCAAGCATATGCACCACTGAGCCCATGCAGATTGTTGAATCTGCAAAATGAAAGGTTTGGGATAGTCATGTATTTTGCCTTGTAAGCCATTCATTGAAGTGTTATTAATGAAGCAATCAGAAAAGCTCATGCTAAATAAATTCGATAGTAACCGTTTCAGTTCTGAAAGCTACCTGCATTGTGACCTGTATTAAAAATACATTGGAAGACCCCTTTTTATGTCTGGAAAATAATACATCTATTGCCAAGGTCATTCATCATTTCACCATTATTTAATTTTCAGCATTATTCAGTTCACTACAGTCTTACCCTCATCCCTGGCCTTTTCCTGACTAAGGGTGCAGCTACACTGTAGAATTAATGCAGTTTGACACTTTAACTGCCATGGCTCACTGCTATGTTAACTTGGGATTTATAGATTGAGGAGGCAGCAGCACCTTTTGGTACAGAAAACTAAAGACCTTGTAAAACTACACCTCCCATGATTCTATAGCATTGAGCCATTGCAGTTAAAGAGGTACCAAACTGCATTGATTCTGCATGGTAGGTGTACCCTAAGTAACCAAACCAGCAGTTTGCAGCAAAACAAAACCTGTGTGATAGTATGTGAATAGTGCATAATCATCATATATCCCTTTTGATGCTACCTGCAAATGTAGTATCAAAAGAAAGGGAATGGGGCTGAGCTGAGCCCTTCAAAATCTACTGCAGGGCATTGCTTTGGTTATGAACATCATAAAACTTTCTGTATCTTAATATATATATTACAGTAGAGTCCCCCTTATCCAACATTTGCTTATCCAACATTCTGGATTATCCAACACAGTCTGCCTTTTAGTAGTCAATGTTTTGTGGTCAATGCCTTCAATACATTGTGATATTTTGGTGCTAAATTCATAAATACAGTAATTACTACATAGCATTACTGCGTATTGAACTACTTTTTCTGTCAAATTTCTTGTATAACATGTTTTGGTGCTTAATTTGTAAAATCATAACCTAATTTGATGTTTAATAGGCTTTTCCTTAATCTCTCCTTATTATCCAACATATTCGCTTATCCAATGTTCTGCCGGTCCATTTATGTTGGATAAGTGAGACTACTGTATTATGTATTTTAACATATATTTTGTTATGAACTGAACCATACTTTCTGTGTTTTAACACATATGTATTCATTTATATATTCATCCAATACTTCAGACATTGTTATTTTTATAGTTTGGCTGGAACAGAGATGAGTTCAACCTCCTCGCATCTGGCAGGTAAATGATATAACTCTTCACAAATGTTCCTAAAATGTAATAGTATCACGCTATCAAGTATAGTATTAAATAGAAACTTTGTTTTGAAAATTGCTTGTTTAACACTCCCCATACAGAACTTATTACAACTATATTGGCCCAGAAGATAATATTGTTTGCCAGTAGAGAATTCACTACTGTTCTAAGTAAAGTGTTTTTGGGAAAACATGATTCAGTAAGGTTGAACTGTAGTGTGCACCAAATAAGTGTTTTTTGCTCTTAGATTTTGAGCTGTATTGAAACTAATGTGGTCTTAGGCTGGAGCTTGGAAACATTACACCTTTGGACTACAGCTTCTAGAATCTCCTAGCTATGGGCTATGTTGGCTATGGGATTCTCCAGGTCTGTCCATTCTAAAAAGAAATACTATGTGCAGTGACATTCATAAGTAAATAAGTAAATGAATAAATAACTTCTCTTCTAGAAGTGATCAACAACTGTCATTGATATCATTAATAAGGTCTATTAAAGCTGTGGTAATGAGGTTATTTTCAAAGTCTCTAAAATGATTGGATTAAATTAAATTAGCTGCTGATAATCCAGGTCTGTTTAAAATGGTGATCCAGTTGGATAGTAGTATAGTATATTACTTTTTCATTCCATCAAGTGAAAAAAGCCATGTAAGTTGGATTCTCAAATTGGATTAAAATGGTAAAAACTGCCAATGATTTTCAGTTTTTGAGTGTTTCTTCATAAAAGTAATTTTTCCCTCTTGAAGAGTACAACCCTATATAATAAAATGGCTCATTATAGATTCATGTAATAATGTGCATAGAAATGGCTTTGGCGGAGCAGAGTAGATACTTTTTTCTTTAGACTGTTTGTAATTTCATGGAAGACAACCCAACTAAGGTCTGCCATTATATTAAAATAAGTTGTTAGAATATGCCATATTTCATTGCATAATAGTCACACTTTTTATCCTTTTTTATCAAATGGGGAACAATTGTTGTGGGCACTGTTCAGAAGTCTATGTGTTTACATATTATGTAAATGCAGATTTTGGGGGATGGGAGAGGCAGGAGGGAGGGGAAGCAGTGATACCATTGTATTGCATTTGATCTTCATCAGAAATGTAATTCTTGCAACATGAATGTGAAAATAAAACCTTTCATCCAACAAAAAGGAGGGAGGGCTATTACAAAATGAAAAAAAATCTGCCTTTGATTCTCCATTTTCTGTTTGTTTGTTTGTTTTTTAAAAAACCTGTCTTACCTACAAAAGTAGATGAAGAGGTGGGATGTTAGCCTCAAACAAACAGCTCTGTTTCTGTTTGTTTGTTTATTTATTTATTTTTTAAAAACTGGCTTGCCTGCCTGTCTGCCTTTTTTTTTACCTAGCTTCCTTCCTTCTTTGAAGGCAAGGCAGTTTACAAAATCCAAAATGGAGCTCTTTGGAGAAATGAGGAAGGAGGGAAGATCTGAGTTCCAGAGACCTCAATTTCAGGTTTTTTAAGCTGCCTTGCCTTGGGAAAAGGAGGAAGGAGGGGGGAGCGGAGCTCCAGAGACCTCAGTTTCATAGGTTTTAAACTGCCTTACCTTCAGGGAAGGAAGGAGGGATCACCCCATACAGCTCTGTGACTATCATGTGAGGGACACAAAAATACCAATTTTGTCACCCAAAAAATGGGTGTGTGACTCTTATGCAGTGGCAAATATTATGCAATGAAACATGGTATACAGGCAGTCCCCAAGCTGAGTACAAGATAGCTTCTGAGGGTTTGTTCTTAAGTTGAATTTGTATGTAAGTTGGAATAGGTTCATTTTTAAAGTGTAACTCCAGCCAAAAATATGTATTTTTTAAGCTTTGGATAGCATAGAGAAAAGTTAGCATAGGGAAAGCTTAACACCACTGTGTTGTTTGTTTTGCTATCTATACCCCTGTTTAAAAGATTTCAGCTCACATCTTGTCCCTGTGGTAATTGGATTTTGACAAATTTGGCTTGTTGCGGAAACAAGGATTGGTGATAAAACTTCAGTGGAGACCCCCTTTCCCCATGATAACCCTTTCAGGAGTGAATTTCCCTTCCTAGGGGTAGATTTCTCTCACTTTCTGTTGTCGGATGTTTGTAATTCAGGGACTGCCTTTATTATTATTTATTTATTTATTTACATCATTTATATTCCGCCCTTCTCACCCCGAAGGGGACTCAGGGCGGATCACATTACACATATTAGGCAAACATTCAATGCCTTTTAAACACAGGACAAAGACAAACAAACATGGCTCCGAGCGGGCCTCGAACTTATGACCTCCTGGTCAGTGAGTCATTGCTCTCCCGTCTGCGCCACAGCCCCGGGCCAAATCATTATTCCAAATCAGGACATTATTCTTTGTTTCTAGTCTTGCAGGCCATCTGATTGAATGTGGTGCTCAGTGTACAGGAGGAATATTCACTGACTGGCATGCTATACCAGACTGGTATGTTGATTCAAGTTTGATTACTTGGTGAAATCACTTTTCCATTGTGGCAGTTTTTATTGATTTTCCTTATGTTGCTTTTGTCATTGTTTTCTCTCCAACTAGCCTCTATATAGTGTTTTCATTCCTAATATGTCGATGATTAACTCATTTTGCTCAGGCAAGATGCTCTGTGCCTTAATTTAAAACTTAATATTTTGTTGGGTTGTTGTGAAAGCCTTCAACAACATATTAATTTTTTGTTCTTGGGCAACATCAACATTATAAAGCAGAAAGATTTCATGGTTCCTCACAAAGTTACTTCATAGTAGGATTTGTAAAAATGAAAAACTATTGACAGCAGTGGGGCAACTTCTGCCATCTGATATGAAGAATTTGGGTACAATCATCTCAATTTACAACCAGTTACTGTAATGACAGTACAACTTCAAATAGTTGTTGGTGTCCTCCATGGTAGTTGGTGGGGCACTAAATGCTTTGGATCAGTGTTTCTCAAACTCTGCTCCTCCAGATGTTTTGGACTTCAGTTCCCATAATTCCTAGCATCTGATATCTGGCTGGGATTTCTGGAAGTTGAAGTCCAAAACACCTGAAGGAGCATAGTTTTAAAAACACTGCTCTGGATTTTAGTTTGCATGTTAAAGAAACTATCCACTGTGTGGATCTTAATCACCCAAATAGGTTCAGAACTTTTGATAGATCATTTAAAGTTTATACTGATGCCAAGTGCACTAGCATGGAAGTTATTAGTTGTGGCTGGATCTTTAATCCTTGGATCCTTATTCCTTGGAGCTAGCTGGTAGAAGAGAAGCTGATTTTGCAAGGCTATTTGTGCCTCAATATATCCTGTGATAATTGTTATTGCTGCACCTCAATGACAATCACTGAATTCCTCCGCCATGTATATCCATATTGCTTTTTGGGAAGAAACATACTTTTCAAGTGAGTGGAGGATGTCGAATGAAAGAATGGGCAAGCTGTTTCTCACCCTGCACAGGATATATTACATTTGGTCTCTTTGCACATATAATACAAGGTGGGACATAAAGATCTCTCATATTTTGAAGGGGTATAAAATGAATGAAGATATCTAGAAAAAAGTACACATTTCTGAAAAGTACATAAAAACAGTTTAGTTTTAATGGATTTTAAAAAATCTTATCAGACAAATCATTTTTGTAAGTATGCAGTTTTAAATCGGCATGCGGAATCCTCCACAAATTCCGACTTGATATTCCCAGTACCCTGGCATGCTTATAAGCGAAACCCCTTGGCAATTGCTGGATGGATGCTTTTACTGCTTCCACATTTTCTGATATTCTAATGGTCCTTAGTCTGCCAGGTGATTTTCTTTTCAGTGTGGATCCAGTTGCCTGAAGATTTGAAATGCATAGTGAAATCATTTTCCAATATAATACAGTGCATTTTGACTGACCACGAAGTATGTACAGAATGCTCTCTGCCTCGTTATCACAAAATGGATGTCATCATAACACTCCTGCATAACAAAATCCCAATGTTCACTGGTCCAACCCATGATGGGTACTGAAAAGAACAGAGCCTAACCCACTGAATTAGAACTACCTCACCTCTCTACCTCTGTTACAGTCCACACAGTTCCCCATGAAAATAAGGGAGATCTCTGCCCCACCCTGTATGTTAGTGATTTTGGATGCTTTTTAATCCACAACTTTATATGTGTGGCAATAGCCCAGATATAAAGTTCATAGATTGTAGAAGACATTAGGCAGATCATCTTTCCCTAGAAAAGGTCAGGTTTTTTTTAAAAAAATATGTTTTTATTGTAAATCCCAGCGGAACAACAACAAAATCCATCAACATACACATCCAATCGCATATTCTCGGTAACATTACACTTGCTAATTCCACTTTTATCTCCCATTTATGTCAAGTAGTTTTTCACCCCTCTCCCCTCCCCCCACCTTCTGGGAACAGTACTTTCTTTCATTCAGATATTATTTTAATTGATCAATCGTAAGTAGAGAATGATTCAATTCTTTATATTTTCTTTGTCCTTTGACTTTATCTATCAATCTTCCCAATTTCAGATCCCAATTCTTTTTGATTCGGCCTGATATATATTTAGTTCTCCTTTCAAGGATACAATCCTGAAGCATAAAATCAGCTAGGTATTCAAACCATTTTTAACTTCCCACTTTGTTTGCTCTTTCCAACCCAAGGCAACTGTTGCTTGAGTGGCAACTATCATGTATTTTATAATTTCCCCCCAGTCCTTAGTAATTTTGTTCTTATCTAATTTCTGGATGAAGAATTCTTTATTTTTCAAAATCAATTTATGTCCTGTTAAATCTTCAATTTCCTTCTTTACCTTGTTATAATTTTTTTGTACTTTATCACATTCCCACCACATATGAATATATGAGCCAGTTTTCCCACATCCGTGCCAACACAATTTTGTGGTTGTTTTAGATATATAAGCTAATTGGATTGGGGTTCTATACCATTTAGTCAGTATTTTCCTTTGGGTTTCTCTTATCCTTATCTGCTTGATTTTTTTAATTGAATTGACCCAGTATTCGATGTCAGAGTCATTAATGTTCATGTCCTCTTTCCATATCTTGGCCAATGTTTGTCTCAATTTATATTGTTTTTCAATTAATTTCTTATAAATAAAACCCATCAGGCCTTTTTCCTTTTCTAATTTCCATTTTAAAATTTGGTCAAAATCTGTTTCTGGACCTTCCTTTTTCTTCCAATTCATAATCCTTTGTTTCAGACCACTCCAAAGATGCCAGTTACTTTGCCCACAAATGTCTTTTAAAGGTTAGGTTTAGAATACCATACCAAGACAGTTAAAGGAAGCCCTGGCTGCACATGGGAAGTGGGCATCCAGATGTAAAGCTATATCCATGACTCAACTGTAAGGTGGGACCTTGCATTTTGAGGACTATTTCAGGACTATAATATTCCATTAATATTACAATTTGAATTAGCTTATTCATTCACACAGTTCATTACTGCATTAAAAAGATGTAAGATCTAGTAGGTTTTTACAGCTGGTTAAAAGAGTGCGTGCCTGACAAGTGCGAAATACTTGAGAAGTTTAGCAGCCCTATCCCCTTTTTGCACTACACCAAAATAAGCAGATTGGAAAAAAATGACAACAGCTGGGTATCATTGGCCATTTGATGTTTTCCCTACTTCCCATATGACTTTTCAGAGAAGTCAGTGGCAAACCCCTTCTGACCAAATCTAGTCAAGAAAATCCTGTAAGAGATTCACCTTACAGTTCCCATAAGTCAGAAATGACATGAAGGCACACAACAACATAAAAATTCAGTTTCTTTTACTTTTTTCAGTACTAAAATTTCTTGGGGTGTTGTGTGGTTTCCGGGCTGCATGGCCGTGTTCTAGCAGCATTATCTCCTGATGTTTTGCTTGCATCTGTAGTTGGCATCTTCAGAGGATCCTCCGAAACATCAAGATAAAATGCTACTAGAACATAACCATACAGCCTGGAAACCACAATACCTCAGTGATTATGGCTGTGAAAGCCTTCAACAATATTTAAATTTCTTGTTCTTCATGTAATTTTTCAAGAGAGTGTATTCTCTAGTCTGTCTCTAGTAATTGTCAGTGAAGTATTGCAATATTTACTTCAACTAAAATGTGTTTTATATACTGCATATTTTAAATTATTTTATCAAACTTTTAGAATTTTATACTTATCTGCCAGTTTACATCTCAAAAGCCAAATTATTTTTAATTGTTTAAATGAGCTGTTTTAATTTTTTCCCTCAAAGTAGCCTAGCTATCTCAAACATGTCCTAAATTGTTGTTCTCTAGTTACAGATTTAGAATACAGACTCCCTTTTGTAATGATATATTAGTTGGATCTTTTTTGTGGGGCAAGATTTGTGCACCTATTCAGGAGTATAGAACTTTTGAATATGGGGTGTCTTCTTAAAAATGCCGGCAGCATGACCAAGGTAATTGAGAGTTTACTCGGTTATGTCATCTCCAAGGAAACATGCTTATTAAGTCTTCTAAATGCAATCTTGATGAGTTAAAGCTGGAAAACATCCTGGGAGAACATAGTAGTAGACACTCTATTTCATTACTTTGAGGTTTTTTGTCTTGTGAGAATGTCTTTCTGCCCATTGGCTCTTGCTTGAGCTAATAAAAATTAGTGATTTCATTTCTCTTTACAAGTCCAATAAATCTATTTAGTAACTGAAAATGGTCATCTTTGTCATCATAATCCTCTTCCGATACTTCAGCACTAATTTCTGGATGGCTCATCTGGATCACAAACCTGCAAAAGTATTGGAAAATGAGCACGCAAAGATACTGTGGAACTTCCAAATCCAGACTGACAAAGTTCTGGAACACAACACACCAGACATCACAGTTGTGGAAAAGAAAAAGGTTTGGATCATTGATGTTGCCATATCACCTTAGTGGGATCTGCATGCATCATCCTAAAATACATCACACAGTCCTAAACACTTGGGAAGTGTTCGACTTGTGATTTTGTGATACGAAATCCAGCATATCTATCTTGTTTGCTGTGTCATACACAATAATAATAATAATAATAATAATAATAATAATAATAATAATAATAATAATTGATGTACATGGATGACCTGAAGTTATATGGGAAAACAGAAACTGAAATTCAGTCTCTAACCAACACTGTCCGAATTTTTAGCACTGATATCAACATGGAGTTTGGTTTGGACAAATGTTCGACAGTGGCATTGAAGAAGGGAAAAATCATTGAAAGTGAGGGCATAAATATGCCTAATGGCCAAACAATAAGGTGTCACCAGCCAGAGGCCTATAAATATCTGGGCATATTACAGCTGGACAACATCAAGCATGAACATGTGAAAACTGTGGTCAGCAAAGAATACACACAAAGGGTCAGAAAAATTCTCAAAAGCAAGCTCAATGGAGGCAACACCATCAAGGCCATAAACACCTGGGCCATACCTGTCATAAGATATACTGCTGGCATCATAAACTGGACATGGGCAGAACTGGACAATTTGGACAGAAAAACAAGAAAACTCATGACCATCCATCATTCCCTGCACCCCCGCAGCGATGTTGACCGGCTCTATCTGCCTAGAAGATCAGGGGGCAGAGGACTCTTACAAGTCAAACAAGCAGTCAAAGAAGAAGAACATGCCCTGGCAGAATGTGTCAAGCAAAGTGAAGAACCTGCTTTGATTGAAGTCAAAAATCAGAAACTCCTCAAAGCACAGCAGACAAAAAACCAGTACAAGAAAACCACACTACAAACTAGAGCTGACAACTGGCACAACAAAACATTGCATGGAAAGTTCCTTGACAAAATTGAAGGAAAAGCTGATAAGGAGAAGACCTGGCTCTGGCTCACAAATGGGACCCTGAAGAAGGAGACAGAAGGCCTGATCCTTGCAGCCCAAGAGCAAGCCATCAGGACAAATGCAATTAAGGCCAAGATCGAAAAATCAGCTGATGACCCAAAATGCAGACTGTGCAAGGAAACCGATGAAACCATTGATCATATCCTCAGCTGCTGTAAGAAAATTGCACAGACAGACTACAAACAGAGGCACAACTATGTGGCCCAAATGATTCATTGGAACTTATGCCTCAAGTACCACCTGCCAGCAGCAAAGAACTGGTGGGATCACAAACCTGCAAAAGTATTGGAAAATGAGCACGCAAAGATACTGTGGGACTTCCGAATCCAGACTGACAAAGTTCTGGAACACAACACACCAGACATCACAGTTGTGGAAAAGAACAAGGTTTGGATCATTGATGTTGCCATCCCAGGTGACAGTCGCATTGACGAAAAACAACAGGAAAAACTCAGCCGCTATCAGGACCTCAAGATTGAACTGCAAAGACTCTGGCAGAAACCAGTGCAGGTGGTCCCGGTGGTGATGGGCACACTGGGTGCCGTGCCGAAAGATCTCAGCCGGCATTTGGAAACAATAGGCATTGACAAAATTACGATCTGCCAACTGCAAAAGGCCACCCTGCTGGGATCTGCACGCATCATCCGAAAATACATCACACAGTCCTAGACACTTGGGAAGTGTTCGACTTGTGATTTTGTGAAACGAAACCCAGCATATCTATCTTGTTTGCTGTGTCATACAACGTCGTTGTGTCAATAATAATAATAATAATAATAATAATAATAATAATAATAATAATAATTTCTTAGGCGGGTTACAACACAGGTAAATACACATAATCATCTTAGACATTCTATAAAATATTCATGTGTGCCCTACTTGATACTTTGGTTTTAAGAAGGCATCAAGTGGAAAAAATAAGCCTTTGACCTGTAGTAGGTCCACAAAGTAACAACTTACAGCACATCTTGTGATCCCCATGGTAAGGATTTTTTACCCAAGTATTTGGGGTAAAGCAACTACTGCTGCTTGTTCACTACGATTGTGTCAATGGCATATTTTAGTTTTCTTCTGGAGGGAACAAATAAACATATATTCCGTCTCTTAAATTAATGCTCGGTGAGAACAATTATCACTCAACAACAGTGAGAGACTACATTCCTCTCCTTAATCAAGGAGAATTAATATTCATTAACACCTATTTTAATTTTTTTTAATGATGAACTTGATGATGGTAGCTGCTGCAGCTCCTGTTTCTCCTTTTTTTCTACCTTTCTTTTTCCCTTTTGGGGGTTGCTTCAAGTGTATGCACTGCCATCGTTTTCAATTGGTAGTATTTTTCATTTTGTTATCTTCCCGTCTGTATTTCTGGGTTTATTTATTTTTTGTATTCCTACAGTCTTCCTTATTTAAAATAATTCAGAGGTGTGCTTTTTTTTCTTTGAAAAGTTTTTTTCTGAATCGTTCCTGTAATTTTTAAAATACCAAAGTATGTTTTAATGGCTGGTGTTATATTTTTTATCCCTTGTGAATATCATAATGTATTCATTGTCCTTTGTGTCCTTACTTATACACTGTCTGTAACGGTAAAGTATTCAATCTTTTCAACTCTTTAGGCATAACATCGGTTTCCCCATAGTAGAATGTTCTGCTGATGGAAGTTTTATTGTATCAAAACCACCCAACACAGGAGGCCTGGTATCTTTTGGCACAGTGGCGGAACAGTTGGTGTATGAAATTGGCAACCCTAAGGAATATATCTTACCAGATGTCACGTGTGATTTCTCACATGTTTCCATTACCGAAATCCCAGGTTAGTTTTATTTATTTCGTGTCAAAAGCATTGCATAAGCCTATAAGTATAAAAGTGATAAAATAAAGGGAGCACATGTAGTTAAATAATTTTAGACCAAAAATGGGCAACAGTGCCACATTGTCTGTAGCTTTAAACAGTTCTTCCTCTGTGCATGAGGCAGGACATGGTGGGCAAGCATACAGATATTGAATTATTTGTTATGCTCCACAATTGCACGAAGTGGAGGATTCTTTTAGTTAGTGCCATTTTGCCAGGTTATCTTTTGATTTGCCAAATCCACTTTTGGGTCTATGCAGGGATTTCCAAGTTGCCCATTCTTGGTTTGCTCCTGGAGGAAGACCCTCGTGGGGGGCCATCCATTTGGGATTTCCTGGTTTAGTTGCCATGGGGGATATTCTTTCTGTTGCTAGAGGAACATTAAGAGGAGTGGTAGTTCTCATGAAAATTTTCCTTGATTTAAGTCTACTGGAAGGAAGCTGGTAGCCATACAGTGGGTGACTTTTATAGTGTTAAACCTTATTTCTCTCACAATTGACAGCAACTTCCCATTCCACATTGGTGGGGCAATGCCACGTAGCTTATAAAGTCTGTCAGCAGGTGTAAGTTTAAGACATCCTGTGATTATTCTACATGTCTCATTCAGTGCTATATTCACTTGCTCCACGTGGGCAGATTTCTGCCAGATGGGGCAGGCATACTCAACAGTTGAGTAAGACAAGGTCAGGGCTGATGTTCTTAATAATTTTGGGTATGCACCCCACATGATATCAGTAAGTTTCCACAGGATGTTATTTCATGCAGCTACTTTGTGCTTGGTGTTTGCACAGTGTTTCCAGTGTTCAATCTAAGGTGACGCCGATATATTTAGTGTAAGAACAGTGTTCAAGCTCTTGGTCTTTGCAGGTAACTTTCAATTTCCTGTTGGCTTCACAATTTTGTAGGTGAAAACCACACACTTGTGTCTTGGCAGGGTTAGGTTTCAGGTTAGGGTTAGGGTCTTTGTAGTAGCTGGAGAGATCTTTCAGGGCATTAGTAAGTTGGTTAGTGTCTGGTGATGATGGTTGATTCCTTCTTGTTCCAAGAAGATAGTTGTTTCCACATGACTTTCTTGTAAATCAACAGAAGTCCTTTTATGAACAATTGTATCACAGTCCAAAAATATTTTTCCTATTTTCTACTAAACAAAAAAAAAAAATGAATGTAATAGTAATGCATTTACTACAGTTGTCTGACATATATGTTTCCAGGTGTAGTAGCCTTCAGTGGGAAAATATTTTCTTCCAGAAAAATCTAGTTGAGTACTTCCACACTCAATTACATATATACTGTATATAATTTAGCAAGTATTTACTATATAACTTTGAGTCAATATCCAAAAGTCTAATAGGGTGAAATTAATGGGGCCTTGCTTACCGTCATTCTTTTGAATAGGGACCACTATACTCTGTTTCCTGCCTATTGGAATTATACCTGCATTGTTGACTTGGGTAATGTTGGGGGCCATCACTTGGGAAAATATTTGTCTATTTCTGGAGGCATCATGTTTTCTCCTGGGGTTTTGCTCAGAGCAAGAGTTATAATCAACTTTTAAAAAATCTTAGACACTGCCAGTACAGCAATAGCTGTTTCTGGAGAGTTGTGCACTTCTTGTATTTCTTGTCTTCAAAGAGATTTTTAAAGTCTCCCTAAATGGAACCAACCTAGCACATTGCAAAGCAATTTGTTTTTTGAGATTTTTTAAATAAAAAATCCCTGCTGGTTTTGTTTGTTTAAGCAACAGCCTGTGTATATGGCAAGTAGCTGAAATTTGAGGCAGTTGTTTGATCTTCATCAGGTGACAATGCCAAGGAATGCCTTTATTGTAGATCTAGTTCTGTGTGAATTCTGGAACAAAGTATGACTCTTGGGGACTTAAAATGTCCCCTGTTGATGTCCAAGGGTTACATACATAAAGTTAGTTTAAACATACAAAGGGTTCCTTTGCTTCAAATTGCCTGATAAAAGTAATAGCTGATTTTACAGCCTGTTTCCTTTTTTAAAAAATAAAAATATTTTAACCTCCAAATGAACTTTTAGTTTGCAAATGGCCCAGTATGACATATCTGAACTCCAAATGAACTTTCACATGAACTTTCAGTTAGTTATTCTACCAGAAATATAACAGATGGGGAATAGACAGATTTCTCAAATATCTCTAGATATCAGTGTCGTGACAATGTACACTGGAAAAAAGATTGCAGGCCTATCTACTTTAATTGTTTACTTTGCTAAATATTTTGTTTGGAGTACTAGATAAATTAGATGGTTGAACTTAGTTATTATTCACATAGTGAATTCTTCTTCTCATATAAAGGTCACCAAAGTTGAAGTATATATTTTTTGTAATTTTCAAAAGATTTTTATTATATTGATTTTCTCTTACAGTAAATAAGTACCTTCTAGGTGCAAATAATATAAAATTCTGTTTGTTTGGGCCTAAATTCTATTCTTGGTCCCAGATAGAATTAAGGGGGAAGATACATGTCAACATTTCTGTAAATTTCTTTGATTTAATAGGTCTGCTCCACTTGGGACTAATAATTGGATTTAGGATTTGGACTTTGCTTGTCCTGTAGTCAAAGTTTCAAAGTACATGTTAGTATTAAAATTAGTAAAATGCTAAAATGCCAACAATATTAAAATGAAAATTATCTCTCATTCATGAACTGATGGATCAAAATATTTTTACACTCTGGAGTCAAACAATCCTTTTATACTTCGATATATATTTTGTTAACATTGTATATTTCTAAATAATTATGGAGGGAAAATATTAATAAAAGTAGCATTTTTATGTACTATCCACATGAATTTTGTGTGCAATCATATAGTACTAAAACAATGGAATAATATCCTGATTGCATGTACTGAGATAAAGGGGGAAATCTTGGACTTCCTATACTGCACATTAGTTGTTAATGCTCTAGCTACTTCCAGGGTAGCTTATTGCAATACTCTCTGTATGGGTTTGCCGTTAGATACAACTTGGAAATTTCATTCGGTCCAAAATATTTATTTATTTATTTGTTTGTTTGTTTATTTACGGTATTTATATTCCGCCCTTCTCACCCCGAAGGGGACTCAGGGTGGATCACATTATATACATATAGGACAAACATTCAATGCCCATATACACATAGAACAGAGACAGATGCAGAGGCAATTTAACCTTCTCCTGAGGGGATGTTCGATTCTGGCCACAGGGGGGAGCAGCTGCTTCATCATCCACTGTGATGGCACTTCCTCATTCCAACGTCGTAAATTAGTTAAATTTGCCTCCCCACGTTATAAGTGGTACCTTATTTCCTATTTGATAGATGCAACTATCTTTCGGGTTGCTAGGTCAGCAACGGTCAGGGGCTATTTTTTTAAAAAAAATTAATTGATGGGTGCTCACCCCGCCACGGGCTGGCCTCGAACTCATGACCTCATGGTCAGAGTGATTTATTGCAGCAGGCTGCTCACCAGCCTGCGCCACAGCCCGACACCAGGCAAATCGCTGTTTCATGATTTAGGGATGTAATTTTCATCAGATTTTGTTTCATTGCCATGGTTTCCAGAGAACTACATCTTTGCCTAAATGGTCTAGGGCAGTGGTTCCAAATTCAAAGTATTCACATGTTGATTCACCACAATTTCTAAACGTTTTGACCTCTGTCCATGATGGAGTTTCCTGGTCTTCAAGTTCAACAACCTCTGGATATATATATGTTTTGGGAACCTATGACCTAGAGCTTGGTTTTTTTTTTCTTGAATGGTTCCCATGTTAGTCTTTATATTTATATGCATAGATCCTGTGAGTGTTCCATCCTCATGACTACTTAAAATTTATGAGCAGGAATATTAGGAACTCCTGAGAGGAAATGCTGAGGCTTCAGAATGTCTTTCTTGTCATGATTCATCTACTGTATATACTCATGTATGAGGAGTTTGGTCCTCAAAACTGAGGACAGGTTTGGGGGCTAAAATTATGGATTTGGATATGACCCATAGATAAGCCGAGAATCATTCTATGGAGAGGGAAAACCACCCGTGCCAACTAGAGAGTCAAACATTTTCATTTTTTGCATTTTACCCAGAGAAGGGGGTGGTTACATATTTATAACTGCTGATAACCTAAGTTTTTTGAGTGGGTTTTTTTGGTCTAAAATTTCCAGACTCATACATGAGTATGTATACAGTAGTAGTTTCTCTATTGCTTGTTAGACAAAAAGTGAAACTGCCAAAGGTTCTTTTAATACTTAGTTTTGGACTGCAACTCCCAGAATGGTGGAAGTTGAAGTTCAACACACTTGGAGGGCTGAAGTTTAGTTGTTCTGGTTAATTTTTAAATTAGGAATTCCAGTGCAGATTTATGAAATGTTGCATGTATTTGTAATTTTATTATTGCATTTTCTAAGTCGTTTTGTCCTACTCTGCTTTTTCCAGGCTGGTGATGCCCTATGCTGTTTCAGTTGGAAGGCTTAGCTCTAAAAGGTTGCAGTGCCCTTTATGGAGGACCCTTCCACAAGGCCAATCCATGGCCAAAGTCAGGGTAGTTCTAATTTGTCAGAGCCAAGCTAGAGCAGTCAGCACCTTGGATAGCTCTAAGTAATGCTGGTGCTGCAAACTGAATAGAAAAGTCTGAATGTTGCTGCAACAAGGATCAGATCCAAACTGAGACATGAACAGGAACTGTGTCTCCTTGGGTACATCTGCACTGTAGAATTGATGCAGTTTGACTCCACTCTAGCTGTTGTGACTTGGTGCTATGCAACCCTAGGAGTTGTAGTTTAGTGAGGCATGAGCAGTCTTTGGTAAAGAAAGCTAAAGACAGGGTTGTTGTATGTCTTTCGGGCTGTGTGGCCATGTTCCAGAAGTATTCTCTCCTGATGTTTCGCCCACATCTATGGCAGGCATCCTCAGAGGCTTTTTTTTTCTTTTCGTGTCAGGAGCAACTGGAGTTGCTTCTGGAGTGAGAGAATTGGCCGTCTGCAAGGATGTTGCCCAGGGGATGCCCGAATGTTTTTATGTTTTTTTTACCATCCTTGTGGGAGGTTTCTCTCATGTCCCCGCATGGAGCTGGAGCTGATAGAGGGAGCTCATCCGTGCTCTTCCCGGGTGGGATTCGAACCTGGCAGCCTTCAGGTCAGCAACCCAACCTTCAAGTCACAAGGCTTTTATCCCCTAGGCCACCGGTGGCTGTGAGGCATGGATAAACTAGACAAGGAAAGGAAAAAAATATATATCTGTGGGGAGTCCAGGGTGTGGCAAGAGTCCTTTGTCACACCCTGGACTCTCCACAGATATATTTTTTTTCCTTTCCTTGCCTAGTTTATCCATGCCTCACAGCCTCTGAGGATGCCTGCCATAGATGTAGGCGAAACATCAGGAGAGAATACTTCTGGAACATGGCCACACAGCCCGAAAGACATACAAAAACCCTGTGATCCCAGCCATGAAAGCCTTCGACAACACAAAGCTAAAGACCTTGCAAAGTTACAACTCCCATGATTCCATCGCATTCAGCCATAAATGCAAAAGTTCTCCTCCTACTGCTTCCCTACCATCCCAAAAGAATACTACAACTTGAGGCTTCATGTTTCATTTGTGGATGAAATCTACTTAAAGATCTGTCCTCTATGTCTTTGTCATATCACATTTTCAAATTATTATCATGTATTCAGCATAACTTATTTAACAATTTCATCTTCATCTAATACTGTTGTTGTCAGCAGATGACACTTGGACTGTAGCGGCTTATTATCAAAAGCTTATTAGCATGCCTTTCATTATAAGTTATAGTAAATGTATTTTTGTCTTTTTAAAATCCTTTTTAGGTGTTGAAGGTGGTGCAGTGAAGGTTCAGGGAGCTAAAGGATTGCCTCCTTCATCCTGTTACAAGGTTTTTAATTGCTTTTTAATTATTTATTAGATCTTAACATTGCTTTATACTGGTGTGCTACTTTTTCATTTCAAGGAAATCCATTATTATTCTGGTGTCAATTTTGCTTTTGTAGTGTAGTGAGGAAACTTTGCAAGAGTCACTGAAGTTCACTCCTTAATTGTAATATTTTCACTGTTGACATTCAGTTTTAGAAGGTATCACTTTGCCATTATATAACCAACAGTCTCAGGTAAAACCATATAGCAATATAGAAAAATGATGTTCATCTAGTTAACGGTGTTAGTTAATAGAATCTACACATTTACCTGACTGTTACAAATACTATGAGAATGTTCTGCATTCAGGAATGAAGCCTTTAACATTTAGAGCAAGACAAGTTTATCTTGACGCAAAAAAAATCAAATGAAAATGTCGGTTTTAAGAATACTTTAAAAGATTTCCAGGATAGAAGGAAGGAACCTCATTCCCAATGAAAGCTAATTGCTGACTTATATCTAATGAAGGAAGCAAAGTAGAAGAAACAATACTAGCTTAAATATTTTATCCATTCTCTTTCTAAATTAAGCACTTGTAGTGTAACTTCAAGTCATTTCCAACTTATGGCAAATACAAGATGTATATTTTTTATTGATTACTGTTTGGTGTGTGGATGTTTGGATAGGTAATGATAAATCTTTTTCTGTCTTGCCAGGTGAATGCCACATATCTTGATGGATTCAGAGCTACAGCTTGCTGTCCGGTGGGAGGCCCCAAAGCAACAGAAAAGGGCAGAAGAACTGCTAAAAGTATTTTAGAAAGGTTGTGTTGTGACAGAAGCACATTATCAAGTATTCATTGTGTTTGTAAACAATGCATGAAGCAGACTATCAAAATATTACCATAATTATTAAAAATACAGATCACTTGCTATCCATAATCTTGAATCAATTTACAGACAAATAAAATTTACAAAAATATAATTCTATCATTTACACAAAAATATAATTCTATCATTTGGTAATTAAGATGTACCTGAGTTTTTTTTAAAATACATTTTAATAGACCCCAAAAGCATTTAACTCTTGTCATGGTGTATTCTGTATAAAAGGGAAAGGGGAAAGCATTTCATAATATAGTCACCATCACAGAGAAGGCCTTTTTCTGTATTGCTAAGCAACTGGTTATATCATAATGAGAAGCACTGCCTCTTTGGGGAAAGATCATTTTTAAAGTAATCGGTTCCCAAATAATTTAGGTCTTATGTAAATGTTGTCAATCAATAAACTGCATCTCTTAAATTTTATTAATATATGGTTAAATTCCTATGTAATCCTTCACTGCTCTCAGAGAAGGCAAATGGAAATGTGATTTTGAGAACTGTTGAGTAGGGATGGTATAATCAGAAGCCACACTGTTTCTGTATTTTGTTTATTATAGTTAAAAAATAATGTCTGCTTTAAGAAAAAAAAGGAATAGAGTGAAACAGTATATTTTTTCAAATAATGAAAATGTTTTACATCTCCTTACTTTAGGAAAATAGGCAGTTACAAACATCAGACTTCAAACAACTCATTGTTAAGAATGAGGGCGAGACAACAGGAAGTGAGAGAAATCTACCCCTCGGAGGGGATATTCATTCTTGAAAAGGTGTCTCCACTGAACCTTATCACCAGTCCTTGTTTCTACAACAAGCTAGATTTTTCAAAATCCAATTATAGGGACAGAAAGTGAGGTGAAATCTTCTGAACAGGGGCAGAGACAGGGAAACAAAGAATATGGGGGTGTTAACCCCTATGTTATTGGCTGGAGTTACACTTTAAAAATGTACCTGTTCTAACTGACATTCAAATTCAACTTAAGAACAAATCAGCAGAACTTAACTTTTTCGTAATTTTGGAACTGCCTATAGTTAACATTATCTTGATTATTTTTTCAGTTTGTGTTAATATGTATTTTCTTATCAAATCTAAGGTAATAGAAATGAGAGTTTTGTGTATTAAAAATCATATTTGTGACAGATTGCTGAACCTATAGAAGTATTAACATTTGCCTAATGGGAAACTTGACTCTGTCCTCAAATACTTCTTGTTGTATCTATAACCAGTTTTATGCCCCATGAATATAGAAACAGACAGGTCAAAAGAGCACATTAATGAGTTCTAAACCTTCTATATTTTCAAGCTGAGCTAAAGATACAGCAGATCTTAACTGAGGAGAAATGTATTTGGATCAGAAGGCAATCCATAAATTAAGAAAGTAGCTAGAAGT
This sequence comes from Anolis carolinensis, assembly GCF_035594765.1. Lineage (NCBI taxonomy): Eukaryota > Metazoa > Chordata > Lepidosauria > Squamata > Anolidae > Anolis > Anolis carolinensis. Next base: position 51,212,738 of record NC_085845.1, read on the forward strand.
ACATCCGTACTAATTCACATTCCTACACTTATACAAGCAGCACAAATGCTTTAAAAGATATGCATCTTCTGTTTTCTCAATGTTATTTGGACTTCAGAATGAAGACCTGTATATTGGCCTCAGGAGCAAATGCTTCTTTCAAAATTGTTTTTGATGACATATGTTTCTTGTTTCAGGACTCGCATTATGTTTGATAAACTGGGATATGGGGATTACAGTGCTGTTAACCTACAGATTTTAGGTTCTGAGGAAACATATGGACCACATGCCAAACAGAACATAGATGGGGTATGTATGAAATGGAATTCACAAATATTTATTTTTTATACTCCTGTCCATAGAAAGGCCAGAAAATACTAGAGACAGAGGTGGTTATGCCAAGGTGAGAAAGTCCCTCTTTTCCTTAGCATTCTCTGTTTCCTTTCACACAGTTTGTTTAGACTGCTTTTTATTTTTTCTAGGGCAAGTGAGGTAGCTTCCATAAACACTCCCATTCAAGTACTGTTATTCAATGTGATGAAGTTTGGCAGTTGAAAATATCGGGATTACAGTGCAGTCAAAATAGTTCTGTTCCTAGACTAGGCAATTAATTGTCCTTTACTGGTGAATTTTAGAAGTTATTGTAGAATCTGTCTTATAAAACAAATATTTGATGAGCAGGAAGCCTGTAGTGATACTTAGTTTGATTATTCATTTTGTTAATTGGTGTTACCGCTGCTGATTTGTGGCTGCTGTTTTATATATGCCCCGTGATACAGGAGAAGTGCGATAGAAATATTTGAAATAATTAGCTGGAACTAATCAGAGCAGTGTTTTACTCACTTGTGAGTAAACACACTACTGATTGGTATAGGACTGTCATGGGGAAAAGAAATCCAGAGTTAATTAGCCATTTGGAAATTGCTTGAAGGGTTTGCAGCATGTGTATCATCATGTTGGAAGTTAAGATCTTCTGGGGAGGCCCTACTCTCGGTCCCACTTCCTTCGCAGGTGCGGTTGGTAGGGACGAGAGACAGGACCTTCTCAGTGCTGGCCCCTCAGCTATGGAACTCCCTTCCCAGTGAAATCAGATCAGCTCCCTCCCTCCTGACTTTTAGAAATAAATTAAAAATCTGGCTGCGGGACCAAACCTTTGGAGAGTAATCAGTGCAATAGGCAGATATGAAATAAGTGCAACATGACTGGAATGGCTCCTGGATTATGATTTTGGATCTGTGTGGTTTTAATACTTAATGTATTAATGTTGATTTTTAAAAATGTTTATGATTTTAAGGTATGCATTTCTTGTATTTGTATGTTTGTATAGCATTTAATTGTTGCCAATTTGGAAGCTGCTCTGAGTCCCCTTCGGGGTGAGATGGAGCGGGATATAAATGTAGCATAATAAATAAATACATAAATAAATATCTTTCTATCTAAGGACAATAGAAACTATGCCAGGAGGAAGTCCATAGTAATATCTTTCCTAAGAGGGAAGGTAAAGGAAGTTATACTGTGGATGTGGGACTACATAGTTGATAACAGACTCTTTGCGTGAAGGGTAAATTTTGACCATTGACTCTCTCGGCCTTACATTGGTGGTTAAATTCCCCTCATCCAGAGGTGCCTGAATATATCCCTGAATATATGTTAATCTAACGAAGGAGGCCCAGATGTATCATAGCGGTTGGAGACTCCCTACTGAGAAAGACAGCAAAAATAGGCTTGGAGTATATATCCAAGATATTACAGAGAGGCTGCTGTGCTCATCAAACCATTTACTGCCTTCTCCACTGATTCATCTGGGAATAAGTAATACAGCCAAAGAAAACGTTGATTGCACATTCAAAGTGTATGAGGTTCTAAACAGAGAAGCGAAGGAAATAGAAACACAAGTGGTATTTTTATCAGTATTTCTTGTTAAAAAAGAACAATACAAAGGGTGAACATGTGATTATGTAGAGTATCTTAATGAGGAAACATTGGTATCACAGACCATGGCTATAATGTTGAAACGTAATCCATATCCATTCTCCATTTTTTTTAAACCTGTAACGTCCAACAAAAATATTTCTAGTAAATCTACCTTTAATTTTGTTTTGGATTAACATGTAAACTTTCACCTTCTTACTAGGCCGAAACCTATGAAAAAAGCAGCCCTCCTTGTTTTGACATACTCCTCAACTCAATGTATTATTCTACAGAATATATAGTTGGCTCAGTGATAGGTTCCACTCAAAAGGAAGCAGAGAAAGTATTATTATATTTACTTTTCTTCCTTTAGGTTTCTTGAGATTGTGCTCTTTATTTCAATTATCATATTCTAATGTTCAGAATCTCTTCTGTATAGATTTTTTTTCAGTGAGAAAAGCCAGACATTAAAAAGTTTATAGTAGGGGACATTAGAGGAAATTAGATTATTTATAGAAGAGAACCAACTTGCAAATTAAAATCTGAGCATTAATGCTCCATATTGTACAGTTGCTGTATATGATGTCTTTGTGTGCAAAGAAACCAAATAAAACTAGTGTCTTAATTTTACATGCAGGTTTAGTAATTATAATCAATGATGCACATAATTCATCACTTTAGAATTAGATTTCAATATACAGTAGACGCTATTGTGCCCTATGATTTATGACTCATATTTTAGATTCTCAATTTTAACTGTCAAATAATCTTTCTGTTGTTAAAAGAATTATACTGCATATTATACAGATGAAACAACCACTTGCTTTTTAATATTTATGTGTATTTTTCCCACTTCTGTTCTAAAAACAGGGCCCTCGGGAAGCTGTTGTTTGGCTTGCTGTACTTCATAAGGAAAAAAAAGCAGTGGAAATCTTTTCTAGAGAAATTGCCCCGGCTGGAACTGGAATGGGTAATTTTTTAAAAACTTTCCCTGTTCAGTCTCTGTTATCTGTATTTTTCTTACTTTATTTGTGATTTTTTTAAAAAATATTTATTTATTTATTTATTTACAGTATTTATATTCCGCCCTTCTCACCCCGAAGGGGACTCAGGGCGGATCACATTATGTATATATAGGGCAAACATTCAATGCCCATAAACACATCGAACCGAGACAGAGACAACAGACAGACAGACACAGAGGCAATTTAACCTTCTCCTGAGGGGATATTCGATTCTGGCCACAGGGGGGAGCAGCTGCTTCATCATCCACTCTGATGGCACTTCCTCACTTCCTCATTCCAACGTTGTAAATTAGTTAAACTTGCCTTAAAAACTATTATTGAACCATAAAAATTGTGCTTCCTTGGTGGAAAAAGTAACTGATGATTTTAATGAGTTCAGTGCCTTTTAATTACAATTTGCAGACAAGTTTGCTGAAGAATGGGCCTGGATAAGAGTTGACAACTAATGTTTCCTGCCCACTGTTTCATATCTCTCCCCCTCCCACCCCCCCAGTTCCTTTTGATCCACTTTATACTTCTGATATTTGTCTGCTTTTCTGCTGTCTCACATTTCCCTGTTCCAAACAACCTTTTCCCCTTCTTGGGTTCATCATGCCAACATTCTCAGTTTTTCAGTCTACTCATTGGCAGCATTTATGGGCGAAGCAGTAATGAAATCTTGCACTTCTTGCTTACCATCTGTCTTGATACCATAGCAACTTCTGTAATATTCAAATGTGGATAAAGAATTAATTGTTGCTGCTATTTGTAATATAATAAGAAAAAAAATATTTATGGTTCTAACTTAGAGCCAAAGAGACTTTTAATATTTACTCAGTACACCTTTATTTTCTATAGTTTAGCATCTTTACAATAAAAGACAGGAAACATTTGTGTACATTTAAAACAGGAAGAATATATGCATATTTAGAGCAAAAGGTAAGCTTTTAGGGTCTGAATTTGCACTGAATGTCTTTTAGACTTAAGTAATCATACTGCTTGGGATGGTAGAAGTACATTAGCCTTGTTGTCATGTAATTAAACAGTTCAAATGGGTCTTGATGCCTGCGTGGAAACCCTCTCTTGGACCTTTGTAGAGCTGAGCAATTTTTCTTAATATTTCTGCAATGGCCAATATAATAAACACACAATTAATTGCTTTAAAATTGTGTTTACATAAACAGGGTCAACAAAAAATCTATAGGATTTTAAGTATTACTAAGATTAGACAGATTTAACCATCCTGACATGTGTTACTGATACTGTTTACGTTCAATTGTTTTCCCGCCTGTAAAAAAATAATTTATTAAAAACACATTCCACATCTAAATAAATGTGCTGTTATATGTTATTGAAAGACAAAAGTACATTCTAAATATCTAAAGTCTTGTTGATAATGTTAATGTTGTTATTGTAATAGCATTGGTCAAAGAATTATAAATGTAAGATTAGAAAGATATCATCAGTAGAACAGAAGCTAAATAGGTCCAGATCTACAGTGTCATTCCAATGAACATATTTTGTGTGGATTCAATCATACTGATTTCAGTAAACCTGCTTCTGAGTAAACAAACATTAGATTAGTTGTAATTTTATCTTTCGTTTGCTAAAAAATGAACTTGTTTTCTTATAAATACTTCTGTCTCCATCCATCCCTATCGATCTATCTATTATTGTAGCCACGCTTGTCCCATTCACACTTTCCCTTGGCTTTCTAGAGGGAATGGTTAGACCACTTGATGGACAGTTATTTTCCCCATTTCTTTTAGATGTAACAATGGCGATCAGAGTAGCATCTTGGTAAACACCCAAGTGCACTTCTTAAAAGGAAGCTGCAAATTGCGATTAGACTTTGCTGAAGAGCTAAGAAATACTGGATGAAAAGGGAAATCAGGGAAAATCGCAAGACAGGTATATTATTTTTATTATTACTGTGAAGAATCTTAACTACAGATAGCAAATTGTTTATACGTGTGTCTTTAGTCTCTGTAGGCACACTTATTGGGAAAATTGACTTGCATGGTGAATTTTCAAAACACTGTATAAACAGATTATTATAAATCATAATATTGTGAAGAAAGATTGGGGTGGAAGGTAGATGTGGTCCAGCAGAATCAGTGCTCATGTCCTAAAGGAAAGCTCCACTTCTTGCTACTCAGTCCTTCTTGTGATTGCAGTAGCAATTCTTTTAGACATTCTCCTTTTCTTTCCTTCTGTTTTTGTGTTTTTCCTTGCTGACTTTTCCTGTGATCCCTGGACGTTATGCACGGTGCTTCTCCTTTAATAGGCAATCCTGCTGACTTATACCAAGTACCTATATAGTCTGGCATCTGATTTCTCATAGCAGCTAATGAAATCTCTCTGAAAATCTGGTGGCACAATGGAAGGGATACAAAATGCCTTGGGGCATATCCAGACACTTGAAACATTATCAGATTGGTATGCAAATATTTCAGTTGCAAGATGAATGGAAAATTAATTAAAAAAAATAATACCCAAATGCTAAGGAGAATTATTCAAGAACCAATTTAGCAAGTTCAGTAATACTCCTGAAGTCTGTTCAGTGCAAGCCAGGAATTATATTTCATTATGTTCCATGTTTTAAGCTTACAACTTTCAGAAAAAGTTCATCCAAGAAATAATTCTGTTATTTTGTTGTTACTTATTTTGAACTACCCTTTGAACTATCTCTTTGGAGACAGCTTAGATTATAAATCCTGTATTTTTATATTGTAAATTAAGGCTTTTTTCAATAAGTACATAATTATGATAAGCAGAAGCTTGGTTTTACTAAATTTTACTAAATTAGGAAATGGTTGTTTGATGGTTCCTCAGCATATCTGCCATACTCTTTTCCATAAGGAATGATCAAGCCATGTTATATTAAAATGATTCAAAACATCCCTCCCTCTTTGCCTCCATAATTAAATGAAAGTCCTTTCTTTGTCATTTCTTCATTTGAAACACTGCAGGAAAATGAATGTTAAAAATTTCCACCAGTTATCTGCAAAGAACATGAACATTTCTTACCCTTTATAAATGCTCAGTTCAGTGGATATAAAGGATCTTCTTATTTGCAAAACTAATGCGCTGACCCTTATTTCACATCAAATTGACCGGAGGTTGACACCATGATGACAGCTGGTTAATGCAGCTTGAGATTTCAAAGTGCCTGAGTATATGTAAATATTATGACTGTTGACAAGTGTTTTGGACGTTACTTCAAGAAATGTTCTAAATTAACTTGAACAGTCCCCATTTATTTTGAATACATAATCCGAAAAGATATCTTATCTCTTTGGGTGGAGAGGAAGTGAACAGAGCAATTAAAATAGATATTTGCAGGCAAAGTTATTTCTATGACGTGTGTAGTAGTTTTGTGGAAAACCCAGGTTCCAAATGGTATACAGTGCCTCCATGCATTGCACTCACTCAGAAAGTGAATCTCGAGACATAGAGAGCAATAGAAATATATAATAAATGAAGGAGGCTAGTGTGTCCTTGTGCGGTTTTATTGCACTTGGAACTGAAGACCTGTATAAAGTTATCAGAGAACTTGATTTAAAATGTAGGTTATTTTGAAATCTTTGTGTTGATAATAATACTCTAGAGCAGGGATAGTGTCAGGAGCGACTTGAGAAATCGCAAGTCACTTCTGGTGTGAGAGAATTGGCCATCTGCAAGGACATTGCTCAGGGGTCGCCTGGATGTTTGATGTTTTACCATCCTGTGGGAGGCTTCTCTCATGTCCCCACATGGGAAGCTGGAGCTGACAGATGGGAGTTCACCCTTCTCCCCGGATTCAAACTGCTGACCTTTTGGTCAGCAGTCCTGCCGGCACAAGGGTTTAACCCATTGTGCCGCCAGGGGCTCCAGCAGGGGTAGTGAGCAATACATATGGCTCTCCAGATATTGTTGGATAACTACTCAATTACTCTAGCCTTTTTTTGTTCCATGGACCCCTTTGCCAGTCAGGTGAAAATCATGGACCCCCTTTTAAAAATGCAGTAGGAGATAGTTTTGTGACACTCAACATCCACATGTCTTTAAATTAAATGTTAGAATTATTTAAAATTATGTTTTACAACTTTCACACAATTTCAATACCTGACAACCTAACACAACGCAACATCTATTCAGTCATTTTCAGCATACTTTTAGAAATCTGATGACCTGAAATCTTTCCATAGATTCCCAAGGCGTTCATGGACCCCTGATTTACTCCCTCCTGATTCCTAAAGACTCTTTCAGATCAAAACTTTGTCTTGTTAAACACCTTTTCTTTTCTGGTTTTCATGTTCTATTCTCATGACCTAAGCATTAATTGTCAACTATCCATCCATACATCCATTTCTCTCTTATCTATATCAGTTAAATAATAAAATATTAAAACAACATTGAAACTACGAAAACAAATTTAAAAGCCACCTTACAAAGATTTTGGCTTTCCAAAATGTATTCCTTTTTATTGAAATGCTACTTCTTTGTCAGTCAAAAGGTTCTTAACATTTTTAGTTTAAATATCGTGTATTATTATAGCGTAAGAAATACAAGAAATTAGAAAACATATTAGATGGGTTTGGAGTTTACTGAAGTCTAAATATGGAAAAATATTTAACAGTTTTGTGAAACTAAACGACCTTTAGAATGTTTTCCTTTTTCCTCCCATATTTAGCACCTGGTCTCACTGGAATTGTTGGAGGGCGTCCAAAAGTGTAAGTTTACTAAAGAGGAAATTCAACAATTTTTTTATCTTTTGGAACTTCTGAGGATATCATCCATACAGAGTAATCCATATACTGTATACTCTTATGTCTAATATTTTTGATGAATGACTACTTAAAATATTATTTTCAGTCTCAGCTGGCTCTTGTATCTTGGAGTGATTTGCCTGTAGCAGTGGTTCCCAACCTTTTGGTCCTCCAGTCATTTTGAACGTCAGCTCCCAGAGTTCCTGATAGTTGGCCATATTTGTGGCTTCTGGGAACACCTGAAGTCCCAAACACCTGGATGATCAAACTTTAGGAACCACTGGCTGATAGGATATTTACTGGACCATTACATTTGTAGGGTTTTGCTAATTTTCTGCTTATTTAAAAGGTTTTTGCCCCACTTATAAGGCAGTTTACAAAATTACAGAAACATGAAAGGTTACAATTAAATATGCATGTCCCCAACAACAAGTAATACTTTTTAAGTGGAGTTAATTGTTTTTTCTAGGGCTATTTTTAAAAGCAAAATTGAAAAACCTATATATTTTTCCCTGTGGAAAAAAAAATCTGAATGGTGTGGGAGTATCGGTAAGAAAGTCCTATTCTTAGCATCTACCAGCCGAATGGCTTGTGCTGATGGGTCAGAGATTAGGCCCTCTGATTCTGAGCTTAATTCTTTGACAAGTCTAAACAGTTTTTGGGTAGCCAGATAATAGCTAAAGGTAAAGGTTTTCCCCTGACATTAAGTCTAGTCGTGTCCAACTTTGGGGGTTGGTGCTCATCTCAATTTCTAAGCCGAAGAGCCGGCGTTGTCCGTAGACACCTCCAAGGTGTCTACGGACTGCATGGAGCACCATTACCTTCCAGCCAGAGTGGTACCTATTGATCTACTCACATTTGTATGTTTTTGAACTGCTAGATTGGCAGAAGCTGGGGCTAACAGCGGGCGCACACTCCACTTCCTGGATTTGAACCTGCAACCTTTCAGTCCACAAGTTCAGCAGTTCAGCGCTTTAGCACACTGCGCCACCAGGGGCAGATAATATGATTCTAAATTTTAGGTTTTAATAGACATGATAGCATCTAAGTACCTAGCTCCCACATTCGAGCTGTCACATTATGTAATAGTGTTCCCTCACTACTTCGCGGTTCACTTTTTGTGCCCTCGCTGTTTTATGGGTTTTTGCGTTATGTAAAGGGTTTTGGAAGGGGGGAAAGGGAGAAATAAATGGAGGGGGGTAGGGAAGGGTTGGAAATAAAAAAAGGGTTGTTTAGCTTCCATTCTTCTCTGCTGGTGTACTGTATATTGGAACTGCTAAAATAAAGTATAGACTGCATTGGAGTAAGTGGTCTGTGGTTTGCTCTCCTCCACACATAGAATAAATATAGTGTCCCTACTTCGCGGATTTTCACTTATTACGGGTGGTCCTGGAACATAACCCCCGCGATAAGTGAGGGAACACTATACTCTGTTTTTGAAACATTTCAAGGTGTATTGCCCTTGGAGGTAAGTAAGGCATGTTTCCTTATGGCTAGTAAACATTGAGTGCCAAACCAGCCTAAACTGGTAAAATGTTCTCCTGGCAATTAATGCTATTTCAGCCTTCATAAATAGTAGTAAACACACCCAGACATTATACCTTACCTCTCTGGAGTGGGTAATGATGTCATAAACCTTCATTCACATCAGCAGATTTTCCATTTCCCAGTACTTTTCTATTAGTCTTTAGGATTATGCTTCAGTCTGTTGATTCTCATTTCTTCCATTACTGTCTCCAGTTATGAGTCCCAATCTTTAATCTTCCTTGGGATTAAATGAGAGAGAGAAAAGAGATACAGCTATGTGTCATTTATATTGATGAGACATCAACCCAAACTTGCAAATGACATCACTCAGTAGATTTGTGTAGGTATTGAAAAGCATAAGGGACGTAAGGGATTTGTAGTTAGGTGAAATATTCTTTGGAAGAGGGGACTAAAAATCATGTAAAACTAAAACTCTCAGGATTCCACAGCATGGCAGGTATCAAAAGGCATTAAGTCTTCAGAATGTAGAATAATGCATCTTCTCTAATACTTTCAGTTATCACATTCAGTTAAGCCACTCTGAGTCCCCTTGCAGAGAGAAAAGCGGGATAGAACTAAATAAATAAATCATTTCCCGATGACCAATGGGTTATGATGAGTTTTGAAAGATTGCATGAAAACCTACTGAATTGCATTTGTCTGATATTAATTTGCTTCCCCTCTGCTCTCCCTCCAGTTCTCCAGTTCTGAAACCATTTTTTTTCCTTTATCCCAAAAAGAATATCAAGGTAAGAGCTAATTGTAGCCTGTCTCTTCTAGCTGCTGCAGCAACATTTAAAAATCTGAGTCTGTTTTCAACAACATCCTATAGTAGTATGCCTGCCTTACTTATAATAATACAGGTTCTCTCTCAATTTTACTATTTTTGGAAGCAATAACTGCTTAGGATCTTCTCTGAGGGCCAGAGAAAAGGACCCTTATCCCTCTCTGTTCTCGCAGCTATAGTAATGTTTTACACCTGGTGAGAGTTGTGGACCTAGTTTGATATTATGCATGACTGAAATAAAAATTTGGTTGCCTGCTTATTTGAAAGTACCTCCATATTAAATATATGCAGTTAACCTTCAGTGTGGAAGATTTTGGTGCAAGTCCAAACTTACATGAGGTGGAAGGGTGATTTCAACAGAAGGTCTACATGTACATTCATTGCCCTATCTTGACCCTCAATTGCAATGAAGTCAAAAGTAGCACAGCCAATATAATTTCTTCCGCTTAATGTTTGGATCAGCTTTCAGTTGTTCTGTAAGAGGAAAACCTATTGCATAAGAAAGGCTCCCAATACAAAGGTTCTGTTATTTGGTTTGCAGTAAAGCTGTGTTCTGTTCTACTGATGAATAAGGATCAGTGGGGCTTTCCTTCGGCTTTTATGTAATTGTACAAACTTCAGAACTGAGTATGTTCAGTTTCTCCAGCTTCGCAAGTTAGAAACCTTTAGCGTTCAGAAGACATGGACAGTAAGCTGATTTCTCCCCCTCTGAATTTGGAGGAGAGGGTAAGGTGAAAACATTTGTGAACACTTTCCCTAAATCAGTATTGTCTTGGGGCTTCCACCTTATTTTGTATTCAGAAAACTCTTGTGAGATAAGTCAGGCTGAAAGAGAATGGCTGATCCAACGTTACCCAGTGCAACTCTGTGCTAAAACAGCACTCAAATATGGGTCAGAATTGGAGTCTAAACACTCTATTCACTAGATTAAACCACACATAATTAACTTTTTCTATGAATGGCAGTTAAAATATTAGTCTTTTAGATATAGCACCATCAAACATCAGTTTCTTTAGCCTGGTTAGCTGTTGCAGAATCCCAGGCTTGTATCAGCAGAGATTTTATGAAAAACAACACAGGTTAGATGTGACAAAGGAGTGCTGACCACAAACACAATTAACAATCTCTTTAGCATTGTGGCTTCTGATTTTGTACGTGTGGCATTACAATGCAATTTGCTTGTTTAATATTTTAATCAGGATATTATTGCAGATTGACATATTTATGAATGGACATCATGTTGAAACATTTGAAGAAGATCTTTCATTCACTTCAGATGCACCCATTTCACCTGAGGAGCAAAAGATTCAAGAAGATATGAAAGGTACTATTTGTTGTTGAAATTTCTCTTTAGTTAATATTTTCATATGTAGGCCTTGCTTGTAATGTACTCTTCATTAATAATTTTTCCCACTCATATTATGTATAAAAAATCAGGTCAATACAGTGATTGCTCAAATCTGGAAATACAGCAAGCCCTTGATATCCACTGGGGTTTGGTCTCAGGACACCCATGGATATCAATACTTGAATACTTTAGTCCCATAATATACAATATAAAATGGTGAACAACTCAAGTGAGTGCTGGAGTCAGCCTCAGGATCTGTGAAATGGCAGGAGGCTACAGGAAAGTATTCCTACACATTTTGGCATGTGACAAAATCAGAGTTTGCTTTTTAGAATATTTTTTACAAATTCTTTTGAGTCATGGTTGAATACATGGATGCAAATCCTATTGATACAAAGGGCCAACTGTAATTTCTTTGTCAAATGTTTGAAATATATTTTCCTTAACAGTACACTTAATCAGTTGCAGTCACAGGCAATTATTAATAAAACAATATCTTTATAAATGTCCTGTTCGCAAGTAATCAAATCTTTTTTAATGTGTTATCAAACAAAAGTAAAACTTCTTAATGAGTAAAGTACATAGAATGAGAACTTGGACATAATTTGCGCAATTATCTAACATGATTTAATGTGCTGAAGATTGGGGGAATTACTGTTTTTAATAGGATAAGCAATTATTTAGGGACAGACCACATTGTTGCATTCTGTTATTCTAGTGCCTTAGGTTATTTAATTGCTAAAAACGGATTAAGCAAGTTATATAAGCAAACAATTGTTTGAGACGAAGATATTGCCGTGCCAAACTAATTACATCTGCAAGCCTGTTAGGGGCATTCTTTGTGGTAAATTTCAAAACTTTCTTGTAAATTAAGAAACGTAGAGTACCAAAAAAAGATGTCAGTAATCCAGAGTTCAAAACCCATTCATAAATTTCTGGTCCCAATTCAAAGTGCAGATTATTACCTACAAAGCCCTCAACAGTTTGGGTTCTGCCTATCTTCATGACCATATCCCCCCTATGAACCGGCTTGAGCTTGAAGATCTGCCAGGGAGTCCCTCCTGTCTGTCCCGCCACTATCACAAGTGTGGTGGGTGGGGATGAGGGAGAAGGCCTCAGTGATTCCCCCCCCCCCCCCCCCGTCTTTGGACTGCCCTCACCAGGGAGATTAATTAGGCAAGCCCACACACTGTCCTCTTTCCGGAGAAACCTGAAGACCTGGCTGTTCAACAAGCTTTTGAGTCCCTAACTGGTCTATGCAATTATTATGCAAACTTGCACTTCACCACATGCCCTCATCCCATGGTTATAGCTTTGCACTTATACCATTCCCTGTCTGATTGTTTACAGCCTGGCCACCTTACTGCCATTGGTTGATGAGTGTTGTTTTAATTGAGTTTTAAATTGTTGTTTAATATGTCTATATGTTTTATTCAACTGTTTAAATTGTGTTTTATTTTATGTTCTTTTTTGGCACGTTGTGCCGTGTGTAAGCCGTCCCGAGTCCCTTCAGGGAGATGGTGGTGGAATACAAGAATAAAGTTGTTGGTTTTTTTTAAAAGGCATATAATAATCTCACACATGAATATATTAATTTGGAGAGGCATAGGGGTTTTTTTTTGTAGGTGAAATAAAATGAGCAATGTGTTTCATTCTGTAGATTTACCAAGTGGTCCACATGCATATCGCCTTGAAGAGCTTGCCTATACCAGGAGTGGCGACAAGGGCAACTCAGCAAACATAGGTATTCTTTCATTCTCGTTTCAAAACATGAAGTCTGTGTTTACTAAATGAAGACAACTGTGATGTCACATTGGGAAAGTGCTTAACATTTAGACCCCTTTGTAATATCTACTAAATGAAGAGAACTGTGACATCATGTTGGGAATGTGCTTAACATTTTGTAATTGAGCTGTCCCCAAAGAGGGGACATGAAGTACCTAAGCTCTGAGTAACTGCTGGAAACAATTCAAGAAGAGGAGTAGCTCAGCAGAGCCTGCATTCACCACCTTGAAATTTGAGAGAGGAAGAGAGAAAAAGAGGGAGGAGTGCTTTATGTGTTTGCAGCCACACTTGGAAGGTGCTTTGGTCACGCAGTGGTTGCTTAGATGCATCTCCACAATGGGTAACTGAACAAATGGGAATGTTTTGGAAACAGCATGTATAGGGTAGAAGCATGAAGGACATTCTTACTGTCTAAAACCCTATTGCTGTAATAGCAAATTGGTGGTTGAGGATGTTTTTTCCATCGATTTCAAACTTTTCCCCAGCAACTTCAAAAGTTAGGAACTGGTCCCACCTTTTGGGACAGGAGAGGCCTGCCTTCTCTCTGTATGATTACACTCTTTAAATATCCCGTGACGTATTTAAAGAGTGTGATCATATCACCCCTCAGTCTTCTCTTCAACAAAGATGAAGCCTAGTTCCTTCAACCTTTTTCATAGATTTTATTCTTCGTGCCTCTTGTCATTCTTGGAGCAAGTTCAGAGAATGGCAACAACTTGTCTATATCCATCTTAAGTGGATATATCCATCTTGAGTTTCCCATCTGGGGTGAGAAAAGTGATATATAAGTGAAGTAAGTAAGTAAATAAATATGAGACACTCAGATATAAGCACAGATGAGGCATGGCCAATAGAGAATATAGTGCAACTATTTTCTTAACTTGGAATCCCATGTTTCTATTAATGCAGGCTAATATGGTGTTTCCCTTCTTAGATGCAGCATCACACTACTGGCTCATGTTCAGTTAATGATCAACAATAACCCCAAGGTCCTTTTCACATGTAGTACTACTGAGCCATGTATTCCCCATTTTTGTCTGTGTGTTTAGTTTTTGTAGCCTAGTGTAGAATTTTGCATTAGTTTCTATAGAATGTCATTGTATTAATTTTTGAACAATTTGAGAATCTTTTCTGCAATCCTTTTCTCTGTCTTCACATTTGGAGCTTAGGCAGCTGACTCCGAGGCAAAAGAGTCTATCCAGTATGTTTGGCTTAGGGATCAGGCAATGTTCATTTGTGCTCTTGGGCCTTGGAGGGTTTCTAATTACATATTTTTTTCTCTTTGACTTGCCTTATCTACAGCTATTTGAGGTTTTCCTTTTCACTTCCAACTCCATTGATTTCTTGTCTGATTTGCTGATTTTGTTTATACTGTTGCATCTGTTTTTATCTTACTGTGTTAAAATGTTTTCATTGTTAGCTGTCCTGGGATTGTTTTGCAAAAGGTGAGATATGAATAATTGAAATAAATGTGGCTTTCAATATGGCTTTTATTTTAGATACTTAAACTAGTAAAAAGTTTTAGTAGTGAAAATGCTGGTTTTACTTTACTGTGTACTGTGTGGCTGTCAGCTCACCACAGCCGCTCCTGAATGAACACACGAGACACTCTGTGATATCACCAGAAACTTTACTGCAGGAAACATAAACATCAGAAAAGCCAAGAATGGGAGACTCCGGCCAACCATCCTTTATATACCCTCCCCCTCATTTGAAAAGTCTCTTCCCGCTCAGTAAAACCCCGCGCAAATTCCCCGCCAAGTCCAGCAGCCGTTTCTTCTCCGAGTCCTGAGACGCAGGTGTCTTATCAATGTCAGTGACCCTGAAACTCAGAGCCACATACAGGCTCTAGTAGCAGGGTTCTGACATGGCGTCCTCCTCCCCTTCGTCCTGGAAGGAAAAGATTAAACACAACTATTGTTCTCCGCTGTCCAGAGTTCCTTTATACTTTTTTAACAGGCTGCAATGGAATACCGGGTGTACCTTTCCTAGGTCCTTGGGTAGCCTCAGCTCATAGGTCACTTCGTTTATCCTTTTCGCTACCCTGAACGGCCCTATATAGCGTGGAGCCAATTTCTTAGATGGGAACCCCAATTTCAGGTTTTTTGTGCTCAGCCAAACCAGATCTCCTTCGCCCAATTTGTCCCCCTCTCGGCGCCTACGATCTGCAAAGAGCTTGTACTTCTTTTGTGTTTCCCGCAATGCCTCTACCACGGTCTGCCACCCTTGCTTAATTTTGGCCGGCCATTCCTTGTCGGTCTGGCCCTCTCCTTCCTTCCACTCGGGTAGCCTGGGGAAAGGTGCCACCTCCTGTCCGTATACTATTTCGAATGGGGCACGACCTGTGGCCGAATGTACGGCCCCGTTAAAAGCCATCTCAGCAAACGGTAGAAGGTCCGCCCAATCGTCCTGTCTATAATTGGTGTACATCCTCAAGAATTGGCACAGTGTCTGTTGGGTACGTTCGACCCCCCCGTTGGTCGCGGGATGAAAAGCCGAGCTCAGATTCCTTTCCGCTCCTAACAGCTGTAAGAATTTTCCCCAAAATTTTGCAGTGAATTGGACTCCCCGGTCGCTAATTATTTTGTTGGGGCACCCATGTAGGCGATATACATGCTTTACATACAAATCAGCGAGCTTTTCAGCCGAGGGGAGTTTTGGCAGGGCCACAAAGTGTGCCTGTTTTGAGAATAGGTCCAATATTGTCCAAATGTATCTGTGGCCTCTGCTGGGGGGTAGTTCGCCTACAAAATCCATTGCCACGCATTCCCATGGCCTCATGGGCTCCACCACCTTCTGCAATAGCCCCTGGGGCTTCCCAGGTGGTGTTTTGCCCTCTGCACATAATTCACACTGCGTGACGTACCCCCTGGCGTCTTTCCTCATTCCGGGCCACCAGCATTGTTTGGCCAACAGTTTAATAGTCCTGGTGGGGCCTAGATGACCTGCACCCTTGTTATCGTGGCATTTCCTTAACATTTCTTGTCTTAAACATTCAGGAATATACAATTTCTTATTAACAAACACCAAATCCCCACACAGTTCTCCCTGTTCTTTGTTCGTTTGTAACCATTTGTCCATTCCATATGCTCGCTTCAACTCTTCCTCCCATATTTCTCCTCCCCCCGTGGAAATGGCAGTACGTTTGTTTTCTTTGGCCGCTTGTGCTCGAGTCAGTACTGCCAGGCCCCATTGCTTATCTAGGAAAAGGCTCCCCTCAGATTCCTAAATTCCTCCCCCGTGCTGAGGCATCCGAGAGAGAGCGTCAGCGAGTATGTTGTGTTTCCCCTGGAAGAACTTGAGTCTGAAATCAAAACGGCTGAAATATTGGGCCCATCTAATCTGCTTCGCTGATAGTTTACGAGGGGATCTCAGATACTGTAAATTTCTATGATCAGTCCACACCTCAAACGGTGTTCCACTCCCTTCCAGAAAGTGTCTCCAGCACTCTAGTGCTTTCAGAATCGCTAAGGCTTCTCTCTCCCAAATCGGCCAGTTTTTTTCTGTATCGCTAAACTTTTTCGACAGATAGCCACATGGCTTCAGGTTCCCCCCCTCGTCTTTCTGCAGCAGAACTGCCCCATATGCCCGGTCTGACGCATCGCAATGTAGTACAAAGGCCTTAGACATATCAG
Source organism: Anolis carolinensis (assembly GCF_035594765.1). Lineage (NCBI taxonomy): Eukaryota > Metazoa > Chordata > Lepidosauria > Squamata > Anolidae > Anolis > Anolis carolinensis. The sequence goes on from NC_085845.1 coordinate 51,229,465, forward strand.
GGTGCTGTAGGACAGGCTCCTCAGTAAAACGCTTTTTAAGGGCTTCAAAAGCCTCCTGGCATTCTATTGTCCAGGTCAGTTTGGCCCCTGGGGCCTTCACTTTGGCTGTTTCTCCCCTGCCTTTAGTTTTTAACAAATCCGTTAATGGCAAAGTGAGGCGCGCAAAGTCCTTGATAAATGTTCTATAGAAGTTTGCGAACCCCAGGAAGGATTGCAGCTGCTTCCGTGTTCTGGGGGCTTCCCACCCCCTTACGTCTTCCACCTTCGCAGGGTCCATCGCCACTCCCTGGGAGGAAATCCTATACCCCAGAAAGTCTATCTGGTCTTTATTGAACTCGCACTTGGCAAGCTTCGCATACAGCTTCGCTTCCCTCAACTTTTGTAGGACTTCCCTGACTAGTTCTACGTGTTGCTCCTTGGTCCGAGACATTATCAATATGTCATCTAAAAAAATAAAGACTCCCTTGTACAATAATGGATGCAACACTTCGTTGATTAATTGCATGAACGCGGCCCCTCCCCCGCATAAACCGAATGGGAGCACACAATAATTGAATAATCCGAAGGCGCAGGAGAAGGCCGTCTTCCACCTGTCCTCTGGTTTGATCTGCAATTTATGGTAAGCCTCAATTAAATCCAATTTAGTGAATATCTGTCCCTCCGATAACTGGGCGATCAAGTCCTTCACTAAGGGTAGAGGGTATTTATTTACAGTACTGATTGCATTCAGGCCCCTGTAGTCAATGCAGAGCCTCAGCGTTTGGTCCTTTTTCCGCCTAAACAACACAGGTGCCCCTAAAGGGGAGTTCGAAGGTTCTATGAAACCCCTCGCTAGGTTTTTATCAATGTACTTTCTCAGTTCCTCCTTTTCCCTAGCCGACATCGGGTATATCTTTGCCTTGGGAAGCTCTGCTCCTGGGACTAGCTCTATTTTCACTTCAACTCTCCGCTTCGGTGGGAAATTGTCTGCTTCCTTCTCGTCAAACACGTCCACAAAATCCCGATACTCTGGGGGTAATTTATCTGCCAGTTCTGCTATTCTGATAGAGTCTTCCTCCCCCCTTTTCCCCGGCTCCCTCTCAACTTCCTGGCTCCCTTCTTCCAAACTCATCCCGAAAATCATGCTCTTATCCTCCCAGTTGATTTGCGGGTTGGCCTGCCCCAGCCACGGCATGCCTAGTATAACATTATAGCTGGCTATTTGTGATATCACAAATGACACCTTTCCTTCCCAACTCCCTATCTTACACTTTACATCTTCGGCACTGTACCTAGCTAACGATCCTGATGCTGTGGATCCGTCCAACTGCGAAAATGCTATTGGGGATTCTAGGTTCGTTCTTTCGCATCCCAATCCCTCGGCCAATTCAGGGGAAATGATGTTCCTGGAACATCCACAATCCACAAACGCTTTGCAGGTTGCTTGTTTGCTGCCATTTTCAAGCTGAATGGGGACCACTATCATAGCTTTGTCCTGACTTACCAACCCCCCCGAATGGTGCCTCATCGGTGTTTCTTCCTCGGCGCGTTTTCCTGCCACGGCTCTTGATTTGGGCTGGCCTCCGCCTTCCCCTTTTCTCTGCCAGCACTCGGCAGCTCTGTGGCCCAACCGGCCGCACACAAAGCAGCCACTCCTGCTGGCGCTCACGTTCCCTGTCGGCTCCGCTCTTCTCCCGGCTGGGGCTGATCCCTCCTTCCGGCTCCCCTCTTTCATCTGCGGCCGTTGCTGTAGCGCTCCTCGGTGCCTCCTCGCCTGGTCCAGCGATGTCTCGACGCGCCCCGCCAGCTGAATCCATCCGCGCAGTGTGTCAGGCTCATCACGATGCACCGCCCAGGAAAGGATCTCCCTCCTGAGCCCCTCTTTGAAGAGTTCCATCTTTGTCACTGCAGACCATTCCGGCACCTTTTCGGCAAGGCATTGGAATTCCTCCACATACTCAGATACCGACCTCTGCCCCTGGGAGACGGTCTTCAACTTCTCCCTCGCCCGGATCTGCTCCAATGGATCTCGGAAACGGGTCTCCAGGGCCCCCATAAAGCGTCGGACTGACCCCAGACATGGGTCACGCCGCGCGTGCAGCTGAACATACCAGCTAGCCGCTCCCCTCTTCAACACTGCACCAATGGCCCGTATCCGGCTGGATTCCGTTCTAAAAGTGTGAGCATTGTCCTCCATATAGCCCCTCACCGTGGTAAGGAAAAAATCCAGTTCAGAGGACTCTCCCCCAAACTCGATCCTTAGTTCCTCTCGTCTCGGTAGGGGTCCCTGTGGTGGCAATCCCCAATTCTCCGCCCGTCGCAAGCCCCCTTGCGGACCAGTGGGCCCCGCTGCTGTCTCTCTTGGCCCTGTGCCACGCCCGGCATTCACCAGGGGCACCAGGGTCTCAGCTGGGAGCGTAGCCGGGATTCTCGGAGGCTTTTCCCCTTCGTCGTCACTCTCCTCCACCCGCGTCAGGCTTGTTTGGGTCTTGGGCCGGGCGCCGGGCTCCTTTCGCATTTCCCTTCCCTTCGGTGCTGGGAGGTCTGCAAAGCCCTGGCTGCTTCCCACGCTCACATCCCACATTGAGCCAGCCCGAAGTTCCCTTCCTCTCTCTGGCTCCGCCAAAAACGCCAGGCGCTCCATCGCCCTCGACATTACTGCCAGGGTGGTCTCCATCGCCGACATCCTCTCCTCCAGAAACACCATCCTTTGTGGGCCTGGGGAAGGTGAACCTTCCTCTCCTCCGGTGCTGTCTCCCCGCACCACTCCACGCCTCTGGGTTACCCCATTTGGCTGGGCATAAACGGTGGATGACGCCAGGGCCGCCAGCTGGTGGAACTCAGCGTCCGGCTCGGGAGTGGCCCTTCCCGACCTTCCTCCTCCTGCGCCCAAGAGCTCTTCATCCTCCACTTGCATGTTACACCTCACCGCTACAGCGGGATGGTGTCTATATTCTTGGCTTTGTGTCAGCTCACCACAGCCGCTCCTGAATGAACACACGAGACACTCTGTGATATCACCAGAAACTTTACTGCAGGAAACATAAACATCAGAAAAGCCAAGAATGGGAGACTCCGGCCAACCATCCTTTATATACCCTCCCCCTCATTTGAAAAGTCTCTTCCCGCTCAGTAAAACCCCGCGCAAATTCCCCGCCAAGTCCAGCAGCCGTTTCTTCTCCGAGTCCTGAGACGCAGGTGTCTTATCAATGTCAGTGACCCTGAAACTCAGAGCCACATACAGGCTCTAGTAGCAGGGTTCTGACAGTGGCCCTTAGTATCTTAGTATTTTTTGGATTAAAACTATGTATTTTCAAGCCTTGAATGGTTGGATTCATAGATACAGAAGCTGTGGTTGGGAGACCTGACTGTACTAGTAAGAACAGATCACAAATAAAGGTAACAGCAGTTGTGGTGGGGATTACAGTCTCCAAAGAGATTTATGTTTTATTCTGGCTAAAGTCTGTGTAACTATGGAATTTATGATAATTCTATACTGCCATTTAATGAAGTGTAGAGTCACATTAGCTTGTGTGTGTCCACACAATGCATGCAGGCTGATCCAAGTTAACCCGGGGTAAGCTGCTTAGTGTGGCTGGCTACACCAAGGTTTTTAAAAAACCACAGAGGGAGATTCGAATTCTGCAGCCGGATTTGGCTCGCCCCCTGTGTTATGACAGTAGAGACACTCATTCCAGGTCGCTATGTGCAATCCTGAATCGGTGTCTTTACAGCTATTGTGCATTCCTTGGACTCAGGCAAGCTGGAGAGTGGCTGTCCCTCATGCCCCCTAGCACCTCAATTCCCCCCCCCCCCAAAAAAGAAAAATATCACATTTATCTGAGCTCCATGCTGTTTACTTCCTGGTTCCTGCCATGTGACTGAGTAAGGTAGTTTGGAAGAAGTAAGCCCCCTCCTGCTTTTTCCAAGCTGCCTTGCTCAGTCATATGGCAGCAACCAGGAAGTAAACTGCACGAAGCTCAAGTAAATGCCAATTTTCGTCCAGGGGCTGGTTGGAGGTTAATTAGAGTGCTGGGGAGATAGAATACTGTGCCATTTCCAGCTGTGCCAAAGCAGCTTCAGCACGGCTGGTTTATAGGGTCTCTGTCTTGCCATAGTCACCAACTATGTCTGGCTATAATGTGGTGCTGAACCAGTTTGTTTTGTACTGGTTCAGGGCTGCATTTTGTGCCCAGTTTTGCATGTCTTCTTTATTTTAAGAAAATTGTATTTTTAATGTTTCATACAGAACAATAAGTGGGTGTCTTATTTGTGTGTAACGACAGGTGTCATAGCCCGGCATCCCCTCTACTATCCATACCTCAAGAAAATTTTAACTGCTCGGGCAATAGAGGATTATTTCCATCATCTTTTAGAGAAAGAAAAGTCTGGGCAGAGCTTGGTCACAAGGTATGCACTTATTTGTATTAATGCATTCATGCTATGTGTGGTTTGGAGGAACTACTTGGGATTCTTTGATTGCAAGGAAATATTCAGATTTGAAATAACCTGTCAATGTTATATTAGGCAGTAGTCCAATTTAGGAAGAATTTTGGTCACACACAAATGCTCCTAATAAAGAGTTGTTCCATTCTACAAGTATAAGTGTAGCATGATTGCCCAAGAAAACTGCAGTAAGCTATTTTTATTATAAAATGGAACTGACACTGTACTCTTGTACATTTTGAATGTGACAAAGGATCATATGGTGACAGGATCACAATATCTGTAGTACTTAAAATGTCTGAGTCAATCAATTTTGAAATTTGTGAATTACTCTGTCCAAGCCCCTGTCAGTTTATAACAGAGATTACAGTTAGAAAGATGACTTTCTCATTTCCAGAATTCTGGCCTAAATCCAGTTGCTAGTCCCAGCTAAAGTAGACCTATTGAATCAAGTAGTGGAATTTACATAAGCATTGACTCATCATTCGTTGAAAGATTCAATTAGTTTACTTTAATTGGGAGAAACAATTGGATTTAGGTCTCTATGCATTTATCTCCCCACTGCACGGTTATACTTAGATGAAAAATGGGAATTGAATGTTTTTACATTTAAATTAATGAAGGTATTTCATTGGTTAGTCTTCAAGCTGTTCTAGAAGAAATTGAGATGTATTGAACATTTGTTCTGGTTTTCTACAAGGGATTCGACTCTTACTCAGCTGTTTTTCATTTTTATATAATGTAACAACTATGTCTCATGCTTCTGTTTTAGCAAATAGTGTTCATAGTACAGGTTGAGCATGTCCAAATTTCTGAAATCCAAAATTACTCTGAAATCCAGAATTGTCCACATGGGTGGCTGAGATAGCAACACGTTTAGTTTTCTGATAGTTTAATGTACACAAACTTTGCTTCATGCACAAAATTATTAAAATATTGTATAAAATGGCCTTCAGATTGTGTGTAAGGTGTACATGAAACATAAAAAAGTTCATGTTTAAATTTGGGTTTCATCTTCATTCTGTACATGTATGCAAATAAAGGTATTCCAAAATCAGGAAAAATCCAAACACTCTGGTCCCAACCATTTCAGATAAGGGATATTCCATAAGCATTAAAATGGTCAACAGGTTTGATGAATTTATATGAAGGTGTGTCTAACTCATACCCACATGCGTCCTAGTTCTTTCTACATCATGAACTAATTTCATGAAAACATCTGCTCCACTAAAGACAGAAATTTCTAGATTAATTAAAGTTCTCCGATTAAGCAAATAATGCACATTTGTTTTTGGTGTGTCTTTTAAAGATGGGATAATATAATAGCATGAACAGTGTGAAAAAGCAATCAGAGAGAAGAAAGAACACTTTTGTCTCTCTCCTGAGGATTAGAGAGAATTATACTCACATGTTCTCAGATCTGAAGGCTTCTTAATTTCACTGTGACACAGTGTGTATGCTTGTGAGAACAAACAAGCCTTCTGCTGAAACAGAGAATGATACATAAGTAATTTTTAATTGCATCCGGAAAGAGGATTGCATTGTTACATTCCAATAATACAATTTTGCTTTTTCTCATGCTGATAAACAAATAAATACAGATAAGAATTCGTAGTGTTTCTTCAGTTCATTGTCAAGTTCAGAAAGATACTGTAGATATTATTCAATCAAATTTAAGTCCTCTTTGTAGTTAAACTGAGATGTACACAAATGATTAATGATTATCAAATGACACCAATTAACAAGCTTGGCTCAGTGCTGTGGCATCCTGGGAGGTGTAGTGCCTCAAGATCTTTAGCCTTCTCTGCCAAAGAGTGCTGGTGCCCCACCAAACTACAGCTACAGTTTCATACCTCTGAGTCTTGGAAGTTATAATGTCAAGCTGCAGTAATTCTACAGTGTAGACGCACTCCCAGTTTCCAGTGTGGTTTTCTAAAATTATCTATGATGTCATTTTCCATTCAGTTGTATTGGAAGTTCATGAGGGAAACATTTTTTTATTTTGGTAGATATGAACTGCCTGGAATATATGGACTGAATTTTGTACTAAAAAACTCGCTTGGTGGCGGTGGCACAGCATCACTGAGAAGTGATCCACAGGTAGGTATCTAATTTTGAGTGAGTGGGTCTTACTTTGATTTTAAGAAAAAAATAACCTTAACACTTTCATGAATTCGAGCCACTTAATCAAATTTTTTTGCTTTTTTCCTTAATGACATTTGTTCATTTTAACATATTGTATTCTTTAAGCATATAGTAACTGTTGCATTCTCACTGTTATTAATTAATAGAGTTCCAAATGTTCATCATATGCACTTTCTAAGTGACCATCCCACTTATTGCATTGACCTCTGGAAACACAGCTTCTGGGTAGTAATTCCAATAACCATTAGCTCATATGATGTTTTATACTGAAATTCTGTGCACTTTGGGAGGTCTTGCCTTTCATTCATGCACCTCGTTCTTCAGTTTCCCTTTCTATAGAGATCTGTTCAGCTCAGTCTTTTGCATGTATGCTTAGAAGTAACTCTCAAGTTGTAAGAACAAATCTAATTCTAAGTAAATTAAGTACAGTGGAACCTCTACTTAAGAGCATCCAAATTTAAGAGCATTTTGAGTTAAGAGCTATCACTTGGCCCTGATTTTGCTTTGAAATAAGAGCAGTATTTTGAGTTAAGAGCTTAGTCATTGAACAAATTAAACTCTTAACACAAGGTATCACTGTACACAGTGTTTTTCTTCCCAAGAATGTTGCAATATAATGAAGAGGGTACTTTTCTCTTTTATCTGAATGTGGGATTACTTTTCTTGCATAAATCTAACTATTTGTAATTTATTTTATTTTATTTTTACAGGGCAAGGCATTTGGGCAGATGTTGCTGGACTTTAACATAAAAAATGTTCCTGATCTAAAGTCTTTGATAGAATAAGATAATTATCAGCTTTCTGTTTTTAAAACTACGTTAAATAAAAATCAAGTAGAAATAAATTATCAAGTAAAAAATCAAGAAACTCCTAAATGTGGTAGCACTTAACTAATTCCCAAAGCAGAGATAATGAAATGTTATGAGTAATTCCAGATTTGTTGCTTTGCAAGGGACTGGTATTTCCCATCTACTGCTTTGAATAAAGAGCCTATATTCTAATGGTTACAATTAAGCAATAAATCTATATTTTTCTGAGAAATAACCATAGTTCCAAATAAAAGGTGCCTGTTTTTCCCAATGGTTTCTGTAAATAGAAGTAACACTAACAATACTGTTTATAGAATTTCCCTCCAGTAAAAATCATTGTCTGTTAATAGGTGCGATCCTTTGGAATTGAAGTGTTGTTACTGCTACTATTCAGTATTCTTGTTAACCATCTTCACGTCAGTATTGGTTTATATTAATTCAGAAATAGTTTACCATTATTTTCATTCTGGGCTGAGAAGGTTTGACTTGGTAATAGCTCAGTGGAGATTTGAACTCTGGTCACCTGGAGTCCTACTCCCAACTCTCAAATTACTATGTCTCACTGGATCACTTCTGTTAGTAGCATCTCTAAAAACACTAGTTACTCGTAACAAATGAACACTCAGTTAGACATAGCTATGTTTCTTGTTGAGTTTCCCTCCACTGGTTTTGTAATTGCTTTCAATCTGCAGCTAGTTGAGTATAATGTAGTATTTATTTGGTGACAATTGTTACCATACAATTACAACACTAACCAATGCACATTTGGGTGCTTCAAATGTTAGACCTGTTTTTGGGTATATTTGACTTGCTGATTCCAAAAATGGCACCAGTTTCCCCCTATCAGCTTAGTTTTTGAGATACAGAACATATGCCACCTACCAGTCTTCATCTGCTCACCCATAGAAAACCATGATAACCAGATCTAAGAAACTAGTGCTGATACGGTCCATCCAGTGCAATTTTCTAAATCAGCGCCTCAAATAAACCCAGGAACAGGCCTAAAAATCAAGACACCAAGAAAAAAAATTATAATGGATAACTTGTAGTAGTCCCTTCACATTCGCAGATGTTAGGTGTGCAGTGTCCCTGCAAAGATGGAAAAAACTTGAAAACAAATATATTATTGGGTTGCTGTGAATTTTTGGGGCTGTATAACCATGTTCCTCTGAAGATGCCAGTCGCAGATGCAGACGAAACGTAAGGAGGGAATGCTACTAGAACATAGTCATACAGCCCGAAAAACTCACAGTAACCCAGTGATTCCAACCATGAAAGCCTTCAATAAAATATACAGTTTTTTTAAAAAATCCAAGATAACTATTCTCTCAGCATGTCTAGGTTCTCCGGTGCATTTCTATGGTCAATGTCTAACCTAGAAGTCCCAAAGAGAACATATTTTTGGTCATATATAGGGTAGATAAGACTAACTTACTGGAGATTCACTTGTAATCTTGGAGCATGTTTCCCAAGGGAAAATGTACAGCAACCTACCAACCTAAATATACGTTAGAGCATCTACTTCTCAGAAAAAAAGGCTTTAATTGCAGTATCAACTCTCTGTCCTTTATCAGCAGATGTGTTTTCTTTAGAGATCCAGCTAGAATTGGTTGATAAAATTTGATCTGGTACATATAGTTCATGTTGACTCTTTAAATTGTTTATTGTTATGATTTCTGCCGCAATATTATTAACATTTTTCTCTTTAATCTTGTGTTTTATAAAAAGAATAGAGTAAATTTCTCAAATCCCTCAAAGCCAAAATAAACTTTTATTATACCTTCCAAAGAAACACAAGAGATGTACTCTAATATTTGATTCCAGAAAGAGAAAACACTTCTGATTCAGAACACAAACAAGAGCAAGGAGATTCCTTCTTCCCCCTGAATGTCACAAGTAAAGACAAGATTTGTGCCCCACTTTTTGTTATTGTGGATTATTATAACTTGATTTCAAACACATAATTGTTTTATAATTGGATAAAGTGTAATTATTTTCCAGGTTAGACTGCTTTATAATATTTCACACATTTTTCATTAGCCTGTATCATTTAAAGTCTTTTCTGACAGAAGTGGTTAGTCAGATTGTGCTGTAATACTTGCATTGGATGGAAATTAAATTATTCAAATGGCCCATCAGTATGCACATGCTTTTAATTAGCACTGATCTGTAATACAAATCTCTTTGCTTTGGGGATAGGTTTAAACTTGCCATTTTGCTATAAATTTAAAGGGCTTTTTTCCCTTTTTGAAAAATGAAAATTCAATAAAATATGCTATGAGATAGATTATATATATGCAGCCAATGAAAAATCACTCTAGATTATGTGAGGATATTCTGTACTTTTGGATACAAAGGGATTTTCTAGCACTTTTGAAACATAGCCCAGAAAACTCACAGCAACCCAACGTTTGAAACAAAGTAATAAATCATTGTGGTATCAGTCTGATGAAACAAACTGGGTCTAAATCTTTTAATAGATCTCAAAGATGCCACAAGATCGCTTTGTATTCTAATGAAGACTAGCATGACTATTTCTTTGAATTATGACCACAGTACTTTTTGTGTCAGTTTCACAATACAAAAGAAATATTCCAACAGCCTTATGTTGCTGATCAAGTGAAGCAAAAATGATCAGACTATATAAGCAATTTGAAGTACCAATATTTGCTTTTCCTATTGACATTGAAATTACTTTCAGGTACATGTGTATGAGATAAGGAAGGATCCTTTCACACATGAATGTAAGCTTTACATTAAGTGTTCGAGATCCAAAGAACTATTTTAGATAAGCCTAATCAGGTAAAGCATTTCATACTCTATGGGAGAAAAAAGAACGTGTATTTTAAAAAAGTTTTTGTGGGAATTGTCAGGTACAAACATATACAAAAATGTAGCTATTAGGGAGATTAGATGTCTAGGAATGCTTGTAAAACACTGTAAAGTTTTGCTAACACTGGCATGAGCTATTCCAGCTTCATCCAAAACTTGCATATTATACACATCATCTCTAATTTTCCTACTTGTAATCAATAGCAAAGTTTGAATGTATTGCACAATTTATGTTCACTTGAAGCATATGTTTAGATAAGTAAAGGCAAGAAAGACAGTATTAAAGGCACAGTTTGTTATGTACAAAAAAGTAGAGTATATCTGGGTACTGTTATTTCTTCATTGTTTACATGACTATGTATACTTTTAACATAAAATAAATGTGAAATTATATCAATGGTTTTGTTGTGTCCTTTTCCATCTTTTTCATCTCTGATTATTTTCTCTTTATTCATCATAATGTAATGATGTCTGACAGCATCTTTATTATTCAACCATAAAAAATTGATCAGGTCTTATAGGGTCTGACAGAAATATATATGTTTTTTCTAAACATTGTTCAGCTTTCTTTTTGATTTTGCTCCATTTCCTCTCCTGGATGGAATTTGATTGTTAAATTTGTGAATTTGATAGAGATGGGTCTACCTGGTTTCTGTGGATAGATCTCCCAAGCAGAAGACAGACCACATTCTAATGACATCTCTCACAGTTACATGCACTATATGCAAGATAGATTTACTAAATGTTAATGTTGCTGTTGTTTGGTCCTTAAACAAGAAGTAAAGTTCAAGGAAATTAGCCTTTTGTCTTAATGTGGAGTCACTAGGTCAGATTGCATTCCACACATTCTCTCTCAATAGGTTTTTCTTTATAAAGAAAAGCAGCTGTTGGAGATAGGAATGACAACCAAGGCGAGGGAGAAAATCTTAATTTATCACTGCCCCTTGCTGCTTTTTTTCTTATAGAAGAAAATATTAGGATGTTTTCCTTTCAAAGTGGAAAAACCTTGGCAATTTACTTGTATGCATATGCAAGACATTCTTTAATGGTAATATGATTTTCCACATTTACTATACCTTATCACAGCCTCCAGCAGATGCTTTAACTTAAAGAAAAAGATGGGAAGGATGTTACACTGAACTCCACATAATGTATTAATTGGCTGTATGTCAAATCTTCTGCCTATGATATCTTTCTCCATTTTCTCCACACCCCCCCCCCCCCAAAATAGAAAAGAACTGGTCTTTTTGCTTGTGGCCTAACTTCACTTAACAAAAGCTGTAGAGATTAGAAAGTGTTTACTAGCAGTTGGACCCCTCGCACGCCCTACATGTACTTCTTGCAACAGCTAAGTGAATAGAGAACTTCAGTTGAAAGCAAGCAAGGCAACAGCACCTGTGGGAGGGGGGAACCACATAGAGAAGCATCCTACTATGCAGCACTATATGTCTTTTTAGGAAGTATATTCAGTTGAACTGAACAGAATACTCAGAGTACATGCATGAGATTTTTTGTCTTGTCAGTACAGGGTAAAAAAAGCCAACTCTAAATAAGATTCTTTTTTTAAAAGGTTATAGCAGCTGTAGAAGGATTTTTCAAAAGGTAGTGGTTGGGAATGGAGTGACAAAATGTAAATATGGTTAAGAGGAGAAAGTTGGCTTGAGCTGAATCTACACTGCCATTTAACGTAGTTTGGAACTGTATTATATGGTCACTGCTGTGCCCGGCCACACATTGCTGTGGCGAAGTATGGTGGTACGGGAAATAAAGTATTGAGGAATTGTTGATAGTTAAGGTAAAGGGTAAAGGTTTTCCACTCACATTAAGTCCAGTCGTGTCTGACTCTGGGGGTTGGTGCTCATCTCCATTTCTAAGTCGAAGAGCTGGCGTTGTCCGTAAACTCCTCCAAGGTCATGTGGGATGACCGTTACCATCCTGCCAGAGCAGTACCTATTCATCTACTGTCATTTGTATGTTTTTGAACCTTAGGGTTGCTGGCAACAGCAAATCTATTATGTTGTCTTTTTTAAATATAGTTTACAAAAGCTTCAGGAGAGTCTACTACAAACGCATGAAAGAACCCTCAGAAGCTACCTGAAGAAGGGATTTTGATCCAGAAACAAGTATTACAAAATACCCTGGAATCCTTGTTGTTCTACATTCCTTTGTTTTACATTCCTTTTGCGCATCTCCGAGACATTAACTTGCATGGGACAATGATGAATTTATCTAAAGTGTGAACCACAATTTACAGAAGAAATTATCAGTTGTTTATTCCTTTGACCATGCATTTCTAAGACTTTTATCTACGTGGGACAATACTGGAATTCAAAGTGTTGTACTCAGTCACTGAACATACTTATTTTCATGGTTCACAGCAACACAATAATAATAATAAGGATCCAGCAAAAGGAGCAGCACCAGGAAACTACAGGCCAATAACATGTCTGCCCACTATGTTTAAACTACTGACTGACATCATAGCTGACAGAATTCAAGACAATCTTGGAGAAAAAAACATCTTGCCAGATGAACAGAAAGGCAACAAACAGAAAAGCAGGGGCACGAAAGACCAGTTGTCGTTTGACAAAATGATTTTGGAGAACTGTAAAAGCCGAAAAGCTAATCTTCACATGACGTGGATTGACTACAAAAAGGCCTTTGACTCACTCCCACACAGCTGGATCATCAAGTGCCTGGATGCCATCGAGATTTGTAAAAACGATGGCACCTTTATTGAAAACATGAAGGAGCATTGGAAAACTGAACTGTTTGTTGGAAATGAAAGCTATGGACTTGTCAACATCAGAAGAGGAATTTTCCAGGGAGATTCATTGTCCCCTCTGCTTTTCATTATTGCCATGATCCCTCTGTCAACAATCTTACAAAAAACAAATATTGGCTATCAAACATCTAAGAAATCTCACAAAATTTCACATCTGATGTACATGGATGACCTGAAGCTGTATGGGAAAATGGAAACTGAAATCCAGTCTCTGACCAACACTGTCCAAATTTTTAGTCCTGATATCAGCATGGAGTTTGGTTTGGACAAATGTTTGACAGTGGCATTGAAGAAGGGAAAAATCATATTTTAGTAGTCAATGTTTTTGTAGTCAGTGTTTTAAATTCATTGTGATATTTTGGTGGTAAATTTGTAAAGACAGTAATTACTACATAGCATTACTGCGCATGGAACTACTTTTTCTGTCTAATTTGTTGTATAACATGATGTTTTGGTGCTTAATTTGTATAATGATTACCTAATTTGATGTTTAATCTGCTTTTCCTGAATCCCTTCTTATTATCCAACATATTCACTTATCCAACGTTCTGCCGGGCTGCTTATGTTGGATAAGTGAGACTCTACTGTATATTTATAATCTTATTTTATCTGCTTAGAACTGGTTTATATGAGGCCTCTTCTACACAGCTGGATAAAATGCACACTGAAGTGGATTATATGGCAGTGTGGAGTCAAGATAATCCAGTTCAAAGCAGATAAGATAAGATTATAAATGAGTTATACAGCTGTGTGGAAGGGCCTTGAGTCTACACTGCCATATAATCCAGTTAAAATCTGATAATCTGTACTTTATAGGCAGTGTGGAAGAGGCCTAAGTGAGGCCTAACTCTGCCTGTCCCCTGGGCTGAGTAGGTTGCTAGGAGACCAAGTGGGCAGAGCTTAGCCTTCTAACTGCACGATCTCTTCGTTCTTCGGGGGAGGCCCTCCTCTCACTTCCGCCTCCGTCACAAGTGCGGCTGGTGGGGACGAGGGAGAGGGCCTTCTCCGTGGCGGCCCCCCGGCTCTGGAACGCGCTCCCCAGGGAAATTAGGCAAGCTGCCACCTTGGAAGTGTTCAGGAAGAGCCGGAAAACCTGGCTCTTCAAACAGGCCTTTGAAGAAGTTCCGCCCACTGTATACTGCTACTAGTGGGTTCTTCTGACCAGTTGTACCTCTTGGTTAACTCCCTGACATAGCCTCAGTGTTCACCCCAGTCTAAGGCTCTTCCCATGACCTTGTAGCACCTTAATTTCCTTCTTGTTTACAAGTTCCACTCAGTGCACTTTGCCCAGCTCATTTTATGTTTTTATTGCTGTGTTTCTCAAGTGTTTTATAATGACTGTGATTTTAATGCCTTTTAAATTTATTTGTGTGTTTTTATATTTGATATTATTGTATGTTGGTTTTATATCTGTAAGCTGCCCCGAGTCCCTCTGGGGAGATGGTGGCGGGGTACAAAAATAAAATTATTATTATTATTATTATTATTATTCTAACTGGCAATTGGATAAAAACAATTATTCCTCTCCCTCTAATTAGGACTTTATTTTTCTTTTCTTTTTGTTGTATGAACGTAGAGGCGTGGATGAGGGGTTGTGCTGTCAATTTTCGAGGTTGTGGGGCGTTTAGTTTTGTTGTTTTGTCCGGTGCTGTGATTCCATTACCCTTTTATATATATATATAGAAAAGATTGTAGACCCATATAATGCAGTTCAATGCAGTTAAACTGCAATTGCATATAATGCCATTCCAAATCTCCATTACAATATATGACAGTGTAGATTCAGCCTATAGCATTAAGCCATGACAGTGAAAGTTATATCAACCTGCATGAGTGCTACAATGAAGATGTACCCTTATTTGCTTTAATTTTATTTGGTCATTATGGGAGCAGTGAGTTCAGGACTGCTAACCTGAAGGCTGGGCTGCTGACCTGAAGGTTGAGGTTCAAATCCGCAGGAAAGGGTGAGCTGCCATCTGTCAGCTCTAGCTTGGAGAGACATGAGAGAAGCCTCCCAGCAGGATGGTAACACATCCCGGTGTCCCTTGGGCAACGTCTCTGTAGACAGCCAATTCTTTTGTACCAAAAGCGACTTGCAGTATGTTCTCAAGTTACTTCTGACACAATAAAAAAAATTGGTCATATTTCAATTTTGTCATTTTTTTCCTTTGGTTAAAGTTCTCTTTTGTCTTTATTTTTACATATTCATAAAATACAGTGAAACAAATCAATATGCATGTACATATGAATGAACCAATACAATACTTCCCAGCATCTATTAACCTGTTAGAATTAGTGTAGGGAATTTGTCTTTATTTTTAAAGACTATACTAAAACGTCTTCCAACAGCACATTCCAATAAATAAACCTCTTAGAAGTTGTAAGGGCCATGTTGGGCCAGATCCAATGCATATCCAGTTAGCATGATGTTACTACAGTAACTGACCAGATGCCTATGGGAATCCAGCCGTAGGACATGACCTCAGCAGGACCGTCTTGCACATATTCCCACCAACTGATTCTGAAAGACATACTGTTTCCTATAGTGGAGCTAATAGATAATATGACTAGCAGCCATTGACACCCTTAATCTCTATGAATGTATCTAATCCCCCTTTAAAGCTGTCCATGTTGGTGGCCTTCCTGACATCTTGTGGGACTGAATTCCACCATTTAATTAAGCATCTTGAACCATTCACTATTTTGCTGTATTTTATGAGCCTGAAATCAAGTAATGAGAGACAGAAAGAATTTTCCCTATCCACTTTGTCCAGGCCAGCAACTCAAAATGGTGGTCCATTGACCAAAAGAAATAAACATACAATTATAACTAATGAACATACACTGAACAGCAACAATTGCCAGTCCACCACATCAAATATCTTCGGAAGCATTGGCCTAAACTATGTCTAATTATACATACTTCATTTTTCTAAGCTAAAGAGCCCCAAACATAAGCTTTCTAGAAAATTATTTCAACTTCTTAGCCATGTTATTTTGTCATTTTCTATAATCTCCCCCAAATGTCATGATTTGAGATTGACCACACTATGTTTACTAAAGATATAATGGCAGATTTTAAAAATCCATTAATGATTGCCAACACAGTGGCCTTCTATTTCTTTAAAACAATAGTATCCACCCAAACTTACATCCCATCAGTCACTGCTAGCCCAGATTCTATTAATATATATGAAGCCAGGATTTTTATTTCTACATTTTGATTAATTGGCTCCAGTACATGGTTTGATGTTGAACATGGATCCCCACTTTCTGCCTAAGAGAAAGATTATAGCAAACTTCTGAGTAAATCTTGCCAGGAAAACCCTATAATAGGTTTCAATTAGGGTTGTCATAAGGCACAATGACCTACAACATCAACAACAGCAATGTGGCACGTATTATGAGATGACATGACCCGTTGGAAAAGACAACAGTGTGTGGTAAGGTAGAAAGCAGTAGGAATAGAGTTAAGGGCTTAGAGATTTCTCATTCGTAGGATCACCATAAGCCAAAGCAGCGCTGACCGTAAATAAGACATTTTACAGTTGCTAACACTAGTCTGGAAGGAATCCCACTGGATTGCAACACACCAAAATATCTGGGAGTTACTCTGGACCATGCTCTGACTTATAAGAAGCACTGTTTGAATATCAAGCAAAAAATGGATGCTAGAAATATTATTATACGAAAGCTGACTGGCACAACCTAAGGATCACAACCAGATACAGTGAAGACATGTGCCCTTGTGTTTTGCTACTCTGCTGCTGAATATGCATGCCCAGTGCAGAATACATCTCACCACATTAAAACAGTGGATGTGCCTCTTAATGAGACATGCTGCATCATCACAGGATGTCTATGCCCCATGCCACTGGAGAAACTACTATTTAGCCAATATTGCACCATCTGACATCCGTCGAGAAGTAGCAGCCAATAATGAATGGACCAAGGCATTGACATCTCCGCCCCATCCTCCGTTCGGATATCAGCCAAGTTGTCAATGCCTTAAATCAAGAAACAGCTTTCTAAGACCTACAGAGTTGCAGGAACACCTCAGCAAGCGAGAGTCCAAAAGTGGCAGGAAACTTGGAAACCCAATCCATGGCTGATACTGGATGAGAGACTCTCTGCTGGGCACACAGAAGACTGGGTGACTTGGAAGACGCTGAACAGATTGAGCTTTCTGGCACAACAAAGGGCAGAGTTAATCTTAAGAAATGGGGCTATAAAGTGGAGTCCACGACATGCGAGTGTGGAGAAGAGCTAACCACAGGCCACTTACTACAATGCAGCCTGAGCCCTGCTACATGCTCAGTGGAGGACCTTCTCACAGCCTCATCAGAAGCACTTCAAGTGGCCAGCTTCTGGTCAAAGAAAATCTAGCATAATGCCAAATTTTTAACTCTTGTGTTTTTAAAATATATTATAACTGTACCCTTAATTTGCTTCTGACAAGATAAATAAAAATAAATTAGATGGCAGTTCAACTATATTTAAGTTGAATTGAGTTCACTCCCTATTAAGCATGCATTTTAAACTAATGATAAAAGGATGATCTAGAGTTGTGAGGTATAGACTATTCACAAAAAGCCTTCTGCTGTATGTGGCAGTTGGACATACAAAACTATTTTAAAAATCAGCCAAACAGTAGCCAAAGTAGACACTGCAAACCATGTAAGGATTGGAACAAAAGCTATCTGAAATTGTCTTCGAATTTCAGTTAAACTCATAATGTTAAGTATCTGACATTTAATCTGGATGGAGTTGCCATTTTAAATTTTCTTACAAGGCAGATAGGCAAGCACCCATGCTGTTTGTCTTCCTGATGTTTAAGTGGCCCCTACTAATAAAGGAAGTAAAGTTAAACCATCAGCTGTTTCTAGGTGGTGGAAGTAGCAAGAAGAGGACTGTTGTTTTTTTATGTGTGTCTTTTGTGATTCACCCAAGCAATTGAGGCTTTTACAGCAAAAAGCCCAAGTATCTTCTCCAGTTTCATTGTCCATTTCCTCTCCGGATTTACTTGTAATGGACCCCTGCCATTTAAAGTATTGGGGGGGGGGGGGAGAAGCTTAAGAACCACTTTGAGAACAAAAACAAAGGCCATTTCTATCTAGATGATAACAAATAGTTGAGAATGTCTTTTTTTTTTTACTTTCTAAGTGTCTAGATTTAACTTTTAGCTGGCCTGGTCTCTAGCTACTGAAAATGCCACAAGAACTTTCACCAGTACTTTTTAAAGTATCTCTGTAGCAAGCAGTCAGAAGAAGTGTCATCAGATTCAAATCCCAAAGTTTCACATCTGAAAGAAATTGCAGCATAAGTATTGGTAAAGATTCAGACTTGTGAAATGACTGTTTTAATCCAGAGTTTGGGAGTTATTTATGGAGCTACAGTTTATCAAATCCACCAGCCAGCAATGCCAGCAGCCTCACTAATTAAAGGATTCTTTGGGATCTATAGTCCAAAAAGTAAGTTTCCCAGGTTCTGCTAAATTACTTTAATCTCTCCTAGAAGAGATTTGTACAGAAACCCCTTTGAGCCCTCAGGGTCACATTGCACCCTTTGTTAACACAATCTACAAGCAGAGAACAAGCAATTCCCAAAATGCTACCTGTAAACTTTGAAGAGCTGAAAATACTCATCTTTCTGTTGAAGAAGGTTTGGATAGATGAGAAGTAGAAGGAAATGTTTGCATTTACAGTGCAGAATTAACATAGTTTGACATGACTTTAACTGCCATGGCTCAATGCTATGGAATCGGTAGCTCGGTAAGGCACCAGCATTAATTGTCAAATAAGGCTAAAGTACAGCTCCCATGATTCCATAGCATTGAGTCATGGCAGTTAAAGTGGTGTCAAACTATGTTAATTCAACAGTGTAGACCAATGTTTCTCAAACTGTGCTCCTCCAGGTGTTTTAGACTTCAGCTCCCAACAACCACAGCCAGCTTACTAATTGTTAGAAATAGTGGGAGCTGAAGTCCAAAACATCTGGAGGAGTACAGTTTGATAAACTCTGGTGCAGATGCATCTTTTGTCTCCAAAATCACACTTTTGGCTAGATAATTTTCCTTTCCACATGTTTATACTATCCAACCATTTTCTTGCTCTGATTTGGCTCCGTCTGGCCCCACTTGTTTTCTCCCACCCCCCCTTCACACTGGATGCCCCTAGCATTCAAGAATCCAGAGACCAAGCTGTGTGAAACAGATACAATAAGTTAATAAACATTTATTTTGGAAGCATAATATTACCCCCTGACTGGATGGCTCACCTGTACCAAACTGTAGCCCTGGGCATTTGAAGAGAGAGAGAGAGGCAGGTGCGCATTTTTCAGCCCAAGAGACAGAATATTGAAGACCAGTTCTAGAATTTGCCATCCAATTGCTGGCTGGGGGATGCTGGGAACGCAGTCCAGAAAGTAACAATTCCAACTGTTGCCAAGAGATGTCCTCCATGACCTTGTATCCTGTATCCCAACTTCTGTTTCCCAGCCTTGGGGATGATGACAGCTATAATCAAACACATCCTGATATAGGCTGGAGAAAAGACATAATAAATAATAATAATATTATAATAATAACAACAACAACTTTATTTTTGTATCCCGCCCCATCTCCCGAGGGGACTCGGGGTGGCTCACATGAGGACTAGGCCCAGCACAGCATAAAATACAGTAGCAAATGCATTTAAAATAAGGACATATAAAATAAGCATATAAACAATAAAACATAATGAACAGTCAACCAGTAGTCGAGGCACTATTACTGTAAGGATTCCTGAGCTGCATCTCCTTGTGGCCACCTGGGATTTGTTGTTGTGCAGCCATAGATTCAAATGACAGGAAGAAGTTCCTAACAGTGAGAATTGTTCAATGGTGGAATATGTTGTTTTGGAGTCCAGTGGAATTGTCTTCCCTGGAGGTTGCTAACCTGAGACTGGATGGCCCTCTGTCAGGAGGGCTTTGGTTGTGTCCTCCTGCCTGGCAGAAGGGGGTGGACTGGATGGCCTTTGAGGATCCCTCCCTTCCAACTCTAGTGGGATATAAGCTGCCTGGGAGTCAGGCGGGGCTCCTTCTATGGAAGTTTAGAAACTGAGGTAGGGTGGCTGTCTGTTGGGAGGGCTTGGGTTATGTCTTCCTTCCTGGAAGAAAGGAGGAGGTTGGACTGGATGGCTCCTGGAGGTCTCTTGTACCTCAAGGAGTCTGTCATTTGAATGCAAGCTGCACACCTGCATCCTCATTGTTGTGGGTTTCAGTCCTGGTTGAACATCCTAAAACCTTTACAGAGAGTTGTCCCAGATCTCCCCGTGTTGTCAAGACAGATCCCGAGGCATTTCTGTCTTTCACTCCTGATCTCTTTCTACAGCAAGGGTGTCAAACTCATTTTCACTGAGGGCCACATCAACCTTATGATTGCCTTCAAAGGGCCGTTTAATCCATGGAAAGAGAATCTGTGGATTCAGAGATCAAACTGTCTTTTTTATATGTAGTGGTTGGTGCTCTTTAGTTTTTACCCCGTTTGGGTCACCAGGTTATTGAATGACAACTTCCATCACTTTTGATTATCTGCCATGTGGACTGAGGATAATGGGAATTGCAACTCAACAGCACGTGTGGTTGGAGAAAAGTCAAAGAACATTTTAAAGTCAGACATCATATCCACAAGATTTGAATCCACATTCAAACCTCACTATCCTGACTGAACAGAACAAACTGCAGCCTTCCAGATGTTACTGTATCACAACGCCCATCAGCTCTAGTCATGATGTCTAATGAGGAGGAATACAGGAGTTGGAATCCATCACCCAGAAGGCCACATCAAATGACATGGTGGGCTGGATACGGCCCACGGGCCTTTATTTCAACACATGTGATCTAGAATTTAGGATTCTTGGGTATACAATCTCTCCAAAAATGTTTATCACATTTTTTATCTCAGCCTTTCAGGTGGTGATGCAGTTGGACCTGGAGTTCCTTGTGTGTTAGTGAAAAACCTCACATTCCTGATCTTGGCAGATTTTTGGAAACTAGAAGCCTTTATGGTCACCATTCCAGCAGATCATAGATTCTCTTTCTTTCAACAGCAGCCAAATTACACTGTGTAACACGATTTTTGTTTCTGGGTTATAAATGTCATTTCCTAATTGGTTCTATCACAAAAACATAGAAAAGGTGTATTAAACTACAAAATCAGTTTTTGTGGGACATCCTGAAGGACATTTTGCTATAGTTTTTCAATGAACATCTTGAGTCTCAACCAATTCAACATAGTTTGTGGCAGCCACAAAAACAAAGTTTCTGGAGCATAAAAACTTTCAAAGTACAGTAGAGTCTCACTTATCCAAGCTAAACGGGCCGGCAGAAGCTTGGATAAGCGAATATCTTGGATAATAAGGAGGGATTAAGGAAAAGCCTATTAAACATCAAATTAGGTTATGATTTTACAAATTAAGCACCAAAACATCATGTTATACAACAAATTTGACAGAAAAAGTAGTTCAATATGCAGTAATGTTATGTTGTAATTACTGTATTTATGAATTTAGCACCAAAATATCACAATATATTGAAAACATTGACTACAAAAATGGCTTGGATAATCCAGAGGCTTGGATAAGCAAGGCTTGGATAAGTGAGACTACTGTATTGCACAAAAACAGGAAATAACACTTTCAAACCAGGAAAATGAATCTTTTCAAATTTTGTTACATACTGTTACTCGTTTTTCCCCATAGAAGAGATCAGCACGGTTTGAACCCTATGCTGTTTTCAAAGCCTAAGTGCTTTAAAAAACTTTGAGCTTCCAGGTGTTCTTGACTCCAACTCCCAGAAGCCTCAGCCAGTTTGGTCCACATTCAAGGATTCTGGGAGCTGGAGCCTAAAGCACCTGGAGCCTAATTTTGATGTCACTTTAAGCATCAGGGATCACTGTTACAGAATCGTGGGAGCTGAAGGTTTACAAGCGCCTCTTCTGCCAAAGAGTGCTGGTCCCACACCAGGATGCCAGGACAGTTCAAAGTGGTGCCAAACTGCACTGATTTCACAGTGTGGATGCACTCTAAGACCCAAGTGGGAGGCAGAGCCGAGTTCCTCATTCTTGGCTGCGCCTCTCGGTCCAAAATGACTCAAAGGAAGCAAAGGAAGGCCGGGCAAAGGCAGGGCGGGGGCCGGGAAAAGGAGGAGGAGGAGGAGGAGGAGGAGGCAGGCAGGGCTCGAAGGCTGGCGTTGAGAAGCAGCCTCCTCCTCCTTTCCTTCACTCCAGCCCCGCTGCTTCCCTCCCTTCCTCAGGTAAGACAAATCGCCTTCTTAGATCCCCCGCCAGATGCATGCACAACGAAGAGTAGCTTTGGAGATGATTCGAAAGAGAAGCGAAGGCATTAGTGTTAGAATAACTTTGCTCAAAGTTTTGAAACATCCCATGCTAAGTGAGAGGTTCTCATCGTCGCCTGCGCCCTGAGCAGCCAACTTCACTTGGAAAGTTTCTCTTGCAACTTGGCCGCACTTGCCTGCTTATTGGCCTCTTTTGCTCAGTTAAGGGTCTATATCAGGCATGGGCAAACTTGGGCCCTCCAGGTGTTTTGGACTTCAACTCCCACCATTCCTAACAGCCGATAGGCTGTTAGGAATGGTGGGAGTTGAAGTCCAAAACACCTGGAGGGCTCACGTTTGCCCATGCCTGGTCTATATATCTTTGAAAAGATATATAAAATATAGGATTGAGGATAGGTAGACTTGGGGGTCTCTCAGTCACAGGGTCCCCGAAAGCACCAATCTATGTCTGCATTTATCTATGTACTAGCTGTGCCTGGCCACACGTTGCTGTGGCGAAGTATGGTGGTATGGGGAATAAAGTATTGAGGAATTGGTGGTAGTTAAGGTAAAGGGTAAAGGTTTTCCCCTGACATTAAGTCCATTATAGCTGTGTGGAAAGGCCTTGAGTCTACACTGACATATAATCCAGTTAAAATCAGATAATCTGTATTTTATAGGCAGTGTGGAAGAGGCCTAAGTGAGGCCTAACTCTGCCTGTCCCCTGGGCTGAGTGGGTTGCTAGGAGACCAAGTGGGCAGAGCTTAGCCTTCTAACTAGCAGCAATTGGATGAAATACAATTATTCCTCTCCCTCTAATTAGGACTTTATTTTTCTTTTCTTTTTGTTGTATGAACGTAGAGGCATGGATGAGGAGTTGTGCTGCCAAGTTTAGTGTTTCTGGGATGTGTAGTTTTGTTGTTTTGTCCTAGGCCGAAATTTCATTACACTTTTATATATATAGATATTAGCCATTGCAATTGGGGGGGGGGGGGGGGCTTTCTGGGCTGGTTTGCGAGGAGTTTTGTGGCTTCAAGGGCTCCCTCTCCGGGTGCATCCATACTATAGAATTGATGCAGTTTAACTGTCACATCTCAATGCTATGGGATCCAGTGTATTGTAGCTCTACAAGGCTTCTTTCCGCCTTCTCCACTATCCAGCTGCAGTTCCCACAGTTCCAAAGCATGACGCCATCGGAGTTAAAGTTGTGCAAAGGTAAAGGTTTCCCCCTGACATTAAGTCTAGTCATGTCCAACTCTGGAGGGTGGTGCTCATCTCCATTTCTAAGCCAAAGAGCCGGCGTTGTCCGTAGACATCTCCAAGGTCATGTGGCCAGTATGACTGCATGGAGCGCAGTTACCTTCCCGTTGGGGCAGTACCTATTGATCTACTCACATTTGCATGCTTTTGAACTGCTAGATTGGCAGAAGCTGGGGCTAAGAGCAGGAGCTCGCCCCGCTCTGTGGATTTGAACTGCCGACCTTTTGGTCAGCAAGTTCAGCAGCTCAGCGGTTTAATCTGCTGTGCCCCAAATTTGTGCTAAACTGTGTTAATTCTGCAGTGTAGAAGCATGCTCTGCCACACTGAAAAGCTACTTTCCCTTGGGTTTGCCTTCATGTTCTGTGTTGAGACATGACATTTTGAAGGCTCTCTGTAGTTTGGGAAGAAATGGGTCGCCTGAAACTTTTGCCAAGTAGAAACAGCAAAAAATCTTGCTTCATTTTGGGGTGGGCATTGATGCCCTCTGACTTGGAAACACTGAAGGGAATGCTTTGAGCATGCAAGGAGATTCCCTCCACAATGAGCTTAGCAGTAAGAGGTCCTGAATTTGCCAGAGACTTTATTTTCTGTGTCAGAAGCGACTTGAGAACATATTGCCAGTCGCTCCTGGTGTGAGAGAATTGGCCATCTACAGAGATGTTGCCCAGGGGATGCCCAGATATGTTACTGGGAGGCTTCTCTCATGTCTCCACAAGCTAGAGCTGATGGACATAAGCTCACCCCATCTCACAGATTCGAAACAGCAACCTTCACGTCAGCAACCCAACCTTCAGCTCAGCAGTTCAGTTGGTACAAGGGTTTAGCCCATTGTGCCACCGCAATGAGACTGATCTGGGCTTTTCCACCATTATTATTATTATTATTATTATTATTATTATTATTATTATTATCATTATGTTTATTTATACACAGCTTTCTCTCTCCATAAGGGTGATTGTATGATTCCACACATACCCCTTTCAAAACATGTAGGGGTCTACCTCTGAAAAACCGAGCATTGAAACCACTCAGCTATCAGGTTCATGTGCAGTCCAAAAATCTGTCACTGAAGGAATCTAGAATCGAAAATATTGGTTTTGTTACCTTGAATTATCCACTTTTCTTTTTTATTAGCACCACAATCCCTCTGATGTATTCTGCTGTGGATACATCCTGCAAGAAGGCTCACATCCAAAGGATGGACTCACACACAAGAAGCGGCTTGCAGTATGTTCTCAAGTCGCTTCTGAAACGATTAAAAAAAAATACCACAACATATGCTTCCCACTTTGCAGTGCCGGTCAGTATTCTTTAAATGCTTGCTACTTGAATGTTGTGGCTTGAAGGTTATACTATGCTTCTAGAGACTAAGGTTCGAATCCCTGTGTTGTCATGGGAATTTTGGTCAAGTGACACTCTCTCAGCCTCAGAGCAACGCTAAGAGAATCTCATGCCAGCCTTAACATTGACATAAGTCAGAAATGAGCTGAAAGGACACCACAACACAACCTGATTTGGCTTGATAAGCTTGTCTGTAATAGGAATTCTATTCAGGGCTGTAGTTCTGTACACAACTATCTGGAGGGAAGCAACACTAAAAGCACTATAATAGAACCGAATTCTTGGTAAACATGTTGGATTCACACTAAGAATAATAGTTGGAAGAGACCCTTTGTCCATGGGAAGCCTGCACAAGTCAGTGCAAGTAAATCCCACTGGAATTATTTTCTACCTGCTATATCATGTTTAGGATTAAAGTGATGTAATCCAATCCTCTATAAAAAGTTCTCCCAAGGAAATGGGTATTCCTTGCCTAAGAAAACTCCATGAAATTTAGTGTAATACTCATGTGTTTGTGCATGCCATCAAGTCATGCACATGACTTGAAGGCATGCACATACACATGAGTATTATTTTTTTTCTGTGTCAGGAGCGATTTAAGAAACCACAAGTTGCTTTTGGTGTAAGAGAATTGGCTGTCTGCAAGGACGTTGCCCAGGGACACCCCGATGTTTTGATGTTTACCATCCTGTAAGACAGTGGTTTTCAACCTGTGGGTCCCCAGGAGATTTGGTCTACAACTACCAGAAATCCCAGCCAGTTTACCAGCTGTTAGGATTTCTGGGAGTTGAAGGCGAATACATCTGGGGAGTCACAAGTTGAGAACCACTGGTGTAAGAGGCTTCTCTCATGTCCCTGCATGGGGAGGTAGAGCTGACAAGCAAGAGCTCACCCCGCTCCCTGGATTCGAACTGCCGAACTTTTGGTCACCAGTCCTGCTGATACAAGGGTTTAACCCATTGCACCACCGAGATTTGAAGGTTTCATGTTGTTAATAGCAGAATTTGGACAAGTTATTCATTTATACTACAGCTCTCATCATCCCCCAGGCAGCATAAGAAATGCGGTATCTGAGAATCTTAGTCCCTTATAGGAATTTCCCCAAGTTCTGTATAGTAATATAGCAACTTTTGACTAAATCCACTCTCCCAGATGATATGTTTGAATTTCTGTACATCTTTATAATCTGTCAAGATGAAGTTTTCGAAACTTGTGTAACAAAATCCTCAATGCAATGCTTGATCTGGGGCTGATTTTGTTGTTTTTATTGTTGTGCCTTCAGTCATGAATAAATCATCCGATCTCCTGGAGCATGTTTTCTGCAAGAGCCACTGTCTGAGTCAAGGTCTGTTTCATTCTACAGGGGCCACCCACTTGCCTGTCTGCCAATCAAAATGGATTCGGTTGGTGGGATGGACCCTCTTGCTGTGATAAAAAGGCAAGATTTTGAAGCCGACTGAGGCAATAACAGGAGCAGCTGTGGCGGTGGCAGCATCCAGAAACAAGATCATGAAGAACCCTATGTACGAAATAGTGTCGCTGCTACTGGAAAAGTTTCTCCTGATCACCAGGCTCCTTGGTATGGGCTCCAGCAGTGAGGAAGATGAAAAGAAAAAACATGCTTCTTATTATGACACAACCTATTTCAAGCCAGGAGATTTGTTGGAAGTGCCCCGCACGCTTTTCATTCACTTTGGCATCTACCTGGGTGACAACCGGGTGGCCCACCTGATGCCAGACATCCTGCCAGCTCTCACCAACGACCAGAAGCAGATCCAGAAGGTGGTGACTAATAAGAGACTCATCTTGGGCGTCATTGCCAAAATGGCCCGGATCCGTGTGGACACAGTGGAGGACTTTGCCTATGGAGGCTGCATTCTGGTGAACCACATGGACAGGCTCTTCAAGAACAAAGTCCTGAGTAATGAAGAGGTGGTCAGTAGAGCAGAAAAGTTGGTGGGGGCCACAGACTACAGCTTGCTTTGGAACAACTGTGAACATTTTGTGACCTTCTGCAGATATGGCTCTGGGGTCAGCTTCCAGACTGACAAGGTAAAGACTACCGTTGTCCAAAGCTATCCAGACAAAGGGTGTCAGTCTCCAATCTAAGCTTTAGGATGCACTGGAAGAGGGAAGGATAAAGGTGCAATGGCTTGCACATAGTTGGTTGGTATCTCTGAATGGATTTTCCTCCCTGAAACAGAAAGTGGGATATATGATTAGGTAACCATCTGTTTAGAGGATGTCCTTTTATTCTAGAGCTTGAAAATGTTCCTTTTTGAACAATAATTCTCCGAACTGGCCAGGATAGCCAGTTGTAGTATAAAAAAGTAATTTATGAACTCTGGCCAGCAGTAACAAACTCTATTAGTAAATGTGTTGTCGAAGGCTTTCATGGCCGGAATCACGGGGTTGGTGTGAGTTTGCCGGGCTGTATGGCCGTGTTCCAGAAGCATTCTCTCCTGACACTTCGCCCACATCTATGGCAGGAACCCTCAGAGGTTGTGAAGTCTGCTGGAAACTAGGCAAGTGGGGTTTATATATCTGTGGGGAAAATAACTCTTGTTTGCTTGAGGCAAGTGTGAATGTTGCAATTGGCCATCTTAATTCGCATTGAATGGCCTTGCAGCTTCAAAGCCTGGCTGCTTCCTGCCTGGGGGAATCCTTTGCAGGGAGGTGTTAGCTAAAGTATTCCCTCAGGCAAGAAGCAGCCAGGCTTTGAAGCTGCAAGGCCATTCAATGCTAATCAAGCTGGCCAATTGCAACATTCACACTTGCCTGAAGCAAACAAGAGTTCTTTCTCCCACCTTGGACCTTCCACAGATATATAAACTCCACTTGCTTAGTTCCAACAGACCTCACAACCTCTGAGGATGCTTGCCATAGATGTGGCCAAAACGTCAGGAGAAAATGCTTCTGGAACATAGCCATACAGCTCAGAAAACTCACAGCAACCCTCTATTAGCTAAAATAAATAAATAAATTCAAATCAGTCATAAACATTAATAAAGGAATAAAACTTAATCAGTCATAACATCTTTCCTGTGATCCAAGTCCTAACTTGCCATGCTTCTTTCAACAAGATGATTCCCCTGACATCTTGTGTGTTTCTCTAACCTGAATAAGCAAAAAACATTGCTGCCACCAGATCATCCAAAAAATGGACAGTGTGCTTGATGCTGCTAAGACAACACAGGCATAATGTTATTACTCTAGTCATCTAGTTCTTCTCTCTGAACATGGATCCAGTACAGAGTCATTATTTTCTAAATAAAATAAAATAAACAATACTATTCCTAGCTGTAAGAGTAAAGGCAATTGTCTGAATGAACTTCTAAGGAAGGAACACCTATAAACAACACTCTCTGGTCAGGATTTATGTCAGGATGCCGACATTTCTTTAGCTTCTGTCTGGTGTTTGTTGGAAATTTGGCAAGTCCTTTTTTAACACTGAGGTTTACTCTTCCTCTTAAACCAGTCACCTGACATCTTAACACATTAAGGTTGAATAGTATTTAGGTAGACTGCTAATGGCCATAGCAGTTGGGATGTTTTTCAAAGACCTTTCCACCTAACGAATAGTGTTTAAATGGAAAGTAGAGCTCCGTGTATATAACCCCCCTTGCTTGTTTTTAGTCTCCAGGTTTGTCCTCCCCTTCTTTTTTAAACTTTTCTTTTAGTGTGGGAAGAATTTTGATTCTTCTGCTTAGTAGCTTTCTAAAAGCAAGACTTGAAGCATAACATTTTTCACACAAAGTAGACACATTTGTGTTAGCCAAAAAAAAAAAAAGGGGGGGGGGGACCTTCATTAGGCCAATCAAAAGGAACCTCCGGTGGTGCAGTGGGTTAAGCCGCTGAGCTGCTGAACTTGCTGACTGAAACATTGGCAGTTCAAATCTGGGGAGTGGGAACCTTTAGGTCAGCAAGTTCAGCAGCTCAGCTGTTTAACCTGCTGTGCTGGTGCACTTTTGGATACCTATTATAAAAAGCAGGGAGAGGTTAGATGAAGCTGGCTATGGGATTCTGGGACTCTATAGTCTCTTTCACCCACGCTGGGCCTGCCACAGATATATAAACCTCCCTTGCTTAGTTTCCAATATACCTCACAACCTCTGAGGATGCCTGCCATAGATGTGGGCGAAACATCAGCAGAGAATGCTTCTGGAACACGATCACACAGGTCAAAAAATTCACAACACCCCAATCTCAGTATAATTTTATTAGCCTCTCTTTCTTGTGAAATAAAAATGAACAAGAGTGTATTGTTAATTGTTAATCCACTATGTTTTGCCATTATAATCTAGAAAGCAGTGAGAGCCTACCATGTTTTCTTTGGTAATGCTTGTGTGATGCAACAATCAAACATTAGAATGGTTGCTTTTCTATTACAGCACACAGAATCCCTCAGTCAGCATTGCAACTGGAAAAATTCTAACAGTTGCTGAGAGAAAAATAACCTAATTCCCGAACTCTAGGCCAACTGAATGTGTTAAACTCAGGGTGCTGGGTGGTGGTTACTAGCATTAGAGTTGATTCCTTCTCCAACATTTGAGTGAAATAAAGGTCCGTTTGTGCAGGGATTGAGGGCAGCAGGAGCAGTGGCTTCAGGTTGGCTCAAGGGCATGCTTTACAAGCAGAGTTTACTGAAGTCTGCGAAAGGAAACACGTCAGGTTTATTTGGGTCCCAAGCAAATACTTTGCTGTAGTGAAGGCACTGTTTCTGGGTGGCTAATTAGAATGGAATACATATTAGCTCTCTGTGCTCTCTGTGAGCAAGAAATAAGAGCAAGGGCTTTTTTTTGGCTTGAATTTCTCTCTTTTTGTTTTTTTTAATACTGAATTTGTGTTTAATGCCAGTGAAGTCTGCTAAGTCTGCCAGGTCGCTGAGAAACAAGCCCAGGTTTTAATTGGTGTTACTGTTTACCACTGCTCATATAACAGGGGTTTTGTATAATGTTACAATAGGCTAATAAATAGCTTGGGTGGAAAAAACGCACAAACTTAAAACCCTTAAGCCCCCTGGTTTCATTTTTTCAAAGTGCATGCTTCTTTTAGAAATAGGACACTTAGTTCTGTAGCCTTCATTTGGTCAGGTTAAATACTCTTTAATTAATGTATACCACAATAATATTAATTTTTCAGTCCCCCAAATTGGATGTCATTGTGAACTGGCTGACTGGCCAAAATCTATCACTTGGTTTGAGTGCTGGATTAGGACTCTGAGAGACCAGGGTTCAAATCTATACTCACCTATGAAAACCCTCTTGAACAGTTCACAATCTGCTGTCGAAGGCTTTCATGGCCGGAACCACTGGGTTGCTGGACCATTCTAACAACCACCATGTCTGACTACACATAGAAGCCATTGAAATCCACAAGCACATGGAAATTTTCAACAGAAAGGAGGAAACCATGAAAATGAACAAAATCTGGCTACTAGTATTAAAAATATATATCTAAAATCAGGGCAGTAAATAAAGAACATCACTCAGAAGTCAGGGAAATTCAATACAAGAAACAATCAGGGACAACAAAGGATTCCCCCAGACAGGAAGCAGCCAGGCTTTGAAGCTGCATGACTATTCAATGCTAATCAAGCTGGCCAATTGCAACATTCACACTTGCACACAAGCAGACAAGAGTTTTTTCTCCCACCATGGAGCTTCCACAGACATATAAATCCCACTTGCCTAATTTCCAACAGACCTCACAACCTCTGAGGATGCCTGCCATAGATGTGGGTGAAACGTCAGGACAGAATGCTTCTGGAACATGGCCATACAGCCCGGACAACTCATAGCAATCCAATTCACAATCTCTCAGCCTCAAAGGCGATGGCAAACTCACTGAACAATTAGTGCCAGGAAAACTCCATGCTAGGGCTGCCTTAGAATCGCCATAAGTTGGACATGACTTGAAGGCACAAAAAAAAAAAAAATTGTTTCAAACCAGTGCACATATCACCGTTTGGGTGCCATTTTGTGCAGAAACTACCAAGAGGGAGGAACATAATATAGGGTGGGTAACAATCAAATCATTTTAAAGTTCTGCTCCATCAATACAGACTTTGCAATCACCCACGCAAATTCTCTTAAAATAGCAGAATAGCCTCCTTGCGCATGCTATACAGCAAAGGATGGGGGAGATTTTAGCCTATTAGTTGTTTCAGACTACAACTCTCAGAAGTCTAGGACAGCATGTCCAATGGTTAAGTATTATGGTTGATAGGGATTATGGGAGCCCCTGGTGGCGCAGTGGGCTAAACCCTTGTGCTGGCAGGACTGCTAATCTGAAGGTTGGGTTGCTAACCTGAAGGTTGCCGGTTTGAATCTGGGTAGAGTGCGGATAAGCTTCCTCTGTCAGTTCCAGCTCCCAATGTCGGGACATGTGAGAAGCCTCCCACAAGCAGAGCCGGTCCAACAATGAGGCGAATTAAGCAGTCGCTTGGGGCACAAAACATACAGTCGAGACGGCTTTTTCTGTTGATTTCTTGTAAAACATGATGTTTTGGTGCTTAATTTGTTAAATCTTAATGTAATTTGATGTTTAATAGGCGTTTCCTTAATCTCTCCTTATTATCCAACATTTTCATTTATCCAATGGTTTTATTTTTCAGTGATTGGTTTGGGGGGGGGGGCGCCAAAATTCTGTTCGCCTACACTTGAAAAATACCTAGGGCCGGCTCTGCCTACAAGAATGGTAAAACATTAAAACATCCGGGCATCTCCTAGGCAACGTCCTTCCAGACGGACTATTCTCTCACACCAGAAGCGACTTGCAGTTTTTCAAGTTGCTTCTGACATGACAAAATGGGTGATTGGGGGGGGGGGGGCGGGGCGGGAATAACAATTCACAGTGGCATTTTACTGGATGGTTTTCCGTTTTCCGCTTAGTTTGTATTCTCAATGTTTTTGTTTTGGTCTTTGCAGTTCTGTGAAACAGTGAAGATGATAATTCGGGACCAGAGGAGTGTTGTTGCTACTGCGCTACTGGGACTGGTTTCTATATTCTGCCTGGGCCTTGCACCATCCACCACTCTCCCCACCATCATTATTCCATTCATGCTGTGGATGGCTGGTTAACAAAGCCACCAGAGTGTGTTGGCAGCTGTACATAGGATGTATAATGTATTTATGAAGGCTCAAACTCCTTCCAATGTTTTGTGAGCAGAGGAGAATGTGACTTGCAGTTGTATCCTCATTTATTGATACCCGACGGGGCAGAATATGGTGAACAAGCAACATCTTACTGCATAAGCTGCTGGGTTTTTGTACAAATATTTGCAGAAAGCAACTTCAGCAATGGATTCATGGGGTTTGTTCCCGAGCAAATGTGCATAGGCAGCAAACCCAAAAGTAAACTCAGCTAAAATTGGTGGGATTAGCTCTCAAGTAAATATGCATAGGATTGGAGAGAGGGTATAATATGTGAAAAGCTTTCCTTTGGATGTAGGGGAAATCAATGAAGCCTTAGATGAATCCTCCCCAGCCTAGCAGTCGCCAGATGTGATGAACTACAGTCTCCATGTTCACTAAGGAGCACGGCTAGATCAGATCTAGTCCAACATCCTTTGTATACCAAGGGAGCAAATCCAGTGGCCCTCCAGATGTTGTCAAACTACAATTCCCAGAATTCCTCACTATAAACTATACTGGCAAATGCTGGTTAGAATTAAACATGATTACCACCTACGTGAAGTTTGTTAGCAGACCATAGATCAGTGTTTCTCAACCTGTTGGTCCCTAGGTGTTTTGGTCTACAACTCTCAGAAATCTCAGCCAGTTTACCAGCTGTTAGGATTTCTGGGAGTTAAAGGCCAAAACATCAGGGGACCCACAGGTTGAGAACCACTGTCATAGATGATAAAGTATCCTCCCAGTTATGTTTCTCAGGAACTGAAACACTGAGACTCAGGCTCCTTCTACACTTGTGGTTCTCAACCTGTGGGTCCCAGATGTTTTGGCCTTCAACTCAAAGAAATCCTAACAGCTGGTAAACTGGCTGGGATTTCTGGGAGTTGTAGACCAAAACACCTGGGGACCCACAGGTTGAGAACCACTGGTCTACACTGTCCTTATATCTCAAGATCTGATCCCGGATTATCTACTTATTCCAGGTTATATGGCAGTGAAGACTCACATAATTCAGTTCAAAGGAGATAACCTGGGATCAGATCCTGGCATATAAGGACAGTGTAGAAGGGGCTTCAGTGCTGACATATAGCCATCCTAAGTAGTAGTCTCTGGTGATCCTAACTCCATGAATTTATTGATAAAATTATCATCTTTAGAGCCATATGTGATAGAAGTCATCACCGCACTGAATGCAGTAGTGCTGAAATATGTGCTGAAAAATCATTCCTTTCCTCCACCTTCTAACATTTAGCTTCATAGGTGACTTCAGGTTCTAATATAATGATAGACCATTCTTGCTATCCCCTTCTTTCATATCATGCATAATTTTGTAAACATCTGTTTTGTCTTCCCTTCCCTTTTTTATAAACTTAGCGATCCTAAACATTGTAGCCCTTTTTATAGGCCTACACAGCTGGAGGGCACTGGGCTGCCTTAAGACACACAGGTGGACAATGGA
The DNA here is from genome assembly GCF_035594765.1 of Anolis carolinensis. Taxonomy (NCBI): domain Eukaryota; kingdom Metazoa; phylum Chordata; class Lepidosauria; order Squamata; family Anolidae; genus Anolis; species Anolis carolinensis. Next base: position 51,262,966 of record NC_085845.1, read on the forward strand.
GACACGTGACTAGTACTCAGTATTCCTTCAAGATGTATTTTGAAAGGTCTTGCATAATCGTCAAGGCAATTAAAAGAGAGGAGGGGAAACCCAGGAGTGTATTATTACTGTTGTGTGTTTCTATCATTGCACATTTCTAAGAGATTATATCTGATCTTTTAGATTTCCATAAAGAAAGAAGTTGAATTCACTATGGGCATTTCTTCTCAAATGGCACAAAACTCCCTTCCATCCTGACTCATTTGGGTGCTGCAGATTCACCTTGGTATTAAATGTCAACAACTCCCAATTCAAATCATGGTGGTAGCGGCAAATTCTTTTGAAGCCTCAAGGCAAGATTGGCACAAGTGACTAAAACAAAAACACAAAGAGCATTCTGTGTTTGTGGGAAGATGAAAGGGAGAAGTCTAGTCCTTTTGTCTTTTCTTCACAATGAGATCAAGTAGCATGGAAATAAAGAAGCTGCTTTATGACTTCTAATAGCCCTGGTCTTTGTCACTAGCCTGGAATTCTTCAGTCATCATTGTGTCTAGTACCAGACAGGCTATTTCGCAGAGCTTGGCAACATTATTTTTTCAGACTACAGATACCAGAATCCCAAACCAGAATGGCCATAGGACATGTAGCCTGATGTGATTCCAGAAGTTGTAATCCCTCGTCCCCCAAAATGACATTTCCAAGCAATGACAGTAGACAAGGTAGAACAGCTCCACTCAGGATAAGGGGGTTCAGATTGCAATTGAAAATGTGGACAACTGTGATTTTGGTTGCAATCCTATACACATTACATAGAAGTAAAAGCAATGGGTAGGGCCAGGGCCAGTGTCAGATTCCGGACAAATAAGGCCCTGTGCAAATTACGAGGCCCTGGAGGAGTTGGCCCAGCATACCTACACTGCCAGCTTTCCTTCTTTTTGCACTACAAATGAGATATGTGCAGTGTGCGTAGGAATTTGTTTGTGTTTTTTTTAGTTCACACAAACACTCTCAAACCATTTGCCACTAGCCTGACCCATCTGTCAATTTCTAAACCACAATGCCTATCCATATCCTTCTTGAACTATACTTCTCACAACAGGGCACAATATTCTAGAGGAGGTCGGAGCAAAGCTTTCATTAATCTAACCCCCCCCCCCCCCCCCAAATTACAATCTGGCTTTTATATTTATTGGGGTTGGGGAGATGGGACTCCACCACAAAAGTGGGAAAATGTTGATATATCCACTTTTTAAAAACCTGAGGAAACACCTCTCTAGAGAATGCTAGGTTATCCAGCATGACTCTATGATAAATTCTACCATAAGGTGATCTAGAATTGTTCTGGAAGGACCTAAAAATGCCTAGAAAAAGTGTTCTCACTGGGAATGTCTAGATTCCGCAGTGCAACTATCTTTTGGCAGCATTGCACAGGAGGGCCTTGACATTTTTAGAGAGAATGTATTCATCAATTATCTGTAAATAATCAAATCTGTAAAAGATCAGCCCACAAATATGGAAGGATTTGTGTATAAATACTTCTATTGAAATTTTGATACACCCATAACCACCCCTGTGAGTAACATCTAAACAGTTGAGATTCACTCCTCTGGACTCTGCGTTTCCGGGCACCTCCATTTTTCCTGCTGTTTTCCTCCTTTCTCTCTAGCTTTCTTCAGGCATTCTGCAACGTAGTCATTCAAAAACAGTCTCTCCCTTCACACTGGGGCAGTGCATGCATCTGCCACTGTAGAGAGAGAGCAAATCCAGATTTTATCACTGCTTCTCCAGTAGTTGTTCTGGGAGGCATTTAGTCAGGGCCATAGCCAGAAAAAAAAATCAGGGGGGGGGGGGGACATTTTTTAGCGAATCATGAAATAATTTAGAAATCAGGCTCCATCGATAAACTTCAATGGACACTCAAGACAGATAAATTTCAGTGGACACTCATGGGGATGTGGTTAATTAGTTAAAATTCGTGAGTAAACCAGGTTTAAAAAAAAACCTGAAAATTTTCAGGGGGGGGGGGTTGAACCCCTAACTCCCACCCCCCCTTGGCTACAGCCCTGCATTTTGTTGCTTGTGAAGTATTTAGAACTCTGTATCTGAGAGTTTTGGTGCCTCCAAAAACCATAATTCTCAGAATTTTGCAGGATGTACCCATGACAGTTCAAAAGAAATCAAAGCATATACTGACGTAATGTGATAGGGCACTAGCAAATTCAGGGCAAAAAAAAAGAAGAAAAGAAAACCACAGTGAACTTTTTACTCACCCTACGTAGCAGTGTTCTGCTTCTTTTTCCTCCACTGAGATTGTTTTAGCCATATTACCCAACTCCTGAATAGAGCTTCCGTTACTCGGAACATTTGAGCCACTTTCAGTTTTTCTGTGCATTTCAACTTTTATGTTTTCAGCTAATCCTACTTTCCAGGCCTCCTCCTGCCTTTTTTTTCTACGCACCTGGATCCTCCCCCTTCAAAAAACCCCTACACTTGCTTTCTAATGCCAGTCCCCAACTTTTTGTTTGTCAGTGCATCTTGAGCTCCTCCTCTAACTTTCCATTTTATCATTTTATCTGGCATATATGAGATCTTATACTGGGCTGGGCTTAGCACAGCGGGCTAAACCACTGTGTTGCAGAAAAACCCTGCTGATCAAAAGGCCAGCAGTTCAAGCCCGGGTTGGGGTGAGCATCCGCTGTCTGCTTCAGCAAACCTGCCCACCTAGCAGGTCGAAAGCAGAAATATAAATAGATAAATAGGTCCTACTTTTACTGAAGAGGTAATAAAGGTGCCCTTAAGGACATCAATCAGGAGAAAATGCTGCTTAGCATAGAAGATGGAGTGACAGCACCCCGCTGGCTAGAGTCAAGCACAGCCTCCAAGATGCTGGAAATATGATGGGAAAAACTGCCTTTACCTTTGTTTATGTTGTCTGCCCTTGTTAATTGTGTAATTGGCATTGGATGTTTACCATATTTGTGTTCTGAATCCCCTTCGGGGTGAGAAGGGCAGGTTATAAATACTGTAAATAAATAAGTAAATAAATCTCTTCCCCACATACTGAATGTGGAACACTGCTCTTGAAGACTGCTCTTCTGTTTAAAAATAAAGGCAATATTCATACACAGAGCAAATTTTGAACATTTGCAATTTCACAAACTATATTGGTTATGTCTTTGATTCATTTTCACTGCAGATAAGGGGATGGATGCTTATTGATGCCAAAATAAGTTTGGCTATTACAACTTTGACTAGGGAATCATAAGACTTAACTTTTCCACCGCAGGCACCACAATGTATCGGGACAGCCCTGCTTATGTCATTCTCCTTAGGTTAGAATTCTTAAAATTTAGGGTACTCATGCCCCCACATTTGTAGGATTCATTTTTGAGAATTTGGTTATTTGTAGGTTTGATCAATATGTTCTCTTTCGGAACCTCTAGGTCCTCCAGTTGACTCTTATGGTCAACTTTCACTACACATTGACTACAGAGTTATGCTGGGGGGCATAGAGATTTCTAGAAAGGTAGTACCTCAAATGTTAAAAAAAAATAATTTTATAGTTTTGCCACTTTTTCAGGGGTCCTGGACCCCTAATCCCCACAAAAGTGGAAGGCTGGCTTTATTTCATTCCTAAAGCAGAAACCTGAATGGGGCAGTATTTATAGACAGAAAATGGCCACAAATTATATTCTTTTTATGCTTTCGTTAGGGAAGTCTCTACAGGATGCACTGTAAGGCTCTCTGTTCAGGGGGTGGGGGAGATAGAGTTTCATTTGGCTGTATTCTGTTCATAGAATATTGTGGGATATTTTGAAGCCTTGAAACAACGAGAGCATGTATTTTTCTTGATGAAAACTTCTCTGGTTTGGAAAGTGGGGGGGGGGGAGTACAGAAGTGTTTTAAACAACCAGGACAGCCACTTCAATGAGCCAAAATAATATTGTATCAGTTTTGCAGATGCCCAAGGATTATACTGATGTCTTACAGCCCAAAATATATTATAGAATCATAGAATCATAGAGCTGGAAGAGACCTTGTGGGCCATCCAGTCCAAGCCCCTGACAAGAAGCAGGAAAATTGCATTCAAAGCATCTGTGACAGATGGCCATCCAGCCTGTGTAAAAGCCTCCAAAGAAGGAGCCTCCACTACACTCCAGGACAGAGAGTTGCACTGCTGAATAACTCTCACAGTTCGGAAGTTTTTCCTAATGTTCAGGTGGAATCGCCTTTCCTGTAATTTGAAGCCATTGTTCCGTGTCCTAGTCTCTAGGGCAGCAGAAAACGAGCTTGCTCCCTCCTCCCTATGACTTCTCCTCACATATTTATTCATCGCTATCATGTCTCTTCTCAGCCTTCTCTTCTGCAGGCTAAACATGCCCAGCTCTTTAAGCCGCTCCTCATAGGGCTTGTTCTCCAGACCCTTGATCATTTTAGTCACCTGCCTCTGAACACATCCCTGCTTGTCAAAATCTCCTTTAAATTGCGTTGCCCAGAATTGGACACAGTATTCCAGGTGTGGTCTGACCTAGGCTGGGCACCACAATTTAAGGGAGAGGTTAACAAGCTGGAATGTGTCCAGAGGAGGGTGACTAATATGATCAAGGGTCTGGAAAATAAGCTCTATGAGGAGGGATAGCATGACTTCCCTGTATCTAGACACTATACTCCTATTCATGCAGGCCAAAATCCCATTGGCTTTTTTAGCTGCCGTATCATATTATTGTCTCATGTTTAACTTGTTGTCCACAAGGACTCCAAGATCTTTTTCACACGTACTGCTGTCGAGCCAGGCGTCCCCCATTCTGTATCTTTGCATTTTATTTTTTCTGCCTAAGTAGAGCAAGGAGTTGGGAGCATAATGTTCAACAAACTTTGGAAATATCACTCTGCAGGTTTGCAACTCTCAGAGTTGGGAGTCTGGACACTGTTTTCAAAAAAGTAAAATTTAAAAGCTTTGGTCTTAAAGAAGCTATGGGTGTCATCTTGTCAGCTGGTACCTCTTGCACACTCTTCCCAAGCTCCCCCCCTTTTAGCACTGCAGGACCAAACTAGTTGTGGGAGAAGCTGCAGTATGAACAAGTGGAAATTGGTAGCAATAGGCAGCTCAGACATGGTCTTATTAGGAGACAAAAGCTTTCCCCTTACTGAAATAAGATTTTTTAAAAAAATATCCAGAAGGCTTTGTGAAATGAACAGAAGTTGCTGGCAGAAGCATGGGGTACAGACAAATACAAGAAGGAGAAAGGCACAGAGAAAGACTGCCATCCTGAGAATAAAAGAGAGACTGGCCCTCTTCTATTCCAGAATCTATAGTCCTGTCATCTTCCAGATTAGATAAATGGCCTCCATCCATCACTTTCGGCAACCCTGGGAGAAGCTGGGGTGGGGGTTTTGCCTAGGCCTTGAAAGATATTAGCCTCCAACTGGCAAGGGCAGCGTTGTTGACCTGACAGAGGTGTTCTTTTGTCAAAGGAGTAGCTAGGATTTAACCATTTGCATAATGGCTTATTGTTTTCACCAAACTCAACCATGTGCTCTTCACTTTCCCAAATGATAGAATGGAAATCAGTCATTTGTGAGGAGCAGGCAGTTGTCAGTCAAATGGAAATCCACAGAGTTAGTAAAGGAAACAAAGATAATAGCACAGCCATGAGCACTTGTTCTTTTCTATTACCAAGCAGAAGAAATTGATGTATAGGGCACCAGATCCTGTCTGATCTTGGAAGCTAGGTAGGGGCAACTCTGCTTACTTGGATGGGAGACTGCCAACAAATACCAGTTATCAAATGCTATATTGCAGAGGAAGGAACTGGCAAAACCACCTCTGAGCATTCTTTGCCTAAGAAAATCCTATGAAATTTATGGCACACACATACATGTACTTAATGTATTTTGAACTTTACATTCATTTGAGAAGAGCTGGAATGTTACTTTCAAGATGAAGTCACAGCTCATAACTGAACAGTGATAGGCTGATGCTTTAATATTGCTTAGAGAGCTGTAAAGGCCACTAAATATTGCATCAATCCTGCAGTATCTTACTTTAATATCTTTCCCCCAAAGCATTGAAATTAAAGAACTGCCAGTCACAAAATTATAGGATTAAAGGGTGCCATGCATCTATTTCAACACATACTTCAGTGGGGTCTAACTTTGATTCAGCCATCTCCCAAATCTGTCCAAGCAAGTTCTGGATTTTGGATTCATTGAAATTTGAAGCACATCCTCGAAGCATATGAATGCCTGGAAGTGGAAAGATATTTGAGAGGGGAAACAAGCTGAAACTGAATCCAGATAAGGCAGAAGTGCTTACTGTCAAGTTCTTGACCTCGATCCGGAGATCGGTTTTGGATGGGGTTATACTCTCCTTGAAGGACTGTTTATAGCTGGAGTCTTCCGGCTGGTTCAACCAGCCATCACAGCACAGGCTCTGCCATCATTTTTCCCCAGCTGCAACGCACCACGTGGCTGCCAAAAATGACTGCTTTCTGTTTCTTTCAGTTGCATGTGGAGCATGGATAGGCAGCTGAGCACACGCGCAGGAGTTCTCTGTGAGCCCTGCCTGTTGACCCAATCAGAACAGAAGAAAGCTATGATGTGTCTTTTAACTAAGCTGGACTTCCATTTTTCTGTAACGAGCAGGCTTCTGAGAGAGACAGATCAGTGATCTGAATTCTCAGTGCTGCTCGCAGCTTTGCATGGTTTGGCTTGCTTTTTGACTCAAATAGCAATAAATACACAGTTTACTTTCTACACACCTAAGGCCGCTACCTATGGTGCTCTTCACACAAGGCAAGCTTCAAATGTGGGGTAGAGGTATCCTAGCATTTCTAAAGTTGCCATAAAATGAGGTAATTTATATCTTTTTTAAAGAATGGCTAATGTTCCTTCAGGTGGTGTGGCTCCCATTGAAATAAGAGTTTAACACAGCTTCATTGAAAGGGTGGTGAGGGCAAAAGATCCCAGAAAGGGTGGCTTCGTAAGCCTGATGCTTTGAATCCAGGTCTTATTGAAATATATAAGGAGAAACAATCCTAGAAAAGGGGGTTTCTTAAAGCTGATGGCCTAAAAATGATGGAAAGGAGAGCCTCGTAAGTTTCTAAATACCGCCAATGGGCTGGATCATCCCGGATCTTTCAGTTGCCAGACCGAAAAACTAATTTTCCTCGACCAAATTCGGGAGGCTTCCAAAAAACGCATCTAGAGGTCCACCAAAATCCAGATACCGAAATCAGAATGGGGTTTAACTGAATTGCATGCCCCTACTGGAGGATGTTTCTGGGTCCGTCAATTAAAAGACAACCGATCAGAGCTGTCCTTAGGTAATTTTCCAGAGTAGGCAATCAGAATTTTGCCGCCCCCCCTCCCGGAATTTTGCCCACCCCCCCCCCCCAAACCGGGGTGGAGCTGAGCAGCAGGGAGGGGAGGATAAGGGCCTGGCGAGAAGGAAGGCGTTCCTTGGCGCTTTGCTGAGCAGAGAAGCGTGGAACGCCTTCCTGGTGAGACCTTCTTTCCGGAGCCAGGATTTGCCTGAACGGCGCCCCCAACAAAATGGTGCCACAGGCAAATGCCTAGTTGGCCTGGGCGGTGAACCGCTCCTGCAACCGATATAGATGTAAGGGACAGGAACATGTAGAATCAGTTTCAGCTGTTTATACCCCTTTCTAGAATGTGGTATGGGTTGCTAGATCTTGCTAATAATGATGATGATAATAATAATTCTAATCATCATCATACATTTGATTTATTACCCACTTCTCTTGATGGCTCAAGGAGGGGTACAACAAAGTCAAAACATATGAACATAAAATACATACAATAAAATACAAAGATAAAAACACACCAATATAAAATAATAATAATAATAATAATAATAATAATAATAATAATAATAATAATAATAAATTTATTTGTACCCTGCCACCATCTCCCCGAAGGGACTTGGGCTGGCTCACAGAAACATTTTGAAGGACCGCATATAAACAGCAACATAGGTTTAAAAACAACACACATAACATACATCTGATAAAATTGTAAATTCCTAAAATGCAGTAGAACCTGCAAACAAAGCTGGTTATCTGTAGTAACAAATCAAAGTACAGAATGAAACAATCAGTGGATCCTCAAGTCTGACCAAAGATTACACAAAAACATACACCAAACACAAAAACAAAATTAACCTATAGCAGCAATATAATGTAAATCAAAACTCATAATTAAAAATTGTCTGGGTAGGCCTGCTGGAAGAGATGGGTCTAAATTTGGGTCTTCAATTCTGATAGCTTGTTTAGCTGTTTGATCTCTTCCAATGGATCATCCCATAGCCTTGGGGATGAAAAGGTCCTCTGGGTGACAGTTGCCAGTTGGGTTCTGGCTGATTGGAGTAAGCATCTCCCAGAGGACCTAAGTGTCTGAAAGAGCAGATTGTGCAGGAGAAGGCGACCCTGTATGTAACTTGGATTCACACTAGTAGGGCTTTAAAAGTCAAAAACAATACTTTGTATTTTGCCCAGAAGCTAATTGGCAGCCAGTGGAGTGACTTTAATAAGGGTGTAATATGTTCACTATTAGATGTTCCTGTAATCAATCTGGCTGCCATGTTTGAACTAATTGGAATTTGCAGATATGGTCTTGTGATTCATACCTAAATTTTTGGCTCTTACTTAGTGAAACAATTCTGATTTGTCTAGAATCTGTCAATTGTTGTTATTTTGTCCTGTTGTATTGCTTTCCCAACTCACTAAAGTAGACAGCCATGTGTGTGTGATGTCTTCACCATAAAAAGATGCTTTGTATGTGAAATGCTTTATCGAAAGTAAAAATTTTAAGAGGGCTGTTGAAGGCAGAGAAAGAAATGGCACTGCACATTTTTTTTGGATCATGTTCTAGAGACAAGGATCACAAAAATGTAGGCTTCAGAGGGCATTAACTAGGGATTTAATCAGTATAGAAATTTTAGGAAAATATTATTGGATTTTCAGTTTGATAATTAAGGTTTACTTTGGTTCTTGTGTTAATGACTGAGTAGGAGGGCCAAATTATTTGCTGAATGAATCTGCCATTTGGTAAACAGGTTAGCTAATGAACTCAAACAGCCAGAGTAACCTTGATTAATAGCCCCATACTTTTTGTGAAAGTCATTTTTAAAAGAAGCAGGATTAATTTTGCATTATTACATTGTCAGCCTTCTCTACCCGGTTCTCTCTCTCCCTCTCCATATATATAACAAATCAGTGCCAAATATCTACATTTATCAGGGCACATATCATCCATATATAACACAGACATTGCTGCTTTGCATGGGGGAGAGTAGAACATTATTTTCTCCAGTGTAGTGGTTCTTGACATCAGAACAAAAGTTGCAGTCCCTTGGTACATTTTACCTTGAGATACCATATTATTTGATTAACTGCGGTGGTAAATAATTTACATGCAGGAAAGTCTAACTTAAGATGTGGTTGAAGTATGAAATGATAGACTTCTAGAAATCTCAAGATCTTAAGTGGAGTTCCACAGGCCACAGATTCACCAGTTGTGGCATTAAATAAATTTTCGGTGATCTTCTTAGCAAAAGCAAACCTTTCACTCATATTATCTTACTGCCATCTATTGGCAAATTTGTGTATTTCAAATTTGAGTCCATGTTGATGTAATACTTTTATTAGGCCAAAAATGCACAAAATAAATTGGGCTAATTTCTAAAGCTCACAGACTTCATCAGGCAAAGAGGTTTTTTTAAAGCACCCAGAAGAAGGACAGCTATGCAGGCTATGTGTTATTTATGTGTTCTATTCAATCCCCCTGATCAATAAAATGACCACAGTGTATTGGACTAATTGAAATTTCTAAATGATTTCCAGTGCCTATATAGAATTAGTTACAGGAATCCAGCAAATATATAATCAAGGCATATGTTATTGTGGCCAGACCTGACATCTCCAGGAACAGGTGGAAGAAGGGTACAACCCAGGTATTGACAAATTTTGGCACTCCAGATGTTTTGGACTTCCAACTCTCACAATTCCTAACAGCCGGTAGACTGTTAGGAATTGTGGGAGTTGAAGTCCAAAACACCTGGAGGGACAAAGTTTGCCCATGTTTGGTATAACCTGTTAAGAATAGATGGGGCAGAAAAGGGAGGAAAGTAGCATTTTATGTCAGAGACAAATTCACTTATATAGAAATCCATGTCAGTGATCAGAATGGACTATTTCAGAGAATTTGTTTAAAAATAGATGGAGAAAGAAATAACATTGTGGTAGGAGTCAATTATGTGTTATCTTACCAAGTCTTCGTGGATTATGCTTTTCTGAACAAATCTCACAAATCTCCAAGATGCAAGAATTAGTATTTATGGGGGACTTCAATTACCCTGATTGCTGGGAGGCTAATTCTGCTAAGCAAGCATAACCTCCCCAACAAATTCCTGAAGCACTTCGCTCTCAACTTACTCTTTTTAAAGTATGATAAAATAACTGGTTATTGGAATCAAAGTAAGAGGAAGAGGCCATGTACTGCTGGACTTTATGATTTTGGAAATCCCAAAGAAGAAAGTTTGTTTGTTTTTCTGGTGAGTTGTATTTTTCTTAATCCCTGATCTCTAAACAAGTAGACATCTAATGGTCATGTTTTAGGACAGATTTATGTTAACAGATAGAATTGTATATTTTTCTTTGCTGAGAGGAACTGGGAAGCACCTCAGGAATTTGTTGGAGGACTCTATCTCCTTATATTAAGGTGCACTTGTGCAGGGCATACCTGCAAGCATCGTGGAGAGGCTGCATTGCCAGTTGGTAAATATGCATGCTAACTAATTTGTTTAGTATCCCATTTATTTCAGGTTATTGTCATCAAATATCTATTATTGTTTAGTGCAGAAATCTTACATAGTACAGATGGAGTGCAACTTTATAGTCATCATATTTTTTCTCTCTATTTTAAGCTTTAACCAATTTTGCAACATTTCATTTATTAATTTGTCATTGGATCATGCTGTTATTTTTTCATACAATGTATGATTTGCTTTATGACTATCTGTGAATTCTCATAATACTGTCTTATTCCAATGCATTTTAAACTGATTTTACTTTGAGATATTTTTCTGTCTTAGCGGTCACTTTAACAAAGTATATTACAATAATCTAACAATTCTTGATTAATTTATTAGAAAAATCAAGATAAGTAACCATTTTTGTCATCTTCAATATTTACAAATTTTCTTTATAAAAGCTTTAGCAACAAAGTGCTAAGAGCTAGATCCTTAATGTTTCCAAATGTTTGGTACTTTGAAGGGGAAATGCATACAAGTATTTTATTATATATATAATATATATAAGAGTTATTGGAAAATGTTATATGCATGTTGCCGAAACAGTTTTTAAAATAAGTTTTGCAAAAGTTGATGTACAAATATCATTGTGAATAGCACTAGAAATTATTGAATGGTTCCATGGTTATCATGGTGAATAGCACTAGACATTATTGAAAATTAGTAGGGCATACATATTTTATAATAATGGCCAATGTTGGCATATTGGGTAAACTGGGGATACACTTGTTTAAATCCGCACTGCTTGGTAACTTCAGTTGGTTTTTCTGCCTGACCTAACTCACAGAGTTGCTGTGAAAACAGAAAGAGTCATATATCTATCCCATTTATTTATCTGAAGGAAGGATAGGGATAAAAACATGGAGCCAAAAATCCCAGTAAGAAAAAGTACTGTCTTGGAAGATGCAGTATATTTGTACAAAGCTATGTTTCTCCTAAGGTTTTTCCCAGCTTTAATACAGCTATTGCTCTCTGAAGAGAGGCACATTGAGTTTGTGCCTCACTATGTAGGGAAAAAAGTCCTTTTATGAACCTATCCGTTTTCATCTAAAAGGAGAGTATGGGTGCATCTACTCTAGGCATGGGCAAACTTCGGCCCTCCAGGTGTTTTGGACTTCAACTCCCACAATTCCTGACAGCCTGCTGTTAGGAATTGTGGGAGTTGAAATCCAAAACACCTGGAGGGCCGAAGTTACCCATGCCTGATCTACACTGTAGCACTAATGCAATTTGATTCCACTTTAACTGCTGTAGCTCAATGCAATAGAATCCTGGAATTGCAGTTTGACATCTTTAGCCTTCCCAGCCAAAGAGTGCTGATACCTTGCCATACTATACATCCCATGAAAGTTACAGTGGTGTCAAACTGCATTTATTCTACAGTGCAGATGTACCCTAAGAGGGATACATGAAAACAATCTCAATTATCTCCAACAACTGATAGAATAAAATAATATTTCTTCTATATCTACTCCATTTGCCATTCCAAATGGAAACAGGAGTAATGCATGGGGATATCTCCCCACTTGGGAAGGATTTTTTTTTAAAAAACTTGACATTAAATGAGGGAATTAAAAAAGAGAGAGATTTAACAAGAATATAGTCCTGTTGGGTCGCATGAGGGAGAACCCAGTTGTGGATTATCTTTATTTCAGTACAAGTTTTGTCTTCCTAATTTGGATAAAATGAGTATCTCTTATCCAAAATGCTTGTGACCAGATGTATTTCGGAATACTTCTAAGGTCCCTTCCACACAGTTGTATAAAATCCACATTGAACTGGATTATATGGCAGCGTGGACTCGGATAATCCAGTTCAAAGCAGATATTGTGGATTATCTACCTTGATATTCTGGGTTATATAGCTGTGAGGAAGGGCCCTTATCGCAATTAGATATCTTGGAGATGAGATTTAAACACGAAATGCATTGATACCTCCATATATTACTTATAGACATAGCCTGAAGGTTATTGCATACATTTAAATAATAATTTTGTGCTTGAAAGGACGCTTGTGTAGGCAGAAATACTGAGGGCCCTTCCAGACAGGCCCTATATCCCAGGATCTGATCTCAGGTTTTCTGCTTTAAACTGGATTATATGAGTCCGCACTGCCAGATAATATGAGATAAACAGAAAACCTGGGATCAGATCCTGGGATAAAGAACCTGTCTAGAAGGGTGTACAGAGAGGGCCCTTCTACACTGCCATATAAACCAGGATATCGAGGCAGATAATCCACGCTATCTGCTTTGAACTGGATTATCTAAGGCCCCTTCCACACAGGTGGATAAAATCCCACATTTTCTGGTTTGAACTGGCATATATGGCAGTGTGGACTCAGACAACTCAGTTCAAAACAGATATTGTGGATTATCCAACTTGATAATCTGGGTTATATGGGTGTGTGGAAGGGCCCTGCATCTGCACTGCCATATAATCCAGTTCAAAATAGATAATATGGATTTTATACAGCTGTGTAGAAGGGACCATAGAGGCTGAAATAGGGACACCTCTGCTTTGTGATGGTTCAAAGCACACCCATGTTGCTTTGTGTGCAGAGTTTTTAAAATTATCATGCATAAATGTGCCTTCAAGTGAGAGATGTGGGTTTAAAAAGGATTTTCAAAGATACTTGTAATTACTGTAAGTCCCATATGTTTTGATTGACCTAAGTTGCAAAAGGCCTATGTTTGAGGAAGGCCTGCACTTGAGAGAAAATGCTGATGTTTGGGAAAAGAGTTGTTCCAGAGAAAATAAGTTACTTTCAAATAATAACAATACATTGCTAGATATGGATCCCAAAGACAGGTTATTATATAAAAATACAGGTATTCCAAATTGCGAAGAACCCAGAAGTCTGATACATTTTTGGGCCCTTCCACACAGCCATATAACTCAGAATATCAAGGCAGAAAATCCCACAGTATCTGCTTTGAACTTGAATATATGGCAGTGTGAACTCAGATAACCCAGGGCCCTACCATACAGCCATATAACCCAAAATGTCAAGGCAGAACATCCCACAATATCTGCTATGAACAGGAATATACTGGCATGTGGACTCCGATAACACAGTTCAAAGTTTCAAAGCCTGGCAATTTTCTGCATGGGGAAATCCTTAGTTGGGAGTTGCCAGACTAACTCTTCCACACAGCCATATTACCCAGAATATCAAGGCAGATAACCCACAATATCTGCTTTGTACTGGGTTATTTGAGTCCACACTGCCATATAACCCACTTCAATGTGGATTTGTATACAGCTGTATGGAAGGGGCCTAAGCCTGCTGGGATTTTTGTATTTTGTCATCAAGGTTGGTAGCTCGCTTCCCATTGGCTGATTCTATGCATCTAATTAGCCCCCCTGGCGCGTCCGTTGGGACAAACGGCTCCCTCCCCAACGTTCTCCCCTCCTCCCTTACAGCGAACGGCGGGGGGCGGGGCAGAAAGAATCTTCTCGCGCCACTAGTTGTGTTCCGATTGGTCGAGGCTTGTTGTCAATCTTACTAAAAGAAAAAAAAATCCAGACATAAACTCGGCGAGGCCCACGTGGCAGTCGTGCGTCCTTTTGAGGCGCGGTGGTTAAACGTTTTCTTGGCGGGGAAGGCAAGCTCTTCTCTCAAAGCGGTAGGAAAAAGAAGCTGGTCGGCCAGTTCCCGTCCCGGGACATTTTAGAAATCCCCCCCCCCCCCCAAAAAAACCCAAAAAAAACCCCAAAAGCGAAATTCAAAACGGACATTCCTGATATTAGCTTTGGAAACATCAAGTTTAATCTCTTTGAGGTGTTGGGGGCGGGGGGCGGGGGTTGAGTTTGTTTTTAAACGGAAAGCATAGATAGAAGTTGAGCGCGTGACAAAAGAGGCTAGAAACGGAACGAGGGGAAGGGAAATCTTTATATCAGGTCTGGGCAAACTTGGGCCCTCCAGGTGTTTTGGACTTCAGCTCCCCCAATTCCTAACAGCGTCAGGCCCTTTCCTTTTCCTCCTCAAGCCGCTTAAGCTGAGTCCACACTGCCATATATTCCAGTTCAAATCAGATATTGTGGGATTTCCGTTTAAACGGCTGAGGCTGTTAGGAATTGGGGGTGTTGAAGCCCAAAACACCTGGAGGGCCCATGTTTACCCAGGCCTGATAGATACATATAGATCTAATGAAAAGCTGTATATAATTGATTAACTTTCATATTTATTTCTTTTAATTAGATCTGGATTGTAATATATAACATAATATAACATATAATACAAATACAGCAAGGGCCCTTCCACCCAGCCGTATAATGCAGACTATCAAGGCAGAAAATCTCACAATATCTGCCATATATTTCTGTTCAAAGCAGATAAATGTGGGATTTATTCAGCTGTGTGGAAGGGGCCCAAGAAGTCGCCTTTCCATGCTGAAAATCAAGCCTCTGAGAGGCTAAGGGAAATCACCATTATATGTAGCTAGCTAAGCAATAACGTGATGATAATAAATTAAGAAGGCCATTTTCATTCTCAGATGAAAGGCATCTGTGAGTGGTTAAGGGAGAAATCCCTTTTCTATGTAGCTTTGAATTTTTGAGGGCAAAGGATAAAAACACAGGATCCTGCGATTAATTCAGTAGCAAAACTTTCTGTCCTTTGACTTGAAACCCTCACTAAATCTAGCCAATTACAAGAAAATATGTGGTGTCGAAGGCTTTCATGGCCAGAATCACTGGGTTCCTGTGAGTTTTCTGGGCTGTATGGCCATGTTTCGGAAGCATTCTCTCCTGACGTTTTGCCCACATCTATGGCAGGAATCTGCAAAGGTTGTGAGGTGTTGGAAACTAGGCAAGTGGGGTTTATCTGTGGAATGTTCAGGGTGGGAGAAAGGACTCTTGTCTGCTTCCCAATACCTCCCAACAAAAGATTTCCCCCAGGCAGGAAATAGCCAGGCTTGAAGCAGCCAGGCTATTCAATGCTAATCAAGCCACCCAATTGCAAGATTCACACTTGCCTCAGGCAAATAAGTAATTAACTTTATTTTTCTACCCCGCCACCATCTCCCTGCAGGGACTCGGGGCGGCTAACATGGGACAACGGTCCGAAAACAGCAAAACAAGTACAACAATTAAAACATATTACAATGAATAAAACACAGTAAAATCACATTATGCAAACAATACATTACATTAAGCATTAAAGCCCATTAAAACATAAATAGGTAAAAGTAAAATAAAATAAAACGAACCACAAGGTTGGTGGAGGGGGATAGTATGGAGTGGCCAAATTGAACTAAAGTTCCATAGTAAAGTTATAAAGTGCTTTGGGGCAGAGGACAAAGTGCAACTATAAGGGTTCTTTCTCCCACCCTGAACATTCCACAGACATATAAACTCCACTTGCCTAGTTTCACACATCTCGCAACCTCTGAAGATGCCTACCATAGATGTAGGCAAAACATGGCCATATAACCCAGAAAACTCACAGCAACCTACAAGAAAATACTTTAAAACTGAAGACATAAAAAGGCCGTTTGACTGAACAGTAAGGTATAAATATACGAATAAATAAAATTCAGGCTGGAAAGCTAAGAAATCTCTTATTCTGTGAAGACCTGTGGTAATCTATCTCTACACTGTAGCATTAATTTAGTTTGATACCCCTTAATTGACATGGCTCAATGCTATGGAATCATGGGAGTTAACAGTCTAGCTTTCTCTGTCAAAGTGCTGGTACCTCAACTCCAATTTCACTGATTCCATAGCATTCAAACTACATTAGATCTACATTAAATCTACACACCCAGGAATGGGAAGTGGGAACAGGCATATTTCACATCAAACTATCTCAATACGTTTTCAACAACAACAGCCAAATTTCATTTATATTCCACCCCATCTTACCATGCGAACTAAGGGTGGCTGAGTCTCCATGGGATCTGTTAAATGACGGGATCTGTTAAATGACGGGATCTGTTCTGCCATGTTGCTGATTATTACAGACCTTATAGCACATGAAGGCAGTTCCATCGTCTTGTGCTGAATTCTTTTAGCATAGGTACAGAATGTTACCTGAAGTCCCTTGAGGCTATCTGGGTGTACTGTTGAAAGTCATAACCAATATACAAAGGTGTCATGCAGTATAAGATTTCTTCTTTATTCGGTCAGTCGTTTCTGATTCTTATATTTTCAAGGATACCATCCATCCATCTTGCCCTTGGTCGGCCTCTCTTCCTTTTTCCTTCCATTTTTTCCAGTATCATGATCTTTTCTAATATTTAAGATTAACTGAGAGGAAGTAGCTGCAGCAGAAACTTTTTGATCTACTTAAGTCTATTTCATCAGATTCATCTAGAAAAGCTTATGCCCCTAGCGTCTTTCAGTTTCATAGGGATGCTTCTCCCAATTGTCTGTGCTGCCTGTTTAGCAGGTAGCTATCTGATTGAGGGTACTTCCAAAGGAGGGTTTTAGGGTGCTGTTGCCTTGTCAGTAAAATTTTAGTGGGAGTGTAGGTTCAGAAGACAAGTGGCAAAAGCATGCCTGAGTATTACTTTATAAGAAAACCCAGTGTAATGCATGAGGTTGCCATAAATCAACTTGAAGCCACATACTCCTTCACTTAGGTGATAACATTTTAGTTTTGAACCCTCTGTGGTTTCCTGCAATATCTTTCAATCAAATCAAACAAAAATTGCTGATTGTTGGAAAGGGGCAGTAAATGCACAACAGGTCCTAAATACAGTTTAAACATCCTTTATCTGGAATTCCAAAATACTCCAAAATCATCCACTTAAGTGTTTTGCTTTCAGATGGTTCAATGCACACCAACTCCAGACAGTCTTGGATGATACACGCTTCTTTGACCCATTTCAAACTGGCCTCAGCAGGATATGGAGTTGCTAATATTGCCTTAGCGAATTGTTTCCGTCTTAATGCTGACAAGGGGTGTCTGGTCCTGTTGGTGCTTCTAGATCTTTCAGCGGCTTTTGATATCATTGATCATGGTATCCTTCTGGAACACCTTGGGGGAGGGTTGGGAATCAAAGACTCTGTGTTGCAGTAGTTCCAGTCGTACCTCTCAGGCAAGTTCCACATGGTGCTTGAGGATAACTGCTCCTCAAAAAAGAAGCTGTTATGTGGCATCCCACAGAGTGCCATTATGTCCCCAATACTTTTTAACATTTATATGAAATCACTGGGAGAGATCATCCAGAGGCATGGGGCAATATTTTTCTCCATGCCTTCAAAAACAGTTTTAGCTCAGGAAAGTGTGTTTCCTCTGAATGAATGCCTGGAGGAAGTAATGGGCTGGATGAGGAAAATCAAATTGAAACTGAATACATACAAGACAGATGCTTGCCTTTAAGGGTCCTAACCTGGGAATGGAAGTTCTGGATGGAGTTACAGTCCCCCTGAAAGACTGTGTTTGCAGCTTGGGAGTACTCCTAAACCCATCTCTCCAAATGTCAGCCCAGGTGGATGCAACTGTCAAGAGAGCTTTCTACCAACTTCAGCTGATATGTCAGCTGTGCCTATTCCTAGAATTGGAGGACCTAAAGATGGTAGTTCATGCTCTGGTAACCTCAAGGTTGAACTTCTGCAGTGCACTTTACATTGGGCTACCTCTGTACCAAGTTCAGAAATGTCAATTAGTTCAAAACACGGCAGCCAGGCTAGTTACAGAAACATCCAGGAATGAGCATATTACACCTATCATAACGTCATTCCACTGGTTGCCAATTATTTTACAGGCAAAATATAAAATGTTGGTTTTGACCTTTAAAGCCTTACATGGTTTGGGTCTAGGTTACCTATTGGATTGCCTTTTCCTGTACAATCCGCTCCACACACATAGGTATACTCCAGCCAGAACCCAGAGGAACTTTTCATGAGGTTTCCTCAAGACTATAGAATGACCTGCCAGAAGAGCTCCAACAGCTAAATTAGCTGTTGGAATTTAAGATGCTATTGAAGACCCATCTCTTCTGGCAGGGATACCTAGTCAATTTTGCTGTGAATTTTAATCTGCATTTCATCAGTGAATTTCAATTTGTATTTTAGCTCTGTGTATCTTGTATGTGCATTAATAGTGTTATATTTCATTTTAATGATGTACTCTGCATAGAGTTGCAAGGCAAGGGGTAATACATTATTATGCCTAAATTATTAAAATATTGTATAAAATTACTTTCAGTCTATGTGAATTGGGTATATCTGAATCAAAAATGCATTTAGTGTTTACACTTGGGACCCTTCTTCAAGATACCTTGTTATGTATGTATATGTAAATACAGATATTCAAAATTTGTAAAAGAAATCAATAAGGTAAAATATTTCTGGTCCCAAGTATTTTGTTTACTGATATTCAACATGTACCCTAAAAACATCAGATCCTGGTTAGTACTTTGATAGACCACTAATGAATACCAGGTGCTGTAGATTACATTTCAGAATAAGATACTGACACACTACCTCTTAAGAAAACCCAGTGAAATTCATGGGGTTGATAAAAGTTAGAGAACAATATATCCAAGTACACAACACTTCCTTGATTGCTAGCACTAGGAATAGCTTATCTGGAAGTACCTTGGAGGGGGAAATCCAGAGCTTTTGCTTGCTGTCTAATGTGCTTGGCTATTGGAAGAGAAACCACCCTGCAAATGGCACCACCTACATCTGTGACTTGTTATAAACTCTATTAAGTTTGCATACATTTTGTTAAATATAGCTCCTGTTCTCTGCTCTGTTGAGTGGAGAACTAAATGTAAATTGAGTAAAGAAACACCACAATAAATGGCTTTTTATTTGCATCTTTGAATATTTTCACCTACAGATATTTGCCGTTAGATTTGTTGGATGTGGATGACGGTGACAGAGTCAAACTCGAATTGTGGATTAAAAATTGGTTTGAAAATCATTTGAATTTTATTTCTGAAGGCTACAGGCCAGAGTATATAAGCTACAAAAAAGTAGAACCCAGTGTAAGTTTCTACCATAATTCGTAACGATGAGCACTATAATGGAAAATGAATCTTTCCCTGATAATTTGAATATTTTTAGGATCTAAGTTCTAATATTATTTAGAAGGTATGTTACATTAGCCAATTAAAACATTACGTTCTTGTAATAATTGAATAATTGAAATCTAATTTGGTTTGAAACAGGTACTGCACATGGAAGCTACTTTTGTTGTCGTTACTGTTGTGCACTTCCAGGTTGTTTCTGATTCATGATGATCCTAAGGCAAGCTTATCATGAGATTTTCTTGGCAAGATTTGTAGTTGTATGAAAAAACCCCAATCATTTTGTCAATAAATCTTGAGAGGCTAATTTCATGCACAATGAAGACACTTTACTTCTGGTGGAAGAAATTAGGAAAGCCACATGCTATAGCATTAAAGTTTTGAGGTGGTGTTGACATCCATGAGTGCCATAACAGAAGCAAGAATCAAACTTTAAATATATAACATAGTCCAATGTCATTGCCTGCGGAAGATGTTAATAGAGTGAAGTGTTTCTTCAGTGAAAGAGACTTTGCTATCTGATGAGGGTCGAGGTGAGTACAATTCTATCTAGATCTTTTGGGAGTCTGTAGTAAACTATATATCTTATTCTATTGCTGAACTCCCAAAATGTACCACCAAGAAGCATATATAGATATCATTATATTTTTAATTAAGAAATTCACATCATTTATTCATCTGAATACTGGTTGAGTATCCCTTATCCAAAATGCTTGGGATCAGAAGTGTTCCATATTTCAGATTTTGAAATGCTTATGTATACTTCATGAGGTACAGTATCTTGAAGATGAAACCCAAGTCTAAGCGTGAATTTGTTTTATATATACATCTTATGCACATCGTCTGAAGGTAATTTTATACATGATATTTCTAATAATTTTGTCTGTGAAACTTAAGTTTGTGTACATTGAACCATCAGAAGAAAAGGTGTCATTATCTCTGCTACCATGTTGACAATTTTGGATTTCTGAATACCGGATTAGGAATATTCAATATGTCTATAATTTTTCATTACTTGATATAAAATCAAAAGATTCAATTTGTCTACATGCAGCATGAAAATAAAGTACATTTAACATAGTTAACATTTATTTGCTTTCTGAAGGCAGTACGGCAATGAATGAAGAACAAACAGATATAACAAATGGCTGTAGCAAAGTTAGAACTGGTACTCAGAATGAAGCTGCCTTATTGGCTCTTATGGAAAAGACAGGCTACAACATGGTTCAAGAAAATGGTCAACGAAAATTTGGTGGACCTCCACCAGGTAAGAAAGTAGATCATGACGTATCAGTATGACCTTAGTTTAGACTTTTAATTCTGTCTCTTTCAGAAAAATAAAAATAAACTCAGTATTTATTTTTCCAAAGTAAGACAATGGATTTGTTTGTGCAGTAAACTCTAGATTATTTGACAAAGTGATCTGTCACCAGTTAAAGTACTGGACTAAATTGATTTATTACAAGTAAAGACAACTGTGTGGTCTTTAATCCTAATAATACATATTTAGAAGTTAAGATCAGCAACTTCCTACTTAAATATGATCTTGCTAATTTACTTGCTTTAGAAAATACAGTCTGGATTCCTGGACATGGTTGTGGGAAGAACTGTTAAGGTTAAAATAACAGAACCATGCTTAAGAAAAAAGTGTCCTCAACCAAGGAAACTTTTAGAAGTCACAATTACTAAACTCTTAGGAATCTCTAGAAAAGCAGATTAAGCAGTTTTAAGTACATTTTGACACTTTCCCAAAATAATACCAATTTGAAATGTAAAGAAAAGGTTATACATGAATAGTTTTTACTTGATGCTTGCTAAGTACCCTATATACTCATGTATAAGTAGAAAATTTAGTCAAAAAAAGCAACCCCAACCAATCTGGGTCAATTTATCCATGAGTTAATATGAGTGCTATATCTTCACTTTTAGCTAAAAAGGAACCATTTCCTTCTTTGAGTAGAGTGGTGAAAAGCAAAATCTTATTCCCAGAAGAATCTAAAAGAAGCACCGACTCTCTCTATTCCCTTAGCTATGTTGCCATTTTTGGCCTTTTAGAATGACTGGGTGGGGGAAATGGCACTGGCAGCCAGAGCCAATTGGTCCTCTGAGACAGCCCTTGCTGCTGTCCCCTCTCTGTGGAATGACCCTCAACTTACTCATGACTCATAGGTAAAGGTGGTTTTCCCCCGACGTTAAGTCCAGTTGTGACCGACTCTGGGGATTGGTGCTCATCTCAATTTCTAAGCCGAAGGGCTGGCGTTGTCCGTAGACACCTCCAAGGTCATGTGGCCGGCATGACTGAATGGAGCGCCGTTAACTTCCTGCCGGAGCGGTACCTATTGATCTACTCATATTGGAATGTTTTCAAACTGCTAGGTTGGCAGGAGCTGGGGCTAACAGCGGGCGCTCATTCCGCTCCCGGGATTTGAACCTGTGACCTTTCGTTCTGCAAGTTCAGCAGCTCAGCGCTTTAACACTCCACCACCACCAGGGAACCAGAGGCTCTGTGGAATGATCCTCAACTGACTCATGGCTCATATCCCTAAAACTGCCCCCCAAATATGTCCCAGACTTACATATGAGGCCAACTTATACATGAGTATGTATTGTTAAAATCAAATGCGTTTTATTAGTTAGTGTATTAGCCATATCAAAGCATTTGACAAATACATTTAATACATATAACATACAACCCACATTACGAAGTTAAAATAAGCAAGCTGTTAACTATAAGGAGTCAAGATCTTGAACCAGATCAAATATCTGCATCATCCCTACAGAGTATGTATGGTAATTTTTCACTATTCCTTAACAGCTGTTGTTTAATAATTGACTAAAATATATCTATCTGGAGTGCTCAGTAACTTTGGAGTAGATTTTCCAAAACTTCTATAAATAGTAAGGTGTACATTTGTCTTGTTGTCAGATTACTCAGTTTGAATGCTGGCTTCTAGAGCAGCATTGTATTGTTGAATAATATGTGACCTTCAGTTCCCTATGCTTCTTTTCAGATGGGATGGAGGCAGTTTACCTTCACAGCTAGTAGTGATTATTAAAAAAAACTTACAAATTGGCGAGATTTATAATGAAAATGATACAATATATACATTTTTGATTGATTAAACATATTGATTTAGCCTTCAGATTAATGGGAATAATTTTGCCAGGTTGGGAAGGTCCACCACCACCACGAGGCTGTGAAGTTTTCGTGGGAAAAATTCCCCGTGATATGTATGAAGATGAACTAGTTCCTGTTTTTGAGAGAGCTGGGAAGATCTATGAATTCAGACTGATGATGGAATTTAGTGGCGAGAATCGTGGGTATGCATTTGTAATGTATACAACCAAAGAAGAAGCTCAGCTTGCTATTCGGATCCTTAATAATTATGAGATTCGTCCTGGAAAGTTTATTGGTGTTTGTGTAAGTTTGGATAACTGCAGACTATTTATTGGAGCTATTCCAAAAGAAAAGAAAAAAGAGGAGATCTTAGATGAAATGAAAAAAGTCACCGAAGGTGTAGTGGATGTTATTGTGTATCCAAGTGCAACAGATAAGACAAAGAATCGTGGGTTTGCTTTTGTGGAATATGAGTCCCACAGAGCTGCAGCTATGGCAAGGAGAAAACTCATTCCTGGTAAATTTTCTTTTTCTCATTTTATATTCTAGCATCAAATGACAGTTTCAGATTTCGTAGCATTGAGTGATGGCATTTAAGATGATGTCAGGCTACATTCTGTCTGCAGTGTAGGTGCACTCAGATTCTACATGGGCAGAGACAACATCAATAACTCCATAGTCTGTAAAGTTATGAGTTGGTCCAAAATTTCTTCATTTATTCTAGAAATTTGTTTATAAATGAGTGTTAGCACAAACAATGCATGGACATCATGTCTTAATTAAATTGCTGTCATTGTTGTCTTCTGATCTTCATTTTGCATATGAGGCTAGGTTCCACCCTCTCTGCAACCATTATTTAAAAGGGTTGGGCAATTCGTTGTCTCAAGTACTGTGCTGTCTCTAATCTACCTGCTTCAATTTGGTCTTATTTTTAGTAAATAGTGTATCTTCCACAGAAAAAAGAGTGGTAAAAATGAACCACAAAAGTAATTTGATTGGCTTATCTTCTCAGAGTTGAAAACCAAGGTCCTATCCTAGAATGATGAACCTTTGAGCAGTAAAGTCACATATACTGTATGGTATCTGTTCACCTCATATCTTCTCTAACACGTTACTCTGGATTTGAGAGAGTTGTGTTGGTGTAAAATACCATTTGTACAGTGTTTTTATTGCGTATTATAGAATCATAGAATCCTTAAGTGAAGCTGATACAGAGTCAGTATTACTCATTCCCCCAGTTCCTTGCTTCAAGTTCTTGTTTCCTAAATTGCAGGATCAGAAGTTAGTTGTTGAAGAAGAAAACACATTTTCAAATATGGCACTCTAATATATGAAACTTTGTTTTTCAGAAAATTGCCCTATGAGTTACTTTGAAGTATAGGACAAAATAGTTTTATAAATAATTAGGCATCGGAACTAATAAATACTTACATTTTAATTTTTTTTCTACAGGAACATTCCAGTTATGGGGCCATACTATTCAGGTAGATTGGGCAGACCCAGAAAAAGAAGTTGATGAAGAAACAATGCAGAGAGTTAAAGTATTATATGTTAGAAACTTGATGATCTCAACTACAGAAGAAACAATTAAGGCTGAATTTAACAAATTTAAGCCAGGAGCTGTTGAGCGTGTGAAAAAACTTAGAGATTATGCTTTTGTTCACTTCTTCAATCGAGATGATGCAGTTGCAGCTATGTCAGTTATGAATGGAAAATGCATTGATGGAGCTAGTATTGAAGTAACACTGGCCAAACCAGTAAACAAAGAGAGTACTTGGAGACAACATCTTAATGGTCAAATGAGTCCCAGTTCTGAAAATCTTCTAGTCTTTGCAAACAAAGAAGACGGTCATCAGAAGTCTCTCGCAAAGCCAGCAAATCTTCCAATTCGCCTGAATGGACAGCATAGCCCTAGTCCTCCTGAAATTGAAAGGTGTACTTACCCATTTTTCCCAGGAACAAAGCTTACTCCAGTTAGCATATACTCATTAAAATCTAGTCATTTTAGTTCTGCAACAATGCAGTTAGATTATTACTGTAATAAAAATAACTGGGCACCTCCAGAATATTATTTGTATTCAACGACAAGTCAAGATGGAAAAATACTATTAATGTATAAGATCGTTATTCCTACTGTTGCAAATGGATCCCAGAGTTATTTTATGCCAGACAAACTTTGCACTACTGTAGAAGATGCCAAAGAATTAGCAGCACAGTTTGCATTGCTACACATGGGTAAGTTCTTAAAACACTGGCTTTTTTTTATTAATATTACTACTACTTCTTGACTTATATCAGTTTAATCTGTATAAAGCAATAAATCTTCATTAGTGATTCAATAGAGCAGGCCTGCATAACTTGGCCCTTGTAAAGGGCCAAGATTTTTCCCCAAACCCTTTGGGCGACACATTTCCCCCTCACCAAAGAGAAAAACCTACCCCTTCCCTACCTTTCTTCCATTCTCATGAAAATGGCACAAGGCTGAGGAGGGGCCAAGCCCCGAAGGAGACCCCTTGCCCTTTCCTCAGCCTCATGCCATTTTTATGGGAACTGCATGAAGCTGGGTAGGAGCCTGAGCTTCTCCATTGGCACTTGGCTCTACACATGCCTGGCAGGACAAGCACAAAGGGGATCAGGGACAAAGCCCATCCCTTCCCAGCCTCATGCTGTTCCCAGGTGCAAAGCTGGGGGAAGGGCCTGAGCCTTCTCGAAGGCTCCAGGAAAAGTCTTTGTGGGCTGGATGTTGTGCAGGTCTGCCCTGGAGTTAAGAATGTTTTATTACATATTTTGGAAATACTTTACAGTTTTTACTTTCTATATACAACAACATAGTGTGAGACTTTGCTTTCTTATAACAGTAAGGAACTATGAAGTGTTTCACTTCTGTTTAATTTCAAGTGAATATTATTTTAGTAACATATTTAATCTGCAGTGCACTGGGGAATTTGACTTATTTTCTGAGTTGCTTTGATATGATTATTTTTTGCCCATATGCACAGATGGGATCTTTGCCTTTAAGATACTTTCTCCTTTTATTGAAAAAGCAGTGGCAGTTAATTTGCATTTCAGTTGTACCTTTCACTGTGTACAGAAAAAAGTGTAGGTGAAACCATTTTAGAAAAAAGCTACTGTAAAGGTCCTTGAGAATTAATCTGTGAAGACCTTTAACCTTTTTCCTTGTAAGCTCTCATGTGATATTTACATGGGTGAAGAAAACTGTATGCTGCTGTTTCTGCTATTCTGTCTTATTCAGCAGTTTTCAGAAAGCAAACATTCTGAGGCTTGAGTGCACAATTAATGCCTTCTGGTGGGAGTTTTGTGTCATAATCAGTTTGCTTATATGCTGCTTTTCTTAGATAAAACCTGTCTCAAAGTTGTATAAAGCACTATCAAGTAAATTGTGTAACTGAATACAGCAGCATCTCTAGGTAATTAAATAACCACTAAAAGTCAAGATTTAATGTAGGCTAAGTATTTCATTTGGATAAATTATAAGAATTTTAGAAATATTTTAAACATCTAAATGCCAGCAAAATAATAAATACTGCCCCAGTTTAAGAATCCCCCACATCCAATGCTTTCTAGGCATTGTCAGTAATAGTCTAGTAATACAACAGTTTTTGTGTTGTAGGTAGCCAAGCTCTGTCCTTTTAATCCAGATAGTAATGAGCCAGAGAATGGGGAATAGGGAGCTGGTGTTGCTGAACCTGCTGTTAAGCAGGGAGACGGGCAGTAATTTTTGTTGCTGAAGAGGGTTTCTCCTTGTATCATTTAGGACAGTGTCTCCTCAAACTCTGTTCCTCCAAGTGTTTTGGACTTTAGCTCCCAGTAATCCTAGCCAGTTTACCAGCTGTTAGTAATTGTGGGAGCTAAAGTCAAAATACCTCGAGGAGCTCAGTTTGAGAAACACTGGTCTAGGATACTGAAGTACATTCTTCCAGACATCTGATCAAAATTCTAGCCATGTGCTTTTTGTTGCATTGTTCAGGACTTCCCATGAGGAGTTGGAGAACTTTTAACTACACTAGCTAATGCTATAGTCAGTCTGTTATGTATAATACATACACTATCCCTTCTCCACTATGTTCTGTAAATATTATTGAAAACTAGTGGCTCATCTTTTCCTATTTAATACTGCACTTTAAAGTGCTACTGACTTTTGTGTACCACACATCTAAGTCATTAGCATTATTATCTCCAATATTACAGATGGGTGGATTGAAGCTGAGAGGGACAGAGTATGGTTTGTCTAAAAGCCACTGAGTGAGTTTATGGCAGATGTGAAAAGTCAAACGAGGGATTTTCTAATGCACACACCAGTTCACTGCCTGCCACAATACAGCAGTTGTCACATTCTCCTGTGAAATTTAAGCCTGATTGAAATAGATGTGATTATAAAATTTGCATTGATTTACAGCGAATATTTTATTTGCTCTTTGTGTTTCCATCTATGTCAACAACACTTACAAATAGGACAAACACTACGAGGGAGATGCAGTGGCCATTTCCACAAATGATACATGTAGGCTTTTTCAGTTTTTGAGCTGGTAGACAGAATCAGAGTTTCAAGGCTGCCTACAATATTGGACAGTCTTGAGAAACTGCATATAGGACTTGTTAGAAGTAGATAGACAAGGATGATTGTCATTTCTCCTGCAGGACAAAAAATTGTTTTCTACTCTCTTTATCAAGCTGATCTCTCAGAAGAGAAGAGCTGGTTTGCCACCGCATATAGCAGTGAAAATCTTTAGTGTCTTACAGTCTCTTAAGAACACTCTTACTGGTGATTGTGGGAGGACAGGTTAGTGTGTAATTGATCCAGCAGGCTAACTATTACATCAGTTTGGTAACACCTGAAACATGCTATGGTGAAATATGACAAATGCATATCAAAGCAGTAAGACATTTAGAGGCACTTCAGGTAGCAGTCTTACACACAAAACTACATTAAAATGCTGAGAATTGCTTTTTTGGTTTAGCCTAGATTTAACAACCTGGAGCCTGGAAGGCAGAACCCCTTAATTTCTGACTCCACTGGGAGGTTGCAAAAATTGCTGCACCCTCCATTTTAAGCAACGAGAAGTGATAGCACAGCAATTTGAGGAGGGTCCACTATATTGGGTAGAGGATTTCCCAGAAGTATGCAGTAGCTCGCAAATGGGTTTTGTAGCTTTTCAATGTGTATGTTTTCGTTTTTATTTTTCTAAAAACAATCTTTTGGGGTGGAGGTGTGGGATTGAGGCCAGTTTCTTAAATCGGTTTTTTGAGTATGTAATGTACTTTACCTACAGTGGTCAATAATCCAAATAATCCTTAGAGCAAAAGGTTTATAAACACGAGGCTAAGCATAAACAATTCAGTTATTTCAATAGTTCAATTTGGATCCCAGACTTTGTGGATTCCCCATTACTGAAAGCTTTATGGACTTGAGTATCTGCATATCTTGCAACTGTTAAGGTTAGGGGGGAGCTCTTATGTAGAGAAAAAGTGTCAAAAAGGGAGTTGGTATTCATAAAATACCCTGTCCCGCAGGGTATGTGGCCCTTCATTACTTGCAGACCCTTTCATAGTCTGCCACAGTCTGTACAGTTTATTTTATTATAAAATGATAAAATAAACTGTACATGTCATTCTTTCTACATTGGTCAAACTACAGTGTGGGAACACTCCTGGTACTTTTAAGAGAGTGAGAAGAAACAAGAGGGGAAGGCTGGAGAAAAGTATTTTGAGGGGAATGGAGAAAGGAAAGACTAGATCAAGTGGTTCTCAGCCTGTGGGTCCCCAGGTGTTTTGGCCTACAACTCCCAGAAATCCCAGCCAGTTTACCAGCTGTTAGGATTTCTGGGAGTTGAAGGCCAAAACATCTGGGGACCCAAAGGTTGAGAACCACTGGGATGGAAAGACAATAATGCTTCAGATAGGAACTAGCCCATACAAACCTGAATAGGCTAGTGTAGCTAACAAAAAAGGAAAGGTGGAGAGAAAACTGGCATTGCGTTTATAATGGCCTGATGAAGACTGATTTACATAATGTGGAGAATAAATAGTTGCTACGTATCTGCTTGTCCTGAGACTATTTTATATACAGAGTGTTTGAAAAAGAACTCCCTATTCACCATTTAATTTAAATAGTGAATAGGGAATTCTTTTTCAAACACCCTGTATAATGGTCAGCTCTGATAGGCCCAGGATCCTGCTTAAATTGTGTGCAAAGGATGTAAGTGCCAATGTAACTTCTTTCTCCTGTTTATTGTGGTTGGTGGAAAGATTTCTGCTAACAGCAATATTGAAACCTGTCGTCATATGAGATATTGAAAGAGCTATTTTTCTTTTTCTGTTACATAACATAGCTAAATTGTGCAGTTAGTTTTGTTTTCAATGTGCTTCATTTTTAAAAGTCCTTCATCCTTATAGTTTACTTTTTCTTGCACATTTTCTTTCTTTATGTCCTGAAACAGGACCAGAATCGGGAAGAAGCAGGGTAAATTCTGGGTAAATTCATTTATTTTATTTATTAAAATACTTGTATCCTGCCTTTTAACAGGAGATCTTGGGGTGATGTACAGATAAAATTATTCAGAACCATTTAAAACAAAATAAGATTTTAAATAATAAGATAATTCAAGCAGACTACATACATGATCATCCATAAATTAAATGCTCTTTAATCAATGTTCGATTAAAATGTTCTAGGCAAAATATTCTAGATAAAATGTTGTCTACTTTTTGCAGTTCTTAGGATGCTGAAGGAGCATCACAACTGATATGTTCTTCTTTGTGGTCTCTGAGCCTCCCATAACTAGTTTACACCTGAACTGTCTCTGACACCTACAGAAATGCCCAGAGCTAATAACTTAGATGGAAATTCTGCTCCTGGCGTTCTCTCCAATCCTCACACCAACACTACTTGCTCTTCAGCTCTTTTTCATCCATGATTGAGCACACACTACAGATAATCTCATCAGTTTGTAACTTCTGTACTCTTATTTCCCTTATTTTTTCTTATTGACTAAAAAAATAGCATTCTAGACCTTCTGGTTTTTTTTGTTTTTGCTTCTCATAATTCAAAGTCTTCATTTTGTGTGGTTTTAAAAGCATTGTTAAAAAGTGGACTTGTGCTTGGGGAAGATTTCTACCTCCAACAACCATTGCCAGTTATTTATTTGGTCGGGGAAAGGGTCATCTGATGCATTCCTGATCCATTAGCAGAGGCATTACACCACAGGGGCTTGTGAACTGATTTCTCCTCTCAAACTCAATTTCTGACAGCAGTCCTTGAAGTTTGCAAATATAGTGGCTCATAGTAATTGTCATCTCTATTTGGCCTCTGATTCTATCTGCAATACTCTGTCAGCACTTTCCAGGGCCGCCATGGCGATTTCTACCATTTCCTCTTTGAACGTTTACGTGGCTGCTGTTGTAGCCTACCAGCCATCTTGTCATCCAGCTGCCCTTCCATTCAAGAGTGAGGTGAAAGCTTCTTTTTGAGATGTTTGGCACTTAAACCCTTCCATACCACCTTGGTCAATATTTCTAGTGCTGTCACAACTGTCATCTAAGTCTTTTGTGCCCATGGGGTTAACATCACCTGCTTACTTTGGAAACTGTTTCTGGCCAGGTCTGCGAGTGAGCTCTGTGTCTTGAGAGCTGACCACCTGCATCATATTTTCCACAAGGAAAAGGTATTACTTCATGAGAATCCTTCTTACCCCTCTAACATTGTTTTATCATTACACAATAACCAGGACATAATTCTACTAGCCTTTTTGTTTTCAAAAGCTCTCACATCTACAGCTCGTGGTACACTATTCAGATATAGTGACTACCTTACTATGTTCATTAAACAGCCCAGATAAGAAAGTCACCAGGCTCTTCCTTTGTTATGGCGGCAGGCATGCCAGCCTCCTTGGCTCCTCACAGAGGCTCTCCAAGTAGGTGATAGTGTTCATCGCCCTCGCTTACCATCTTGCTAAGAAGAGGCCTCTCCATTTGTGGTATCATTCAATATGAGTCATATTCACATCCTCAGTCTGATTCAAGGGTGTTTCTCAGACAAGTTTACCTTATTGCAACCTTCCACTCTAGCCACAATAGACTGCAAAGCTAAGGAAGATGGTTCCTTCAGTAGAGGAGTGCTCCCTTCTATTCTTAATTGACCTGCCCACGCATCCATTCCCCAGTTGTGTGGGGCACAGAGACCACAAAGAACAGGTTGCTTACCTTCTGGGTCATCCGTACTCTCGCATAATCCATTCCCCCATCTTTTGCAAGTATCATAAAAAATGGCTTATGGAATTGAAGGCTGAGTAGTTTTGGTGCAGAGATTGGAGAGATCACTACTGTAAAGGGTTCCCACCAAAACTAGTAGCTCTGGAACTTTCTGTAGATGAGATTAGCACAGACACAAACCTCAGTTGTGTGAGAACAGATTGCCACATGAAGAACCACAGTTACAGGTAAGCAACCTGTTCTTGCTTGCTTATGTCATTTGATCAAGGCAAGAATTCAAAGTTCCAATCCATTTCATCCATTGACTCCTCTTCCTTTCTCACCAGTTTTAATTTCCTTGACATGGACATTCTTTATTGTAACCTAGTAAAGAAAATGTTATTGTTTTTTGTTTTTGTTTTTGTTTTTTACTATATACAGAAGATCATTTTCTTTTATTTAAAAAAACAAAGTTTATTGATTTGAAGTAAAATTAGGGGCAAAGTTCTGTACGTTTCACAAATATATTTTCATTTTTTTTTTGAGTGTACAGCAATTTAACATCAGCACTGTTTGCAGCAATTACTGCATTTTTAAACATGCTTAATGTGCAGATTTATTTTATAAGGTTAGCACATTACAGCATGCTATATTTTGTGATGGTTGCTAGTGAAGCTTTTGCTATCCTTTCTTCTAAGGTGTGTACTGGTACAGGAAGGTTTAAGAATGTTAACTATAATGTGTGTGTGTAAGGTAAAACCCTCTCCAGCTCATTAGAATATAACAATTATACAAGAAACTATGGATTTAGTGTAGTTGTAGAAGTCTCAGAATTCCATTCACTCTTGTTGGGGTTAACATCACCTTGAAGATGATTACATTCTGTCTCCACTGCTTGCAGAAAGGGTACACAACCCCCACAGTCTGGACCTGTGTAGGAAAATATGGAGAAAGTAAACAGGTAAGTAACTGGATTTCAGCTTTAAAAAAGGTCAAATTAATGTCTGGTTTTATTTCTGGAATGGTTATTGGAATAAAAATTGCCATGTGCCAGGGAGTAGTAACAGTAGTTTCTCACTGTTATTTTGAACACTGCTTGCAGCTTTAGTTTTTCTTAACAAAATGTTTTAGAAAACCTGGTGCTTCTAGAGAATGGGCAACAAAGAAATATCTTTACCAAATGTCAGACCTTATATGCAGAAATATTTATCAAAAATAGAGATCTTAATGGCAAGTTAAGCCTTATTCATTAGGATGCTGTGTTTTGTTTTTCCAAAGCCATGACTGTTTTTGCATAATTCTTGTAGAACTAGTCTACAAGGTATGCATTTTAGTGTCATCAAAAGCATTGCACATAATTTCCTCATATTTCAGCCATTTGCTATGTACATGGTTTGTTTTACAAACAATATCTAAGGCATTCTTCTGCTGAGAAGATTTGGAATTCATGGTGGTTAGAAAATAAGTGCATTCTGTAAAAAGAGTTGATTTTAAAAAAACTGCTGTTTTTTCACAATCTATCCTGTGTGTCTTGTTTCTTGAGTGGTTTGGGTAGAACTTAACATTTTGTTCACACAGAACTATCAGTGGAAGCTTTCCATTCTTAGTTGGAGGCACTTCCTCCTGATCGATACTTCAAATGAACTGAGCCTTTCTGAGATACAGTGAAGGGTTTATATATGATGTGCCAAATCTGAACTAGACCATCAAGAGAGCTCCAGCTGATCTACTTGCGTGTCTAGCTTCTGCTTTTGTCTAAACAAGTATCTCCCTCAAAAGTAAGCTTTTACATATGCATTAGAACAGTGGATAAAAAACCTCACCATATGGTGCACCACTGGTAGGAAAATTAATTGCAGGGATCACTACAGCATTGAAGTGGCATATGATTGTAAGATGGTAAAATATCCTTTCACTGAAGAGATAATTTTCTCTTGGGGTAGCGATTACCCACTGATGATATTGACATTTTTTCCTTTTTGTAAAAAAATCATAATGTGTTCCTTCTACACTTAAGAAAGTTTAAGAAAGAACAAAGATTTTGGTTTTTTGAATCAGAAATGTCAGATACTGGTTTTTAAAGATAAAGCAAGGGTGTTGCTTTACAATTTTTTTGTACAAAGAGGAAAACAGATAGCTCCTCAAAACAAAAGTGCCACCTTAGAATATATTTTCTCTGAATCAGTATTCTTGTATTTTGGAACATTTTTGATTCTGAACATACAGGGACTCCTTTGAACATGGGACATTTTTACCTTCTGCAGTATATTAGAAATTGTGAGTCAGAAATAGAGAATCCACAAAATATCCTTAATGTAAGATTTTGTTTTGTTCTTTAAAAAAAGTCTACTGGAAGATAGTTAAACACTATCCACTTTATTGTGATATCCAAATTTCATAAACTAGATATTTTCATGTTGTCTGAAATGTATGCTTTTCTCAATTTATTTATGCAGTATTATCTCTTGACAGTTTACAATTGCAGTATTTACAGCAGGGATGGGCAAAGCTTAGACTAGGGGTGAGGTTTAGTTCTGCTCAAAATATCAAGTCAGCCCCAAGAAGCCTCAGGGAAACAATTGATCAATGTTTTTTTGTTTGTTTAGAAAAGTAATTCCTGTCACTTTCTGTTTCTGTACACAACCATTTTTTGTCTCAAACTGACTAAGGTGGGGTGGTGGTGGATAGAATTGAAATGGCAATTTATAGCATATTAAATGGATACTTCCCAATTTGCCATTTGGGGAAGCCTAAATAAAGAAATAAATCAGAAGTGTTTGTGTGTGTGTGTGTGTGTAGGAAAGAGTCTACTAGGAAGGAAGAACGGGCCCTTAAGTTTCAGAAGATCACTTAAAGTGTTCTAATCACATTTCCATTAAAAAGCACACTATCAATTGAAGATATCATATCATCTATTGTGTGTTACAGCCTGTCTATGGCCATTTAGAAAACAATGTAATTTAGACTATATTAGTTTGGAAGAAATATCAGTTTGGGAAATTTACAAATGTTTAGTGATTGCTTGTAAATAAAAATATGCTTAATTTTGCACAAATGAGTAATGAATATTAAAATCCACATATTATTGAAATTATGTATGACTTATCTTTAAATTCATCTTCATTTTAACTGTAAAATTGTTACAGTATTTGCACAATAGTAATATTTTTAATTGTAAAAGAGATGCATACAGAAGGATATGATTTTAAAATACATGATATGGTTTAAAACTCTGCCACTTCTTTTTCATCTAGTCTTAAAGGCAAAGATAAAAATATGTTCAAGGCCTATTTTTTGGGGGGAAAATTATTTGCAAAGCTTTCCAAATCTGTTTCTTTTTGAAAAATGAAAGATGTAACTGAAAAAGAAAACAATCTGATCTTGCTTAAAGCAGTTTGGAAGAGTTAATTATCTGCAATTGTATAATGAAACAAAAGAACTTTCCTATGTTTTTTAAGGAAAGGTTTTGGAAGGAGGTCATATGGGATAGAGGAGCCTAGTTGTTAGTGCTAAATTTTTCTCTTACTTATTGCACCCTGCTTCCAGCTTTCCCCCTCCTTCTAGATGTGTTTAACTTCTCAAATGTAGGTTTAGAAAGCTTTAGGAGGAAAAGCTAGGTATTGACTGGGTAGGAGAAGAATGTAGTTTTATTTCTTTCCATAGCCATTCTACAAGTTGCATTTTGTAACACTAAGAAGAAAATGGAGTTTCATTTGGATGTTTAGTTTAGTTGGGCTTGTAGTTTAGTTAGGTATTACAAGCAACATATTTCTGTGTTACCTGCTATTAGAACAAAGTTTGCAAGTCAATTTGTTGTGTGATCATTGTTCTCAGTAGTTTAAAGGTTCTAAATATGCCATCTCTGGGTCAAAACCTCATGTTACGTTGAGTATGTACCATGCATTTCACTTCTCAAATTTTAATAAGCACACATGGTTCTGATATAGAATGGTATCGGTTCAGGTTGGAAGATATTAAAGTTTCTCCCACCTGTTTTTTTTTTGTCTAAAATCTTACTCCTGATCCATATAGGATCAGAACCACAGTATCCAGAAAGGATTTTCAAACTGTCCTCTTGTCTTACCAGTACCCTGTGGTACCAGAATATTAATCCAAAAAATGACTGGATTACCAAACCATTAAAAACCCTGTTGAAATCAACAACTTAAATCCAAACTAGCATAGTACTAAGTTAAAATGTTTTTTTAAAATTTAAAATCATCAAAATATAATACAGTAGAGTCTCGCTTATCCAACATAAACAGGCCAGCATTTTAGATATGCGAAAATGTTGGATAATAAGGAGAAATTAAGGGAAAGCCTATTAAACATCAAATTATATTATGATTTTACAAATTAAGCACCAAAACATCATGTTTTATAACAAATTGACAGAAAAAATACAGTTATGTAGTAATTACTGTATTTACAAATTTAGAACCAAAATATCGCAATGTATTGAAAACATTGACAGCTAAAAGGCAGACTGCATTGGATAATACAGAATGTTGGATAAGCGAAGGTTGGAGAAGCGAGACTCTACTGTACATGGTATCAAAATTTGCACATTTATTATGGTTTAAATATTTTCATCCATTTAAACTGGTTTTAAATGGTCCATGTTTTAAATAGTTTAATATTATTCTAAAATTATTTTTAA
This sequence comes from Anolis carolinensis, assembly GCF_035594765.1. Lineage (NCBI taxonomy): Eukaryota > Metazoa > Chordata > Lepidosauria > Squamata > Anolidae > Anolis > Anolis carolinensis. The sequence goes on from NC_085845.1 coordinate 51,298,748, forward strand.
ACTGCTCTAAATTTATTTGATTGTACACCACCCTGAGTTTCCTGAAGATAGAATGGGATATGAATATTTTAATAAAAAAGTACAAATGTAGCAGATGGGGTGGAAAACTTAAATTTGATTATTCTGCTTGTTACTTTGATCAAAACTATATCACCTTTTGCTTTTAGCAAAAAGATTTTAAGGTACTTGATACTTAACATCTTGTGTGTTAACTAATTGAAGACATAGCATGAAAGCTCATGTAGTAGTTGTGCACTTTCTCTGTGGATATGTGCAAGTGGTGACATCCAATAGAGACTAAGGGATGGCACCACTGGATGACATTTCTACATGTTAGGATATGTCAAAATCCAGAAAGATTTCCCCTTGGCAACTTGTTTGTGCAAGGAAGAGGGGGAAGAAGCTCTGCTTATTTGGTCCTGTTATGTTTAGCATTTCATATAGGATTTGAGTAGTCCATGCTCAGAGCAGCCCATTTGAATAGTTGGCCTTTATTGGAACCCATTATTGCCAAGTGGCAAGAGTTTTCAGTAAGGAATGACTAGGCTGGAGTTACATATGTACTGGAAACTGGTGACCTTGTGTATTCTGCTAAACTTTGTTTCTAAATTAACACATGTCTCTGTGTAAACATGTAAGTTTAACTGCATATTTTTTTAACAGAGTACAATTTCCGCCGAAGTTCGATAAATAACATCTCCCCTGTTAGTGCTACTCTTTCTTCTGGAACCACCAGTGTGCTGTCATATACATCAAGACCATACTCTTATCCAAGCTATCCCTTGTCACCATCAATTCCACTTGCTAGTAGCAACCATGTTGGACAACGTCTGTATATACCCAATCAGGCCTCCTTCTTTTAAGAAAAAAGAGTTGTATGGAAATAATATACCCTTATTTTAATATTATGCGGTTTCAGTTTTAATTGGGTCCATGCAATTGGTTTTGGTGAGTTCAGTACATGTATATATATGTATTCAAATTGCTTATCAATTCACTGAATTTGTGGTGAAGATAAATGTGCTTTTCTCCTCAACAAGAAGAGATTCCTAAAATATGGCACAGAATTTTATGTTTGTGGAACTAGAAAACAACCCATTTAAGATTTTTTAAAGGTAATTACTTTCTTAAATAGTAGCTTTAAAACATTTAAAGTGCATGCAATTGTTGGTTCTAATCTTGTTTCCAAGGATCACCTCCTTTTTTTTTGGAGATGAAAAACATGTAGTCAAAAAGCAAAGTATTATGTAAGAAAGAAATGATGCAAGTGAAAGATTTTTTAATGCAAGCTTTATTTAACTCCAAACAAATAACTTCTATACTACTGTGGTCCTAGTAAATCACTTTGCATATTTTAGTTTCATGATAAATATTTGTTTTATTCCTAGAATATATTACTTTGTGTTATTTAATGCATGTTAAAATTGTTAATCCCTTTTTGTTAAAAGGTACTGTTCTATTTACATGTTGTCATGTTTTTAAATGTTCGTATCATGTGTTTAATTCTGTACTTGAATATAGACATGTTGGCATATTCTTGCTCTATAAAATGAGTGACTTATCTTCAGTACTAAAAAGATGTGTTAATAAAGTTAAGATTGAAGTTTGTTATCATTGCTTCTTTTTCACTAACTCGTCAAATTAGCCGATTAAAGTATGCATATTGCAAAACCGTTGCATGAACCGGAGTGGAATGTGTATTAAGTCTTTGTGTCCATTCCCTGTCTGTGGAGAGAGTCCATATGGTGTGGTCTTCCATATGTTGGTTGGACTGCACTTTCCAGCATTCCTCACTATTGACTCTAAATGGGAAATATCTATTTGGAAAGGCTGATTTCTAAGATTCAATTTATATATTACAAGAACTATTGGAAGCAATTGTAGTGCTTTCTTAGTAATTTTTTTTGAAAAGGTAAAGACTAGTATAACCGCTTAAATACCCTTAGGGCCCTTCTACACAGCTGTATAAAATCCAGATTATCTGCTTTGAAGTGGATTATATGGCAATGTAGACTCAGATAATCCAGTTCAATGCAGATAATGTAGACTATCTGCCTTGATATTCTGGATTATGGCTGTGTAGAAGGGCCCTTAGTGCAAAGGGATATTTGAGATTTAACTGAGAGGAAAAGGTTGGTACCCTGTTTCCCCTAAAATAAGACATCCCCAGAAAATAAGACCTAGTAGAGGTTTTGCTGAATTGCTAAATATAAGGCCTCCCCCAAAAGTAAGACCTAGCAAAGTTTTTGTTTGGAAGCATGCCCAACGAACAGAACACCAGAGTACGCAGGATCGGTAAATGTACCTACCATAGAGTGTTGTACATGGAAATAATGGTAGTAACAAGAAATCCTTGCTAGGATTCACAGTTTGTCTGATTATGCTGGTTTGTGATGACAACTATTGTACAGTATATAATGTTCATTTTTTTGTTCAACAATAAATGTGAATTCTTCTTCATGGAAAAATAAGACATCCCCTGAAAATAAGACCTAGGACATCTTTGGGAGCAAAAAATAATATAAGACACTGTCTTATTTTCGGGGAAACACGGTAGCATGTATTTTTATGGAGTTACGTCTACTTCATGAGACGCATCAGATTTAAGTCTTCGAACTTAAATCCAAACTTAGCACGGTCATGTCTTTGAATTATACCAGTATTACTCTAATAAATAATAGTGTAAACTTTTATATGGAATTAAAAAAGGTGTTCTGAATGTGAAAGGTGTGTATGTGTGCACATGGGTTAGAAGGCTTACTTACACTGTATCACAGTAGTTTACTTCTTTAAAGCAGTTCAATAAAACATGTAGTAGAGATTATTTTAGTCTTTCTATATTGTGACCTTTTCAGAAGTTCTTTCTTAATTTTCTGCTTTAATTAGAAAAACAATTCCTTCTTTTTATGAAGCTCTAAGTAGCAGTGTTCATAATTTCTCCTCACCCAGTTTTTCACCCTTACAACACTTCTGTGATGTTAGAAAGTGAGCTTCATCTCAGGCTATTTTGACTGCTATAAACATTGACCTACCAGGATTTTTTTCTTTTTAAATGTGATATTATTTTTTACATTATAGATTTTTTATTTTCTTACATAACAATCATAGAATCATAGAATCATAGAATCATAGAATAGTAGAGTTGGAAGAGACCTCAAGGGCCATCTAGTCCAACCCCCCGCTAAGAAGCAGGAAATCGCATTCAAAGCACCCCCGACAGATGGCCATCCAGCCTCTGCTTAAAAGCCTCCAAAGAAGGAGCCTCCACCACGGCCCGGGGGAGAGAGTTCCACTGCCGAACAGCCCTCACAGTGAGGAAGTTCTTCCTGATGTTCAGGTGGAATCTCCCTGATGTTCAGGTGGAATCTCATCTTCCATGTGTCCTCCCACCCCCAGTCTTAACCCAATAATCTACCATTATCAATCATAATAATAATAATAATAAAACTTTATTTATACCCCGCCACCATCTCCCCAATGGGGACTCGGGGCGGCTTACATGGGGCCATGCCCAGACACCATACAATATAACAAAATAAACAGCAAATCATAACACAATATAACAGTGCAAAATCATCGTATATATATTACAACACAAATCGGAGAAAACAATGAAAACCAGGGCAGGCCACATGAACACTTAATTAAAAACTCGGGAGAGAGAGACATAGGAATAAGGGGAAACAGGGAAATAAAATGGTGAAGCAGTCTAAAGGATAAAATCCAAGGGGAATAGCCAGAGTAATATATTACATTTACTCCCCAAAGGCACATCGGAAAAGCCATGTTTTTAGATCTTTCTTAAAGGCTAACAAGGTGGGGGCTTGCCTAATCTCAGTGGGCAATGAATTCCACAGTCGGGGGGCCACAGCAGAAAAAGCCCTCTCCCTCGTTCCCACAAGACGGGCCTGGGACAGAGGCAGTGGCGAAAGGAAGGCCTCCCCGGATGAACGAAGGGAACGAGCAGGTTTATGGTAGGAGATACGGTCCCTAAGGTAGGTGGGTCCCAAACCGTTTAGGGCTTTATAGATGATGGTCTGCACCTTGAATTGGGACCGGAAAGTGAACGGCAGCCAGTGGAGCTCTTTAAACAGGGGAGTAGATCGTTCCCTGTAGCTCGCCCCTGTTATTAATCTGGCTGCCGAGGGCTGGACCAATTGTAGTTTCCGGGCCGTCTTCAAGGGAAGCCCCACGTAGAGCGCATTACAGTAGTCCAGTCTAGAGGTAACTAAGGCATGCACCACCGTGGTCAAGTCAGACTTCACGAGGTATGGTCGCATGGGTATAAACTACCTGATTGGTTGATTGTATGTTATTTATGACATTCAAAATGAACTTTTTCCGAAAGACACTTGGTCAAGTTTTAGTTTCCTCTAGAGTAACATGAGTAACACAAACAACAAACAACTCTCACATTTATTCCCAAACATTTCTCTTGATAATCCAATATGCACACTTGTCTGATTGTGCTCTAGACCAGTGGTTCTCAACCTGTGGGTCCCTAAGTGTTTTGGCCTACAACTCCCAGAAATCCCAGCCAGTTTACCAACTGTTAGAATTTCTGGGAGTTGAAGGCCAAAATATCCGAGTACCCAAAGGTTGAGAACCACTGCTCTAGACCAGTTTCTCAAATGGTGCTCCTCCAGATGTTTTGGATAGCTCTCATGGATGTGAGGGCAATCTGGCTGCGACATCTGTCACCCCATTGATCGCCAGGGTTGATTCGGCTGATCTGGCTGGCTAGGCGGGTGTCCCCTCCCTCCCTCACCGCTCCATGTGCGTCCCTCCCGAAGCTGCGCGCTCGGTGGAAGAGGACGATGTCCCAGGTATAGAAGGAGTGTACCGAGGTCTCCAGTCTTCGGTCCCGGGTATACGATAGCTGCGCTCCCCTGCTAGAACCTCCAAACAAGCTCAAGGATAGCTCTTATAATTCTCGCAGCTGGTAAGCTGGCTGGGATTTCTGGGAGCTGAAATCCAGAACACTTGGAGGAGCAGAATGAGAAAAACTACAAATCCTCTAGCCATCTAAAGATCTTAAAATGTTTCCACAGTTTTGCTATTTCTGTATTTCTGGTACTAAGTAAAAGTGCAACGAGGCAAACTTCCATTTTCATTTTAGAACACAAATATTAACTGCTTTGTTGCAGATTAGCTATATATGTTGTCAATTTTTTATTTTGCTGCAATATTTGTAGCATATTGATGTACCTTAAATAATTTTAGTTAGTTTAAATGGAAGAAATGTTATTTACAAACTATTTTAATACATTTAATATCCTGGAGAGACTGATTTATAGGATGCTGTTGTCCAAATTGTATACCATTGTTTTTCTGATACTTTTATTGCTAAATCTGACTTGCTTACATGTTTCACTGAGATTGAAGTCATATCTGAATTCTTATGCATCTTAAAATTGACTCTGATGGTGATCCTGTCATTAGGTTTCCTTGACAAAATTGATTCAGATTAGATTTGTTAATTGCTATCTTATTAGGTTGAGACAGTGTTCCTTGTTCAAGGTTTTCAAGGATGAGTGGGGATTCAAACCCTGGACTTCTGAAGACCTAGTCTCAGCATTCAAACCTCTTCAGCACACTGGCTTTGCACATGTTTAACTTGGAGTGTGGCCTGAAATTTGAGAATCTAAATATATGGTATATATGAACTGAATTATATTGTATGACACAGCAAACAAGATAGATATGCTGGATTTTGTATCACAAAATCACAAGTCGAACGCTTCCCAAGTGTCTAGGACTGTGTGATGTATTTTCGGATTATTATTATTATTATTATTATTATTATTGATGATGATGATGATTTGTTGTTGTTGTTAATCTCACGGGACCCAGAGTGGCTTACAACATATTAAAATCATGTAAACAACAATCCAAATACATCAATAAGTATAAAAAATAATAAACAGTTTAAAACAAACAATAATATACATTCCCATTCTTGTGGCATCATGTCAGATTATATTTCACTTTAATTTAATTAATTAATAATTAACAACAATTAACCCAGGCTTTACTTTAATTTTTTTTTTGAAATGCAATAGTTTACAGTGGGGGAGAGATCTTTCCATGTTCAGTTTCCAATTGCCTTCCCAGTCGCTTCTTGTGAAGTTGTAAATACAGGTACTTGAAAGGCTCAGGCAGCCTCTGAGCTCTATTTCAGAAATCCAGATCGCCTCCATTTAAAGCTGTGTGCAGACACTGTTCTTATTTTGACAGTGGGTGGCAGCGACATACTACATTAATAATTTCTGGAGGTTTTATAATTATTTTGTCATATGCTTTCAAGTCAATTCCAGTTTATAGCGACTGTCCTAGAGTTTTCTTGGAAAGATTTTTTTCTGAGGTTTTCTATTGCATTCCGTCAAGAATGAGAGAATGGTGAAGGGCATCTGCCTGCGTCATCATTGTATCTTCTATTTAATAAATATTCCCTTTCTGGTTATTCACTGCTTATAACTATCATTGCAACAAGGCAATTTACCAATAATATAGGAATCTATAACATAATTTTAAAATTCTCCCCTTAGGGCTTGCCCATGTCCATAATGAAATTGTAGCTTTGTTATATGTTTTAAATATGCATGCATTTTTTTGCCACATTTCACTGTTCTGGAGGCTCGTAGTTGGCCAGAATAGTGAGTGAGTGTGCGTGTGTGTGTATGTTTGTATACACACCATATTTACTCAAGGCTCCTCCCCCCTCTATTTCTTTCCCATACCTGCTCCTCTGCAAGACCATCCCTCTCACAATTCACAAACCCACCTCCCTGTCCCCTCTTTTACTACCCCTACCCCCCTTTATTTCTTCTTTTTTTCCTACCCACTCCAATTTTAAATTTCCCAATTTTTATTTTTATTTTTTGTTGCAAAAACTATTAATAAAAATACTTAAGGCTAATGTTCACCTTTTTTGGATAAACATATATTCAAATTAATTAGGGTATGTATTAGATTCAGTGGTGCATTAGAAGTGCAACTTTGTATAAGGTGCCCCCCCCCTTCCTTACCTGCAATGCTGCTGGAGGAGCATCAACCCTTTAATATGCTGTGCCGCTGCTGCCCAGACAGCAGGATCCCCGGGCTGGCTAAACAAAGGGTCAGCCTACATTCTCAAAGTTCCTGGAGGGGATCCCCAACCAGACAAATGGCTCCCCCATTTTTCATTCCATGTCACCCATCAAAGTTATGAAATTGATAGCTACAAGAGTATGTTTATAATGAAAATTGAACTGATGGGTGATTTGGGAGGGTGAAAAGATGGTCAAAACCTGTATACCAAGATGAGCTCTGGGAAAGTCTTATTTTTGACCTGGACAAGCCTTTTTGGACCTGGGAAGGAGAGAATTTAAGAGTTATTTACTTGGCAGATTAATGTATATCGGTACATCGTGAAGCCTTTAAATATTCCCTGAGTGGATTGGAGTGAAGCTTGCAATTTCACTGCCAGGCATTCAGAGAGTCCTGCCTCATTTAACTGATGATTGAGCACCTTCTTCCAGGCTTATGAAATGGTTCAAGGGCCTGGGGAAGAAGACAACAAGCAGCTCCCTGCTGCTTGGCACAGCCTGAAACAATCAGTTGGGCATTGCATGTTTAAGGTATAAGTTTAGCATTTCATCAATAACAGTTAAGAAGATAGTAGCAGTATATTAATAGTTCATGGTGTTAACAAGATGTTGGATACAACAGAAAATAATTTTCAGAGAAAGCCTATACAGAAATCCCACACTTTAAATTACTGTGCACAGTACTGAGCATTTTCCTAATTTTATTCTTCCTTTTCCGCCTCCCTGCTTGTCTTCCTCCTCTTTTATAAGAGTAATCTTTTAATCTCCTCGATGTTGCTCATATTCACACAAGGTATTAGAAGAGATTAGGATCAATCATTGGCAAAGGAATCTCTAGAATATTTATATCACAGTTTCTCCTACAATTATCCTCAATCCAAATAATATTACAACAAATGGGAATGTTATAAAAAGTACTTAGAGGCATTGTGTCAAAATGACGGTTTTGTCTTCCCACTCAATAATTTTAAGAAAGTGACTACAAGTATCTCTTATTTTGTAAAGAAGAGGTATTTAACTGTTTGGGAGACCTGTCTCCTGCATTTTAGGATATTTACATTTGCGTTATTTAGATGCATGAACATTAAGTTTAATGGCATGAACATACCTTTTAAAAAAGGAACACATAATTATGGCATGGGCGTATAATACAAGAGTATGATCCAGTTTCATAGGGATGGGGAGATAATGCTTGTGCACTGCTTTCCATAGCACTCTAACAATCCTCCCAATCTGTAAGCTCTTCTCTTTTAGGAGTTTATTACAACACTGAACATGGCTCGCTCCAGAATTATCTAACAGTAAGAACCCCCTTTCAGGCATGCAACATCATAACTTTGTTGATATCCTTCATGACTGAAGTGGGGAACCTGGTCTATGGATGTATGCCCCAGTTCTGGCATCATTCTGGAACGAGATAGACTTTTGACCACCAATATGAGGCTGGTAGGGAGGTAACCAAGAAAAATGTAATGGACAACCCACACATAAGATGCTAAATGCCTGAGTCAGTATGTGAACCGAACCACAGCCTATTTACCCTTATTATATTTAATCTGTTACTGATCCAAACACTGATACAGCACCACAGTCATCTGATTCTATAGTGGGAGCAACCTAGCATTCCTGGGTGGAAGAGGTCTGAGAAAGTGAATGCACTTCAGGTGAGATCACAGCCGGCCCTAGGTATTTTTCAAGTGTAGGCGAACAGAATTTTGCCCCCCCCCCCAAACCAATCACTGAAAAATAAAAGCGTCGGATAAGCGAAAATGTTTGATAATAAGGAGGGATTAAGGAAAAGCCTATTAAACATCAAATTACATTAAGATTTTACAAATTAAGCACTAAAACATGGTTTACAACAAATCAACAGAAAAAGCTGTTCAATACCTTGCAGAGGCAGGCCACAGGAGACAGGAGTTGCCTCGATGGCGCCCCCCCCACAAGATGGTGCCACAGGCAACTGCCTAGTAGGCCTGGTGGTTGAACCGCCTCTGGGTGAGATATAAATGAAAGCAAGGGATAATTTGAAAGCTTCCAGAGGAAACTGGATGGCCAATCCTGGAAAAAAAAAACTTCAGAATTAGAAGGAATGTACCCTGATATTATAAGGGATGACCTTACATTATGTATTAATAGCATTTTCTGAAGACTGATTTCTACATGCCGCCTCCAACAGAATTCATGCACAAGAAGAAGGTATCAACAGGCTTGTGGGAATATCAAAATTTACAATGAACACCCATGATCTCTTATTATTACCTGCAGGTAATAGGCTTTGCAATCTAATGATATCTAGAGGGTTACATATTCACCCCAGACATTCAGGTCTGGACTTCTAACTGAAGAATTTGGTTGAGTCAAATATCTTAACCATGAAGGTGCTGGCGCATTTAGCACTGCCTAGTTCTGTTTCCTGCATGTGAGCAATAGAAATTACAATGGTTCATTTTATAGCCTTGTCAGGCTATGCAAATTGAATATTTTAATGCCTTTACATCTATTTCATCATGCTTCAGGGATGATATTAAAATGAAAGTTTGCTATTGGTAGGCAGATGAGCACGTGAGTAGTATGACAATTATAAACCTCACAATTATTACATAACTAAGGATCTTGTGGTATGTACTGTATTTATTTTATTTATATCCCGCCCTTCTCACCCCGAAGGACTCAGGACAGCTTACAATAAAGGCACAGTTCGATGCCTTGAACACATATCAAAATATACTCTAAAATCACATCATTAAAACATGTCAATTAAAAAAATTGCTTAAAATCACACAATCCGAAAACATGTCTGGAGCCATTCCAATTGTCATCTGTAATTTTTCATTATTGCACTGAGGAGCTGTGTGGTGAATATATCCAGGTGGAATAATTTGGAATACATTTTTATATTTCATGTGCGTATTGGTTGGATTGCAGTCGGCATTTTTTCTTGGTAGATTCTGCTGAGAGATGGAAAACTACAGGGAAGAAGAGGAAAAGAAAAAATTCAGTCTGCTTCCACAACATTGCACATTATCCATTTACCTTGAAGTGAGACAGTTTTTCACATGACCAGTGTTTATCATTTTTTGTCGCATTTCCTTATAATCTCTACAGTTGTTTCCTGTTATATCTGTCTCCGTTGTGCTTTTTTCCACTCATGGAAATAATCCCATATATCTGGAATAAGGGTAAAATGGTTCAATGAGAAGTGAGAACATGTTACAGCTTTCTATTCACATAGTCTGTATTCATAAGGAATTTTTTTTCTTTCTAAAGTATCTTAAGAACATCCACTTATTATTTTGAGGACAGTTTATGAAAGATATTCAAATAATTTACTTTAAACATTTTACCAAAAACATGCAGCATTGCTATCCCATAGATCAGCTTGGAATAAGATGCAAAAATTGGGCCATTCCTGAAAAAGTTTTTTTTCTGTCATTCTCAGCAATCTGTTCTGGTTGAGGGCAATATGTCATCCAAATATATTAATGTATGGATAGAATCATCAGAGTCACAGCTGAATATGCTTTCATAACCAGAGACAATATATCTTTGATTCTCGGAAGCATTTAGTCATTATCAGGAGATAGAATCAATGTGATTGAGAATAGTCTTTTTTCTATTATAATAAATTTGAAAGTGACCAGGAATGGGGAACATAATGTTCTAGATATTACTGAACTACAAGTTTCCTAAGTTCTTATTGCCTTTGGCTAAATTGTTAAATGTTGATGATGAAATAACATTTAGATGGCCACATGTTCCTCACTCCTGTTATAAGCCAGGAACTCCAACATTACACAATTATAGCACGATGGTTCTACTGTCATGCAACATCCAATAGATGAAAATCCAACTAGATATGGAAGATTAGAGGTCCTTCTAGAAGAACTTTCTGATGCAGGGATGGGGACTAAAGGCTCCTCCAGATGCTGGACTGCATCATCCATCATTTCTCAACATTGGATATGCTAGCTAGGACTGATAATAATAATAACACTTTATATTCTACCCTATTTTTCTTCGTGTACTCTGTGAATGCACACTAATGGAGAAACTGCGCCTGCGCAGGTTCCGACGGAAACTCTTCCAAGCTGAAGTTCAAATTTTGGCGGTAACCACGCCCCCCTTCCCAAGGGGCATATAAGGCAGCCCCGGGCGTCCGCTCTCCAGTTCCTTTTTTTCCGCCGCAAGGTTCACTTCGGACTCTTCGCATGTCTACTACTCGTTTCAAACGCTGCACGCAGTGCGCTGCTAAAATTCCTGATTCCGACGGCCACGCCAAGTGTCTCTTCTGTCTTGGCGAGGCTCATGTGGTCGGTACCTGCCGCTTCTGCCTAGCCATGAAATATAGGCCAGGATAGAAGATAATATTTCCCAATAAGTACAGGTATAATACTCATGCCTTTTGGCAAGTCTAGGTGATTCCAATATAAGATTTTTTGGTATGGATTCTGAAACAAAACAGGAGGCCCTGGCACATGATAATTTAAAAAAAGGGAAAAATTCAATATATAAACCCCTTGCCACCATTTCATTTTTGGTCAACTTTAGATTCGGTTTGGTTATTTGGGCTGCTGATTCAGAAAATTGCATTGAATAGACCACACCAGCTCTAGTTTCTGATACAGAACATATGCCATCTAATAGTCGCCATCTGCTCACCCACAGACAACCATAATAAATAATCCAGAGGTGATGTGGTTTAGCCAATGGAATGGTCAGCTCTGTGGAAAGGAGCAGAAATAAATAAAATAAAATAATAAAGAGGAAGGTTTGTGGACCGGATTTTCATTCTCGTGGCCCACTGTTGGGCTGCGGCCCACAGGTTGAGAACCACTGCCCTATCCCGTGTTTGTCACGCTGCTGTAAAAGGTTCAGGAAAGAAACCTTCTAGAGAGAGCAAAATAAATGGGAGGGGAAAGAAAGAGAAAGAGCAATTCTAGGTGAAGAATGGAGCTCAGGTGGCAGCTGTTCTGGCCCTTCTAATTCCTTAATCCTTCCCAGCAGTCATATGTCTGAGTGTAGCAAGAATTAATGTCATGATCAGACTGTCACTTCTCATGAGGAAGAGCTTGGTCACTAATGTGAAATTGACCAGGGAAAATAGCCCTTTAAATGGTGTGTTTATTAAGCACAGATATGTGGGAGGGAAAGCAGAGGGTGGCTGATCTGCCATCTGTTAGCAATACAAGAGTCTGCGGGCTATTACAGAGCTTGTAAATAAGAGTTTATGTCTCTGTAATTGCTGTTTATTCATGGGAAGATGGTGATGGCATAATTGCTTTGAAACATAAATGCCTCTGTAAATTATAATGGCTGCTAATCATTTGCCACATATGAAATATCTGACAACTCTAAATGGGTTTAGTTTCTAACCCTATATTGAGACTTACTTCAAAACAGGTACAATAACACTGCACTGTGTATTGAAGCTCTTCTTTAAGGGAAGCAGTGAGACACAACATTTGAGAATCTTCCAGAGTTTTGTGGTTACTTCTGGTTTTGGTAAAGGTCCCGTGGGCACAAAATGGACTAAGCAAAGCAAGGATGTGGCAAATTGCATTTGGGAAAAATGTGTATAGGTTGTGTCAGGTCAGTGAGAGGAGATATGGGGTTGAGGAGGTGCAGTGGAGTCTCCCTCTGGCTTGTGGGTTCTGGTTTGCTCACCCTGAGACAATAATATTGTCATCACAAGCTTGAAGCACCACCACATATCAGTCTATCAAGACCAATGTTTTTGGCTCTGAGTGGCAGCTAATCTCCACGGTTTCAAACAGCAGTCTTTCAAAGCTTTATATTTCAGGAAAGAGTTAAATTCCAAGTTTAGTGGAGACCTGCACCTTCTTGTAGCTTGTACATCATATAAGTTGATTTGTTTATCTTTCCTCTTAAGAATTATGCAGAGAGATCCAGTTTTATGGTAGCTAAAGTTGATTTATTTATTATGCCAGAAGCAAATTGAGAATAAAGTTATATAAAAAAAACCACAAAGTTAAAAACTTGGCATTATACTAAATTTCCATTGACCAGAAGCTGGCCACTTCGAGTGCCTCTAGTATCACTGCGAGAAAGTCCTCCATTGTGCATGTAGCAGGACTCAGACTGCATTGTAGTAAGTGGTCTGTGTTTGCTTTTCTCCACACTCATATGTCATGGACTCCACTTTGTAGCCCCATTTCTTAAGGTTGGCTCTGCATCTCATGGTCCCACAGTGCAGTTTGTTCAGCACTTTCCAAGTCGCCCAGTCTTCTGTGTGCCCAGGAAGGAATCTGGTTTTTAGCCTGCCACTTTTAGACGCTCACTTTCTGAGGGTGTTCTTGCAAGTATCTCTGCAGATCTTAGAAAGCTATTTCTTGATTTAAGACATTGGCACACTGGCTGATATCTCAATAGAGGATGGGCCAGAGATGTCACTGCCTTGGTCCTTTCACTACTGGCTGCTGCTTCCAGATGGATATCAAGTAGTACAATACCGGCTAAACAGTATCATTTATCCAGTGGTGTAGGGCATAGACATCCTGTGATAATGAGGCATGTCTTCTTAAGAGCCACATTCACTGTTTTGACATGGTGAGATGTATTCTCACTACGTGGGCATGCGTATGTAGTAGCAGAGTAGCAAAGTGCAAGGGCAGATGTCTTTACTGTATCTGGTTGTGAGCCCCAGGTTGTGCCAGTCAGCTTTTGTGTGATAACTAAAGTTGATGTGCTGAAAGAATGCTTTAATATAAAATACAACATATTTAAAAACATGCAAACCCCTATACTCACTAGAAGAAATACCTTATCACCTATTTCAGGGAATTAACAATACCAGTCTTTAGGCTTCTGGCATAAACAAGACTGATTACCCAATAGTGGTAAGTTTCCCCTTGCTATGGCAACAAACTTTGTGAAGACTACTTGGTGCTTTCTTTTATTTCTGGATCATCCAGATCACAAACCTTCAGGCTAGGCACAGAGCTTAGTGACATTAACTCATTTGGAAGGCATGACATTTTGTCAGAGTCGAAACGCCTGCTTCATGTCCCTGAGATAGTTGTGATAAATATTATCAGCAGCTCTCTGTGTTCTTGTAAAACCGATGGTGCCATGTTGCTTGGTTTATCTTTTGAGTAAAGCTTTTGTATTCTAATTATTGCAGCTTTTCAAGTGTCATTTTAAAAATCTTTCACTAATGTAGGCTATGGTTTTCAGCCACTTCCTGAGTAACAGAGAACTTGCTTTTTCAAAATGGAAGGTGGCTTTTACAAATGAGATGAATATCAATCAAGCAAGAACATTATCAACATTCATTTTGAAAATCTCAAAGTCTAGGGACACAGCCTTACAGGGGGAAGCTGATATCCTCAGTTCATGAGGCATTGGAAGAGATTAGAGATATTAGAATAAAATCTGATGTATGTTAACCTTGAAATAATGTCACTGAATAATCTGAATTACTCCTGAGTAAATGTGCCTATTCATGTCAATGCAGACAGTTCTCACTGAGTTTACTGCAATCAAGGAATTTTGTGGGCTTCCATCTTCAATGCTAAAAGAGCACAGTGAGAACAAAAAAAGAGAGGACAGAACATAAAAAAGTCTCTAAAACATGACTATATGAGCACATTAGAGAATATAAATCAGGTTAATCCACCTGATTTTTTTTTCCTGGAACTGCAGCCATTACTGGAGTGTTTGAGCTTCATTGAGCATTCTTCATTCCCTGTGACATTTCTTAACAAGTACCACTCGTAAGAACTCAGGTTCCTGAATACTAACTGAGTTTTCAGTTAATAGAATCCCTTTGGCACTTTGTAACCAATTTTAATCAAGGGTAGGCACAATGTTTAGTAAGATGGATCATTTTCCTTGGAACCTATTTCATTGAGTATAGGTTGTCTTAATGGAAGGTCTGGTTTATTAAAATTTCCATCCTAAGGATATGTCAGGTGTTTCCGTTTTGTAGCAGTGATAGCACTGAACAGAAAGAGGCAGTAGTGAAAGAAGTGTCCATTAGCATGCAGTTTTACATATAGATTAATGTCACCATGAAGGATATTGTGACATGAATTCCAGTGAAGCCTATACCACTATGGGGCAGTATAGGAACTGTGATGCTAATGAATTCCACAATTAACCAGTTTTTTTTTCCGTGTCAGGAGCAACTTGAGTTGCCTCAGGAGTGAGAGAATTGGCCGTCTGCAAGGACGTTGCCCAGGGGATGCCCGGATGTTTTTTGATGTTTTTACCATCCTTGTGGGAGGCTTCTCTCATGTCCCCGCATGGAGCTGGAGGTGATAGAGGGAGCTCATCCGCACTCTCCCCGGGTGGGATTCGAACCTGGCAGCCTTCAGGTCAGCAACCCAACCTTCAAGTCACTAGGCTTTAATCCACTACGCCACCGAGGGCTCTAATTAACCAGTTCAGACCCAGACATGATTCTCAAGTTCTGAAGTCATCTTAAAGGTTATGCTTGAAAGCTAGAGGAGCAAAGTGGGTAAAAGACTATTTCCTTTTATCACATAATGTCTAAAATTCCCATTCATCAGTGTCTAGAGCAGTGGTTCCCAACCTCTTTTTAACCAGGGACTACTTGACCAGGGACCAATTTGACCACTCTCCAACATTAGTACCAAAAAGGTTACAAATCAGTTTTTCGTCAACTTTAGACTCGGTTTGATTATATGGGGGTGCTGATTCAGAAAATTGCATTGGATAGACCACATCAGCTCTAGTTTCTGATACAGGACATATGCCACCCAGTAGTCACCGTCTGCTTGCCCACAGAAAACCATATTTAATAATCTAGAGCTAATGTGGTCTAGATTATTAAATCCAATCCAATGCATTTTTCTGAATTGGCATCCCAAATAACCCCAGGAACCTAAAAAGCGCCTTTCGAGGGTAGTCAGCCTCTCTCCTCCCAACATCCCCATTGCCTTGGCACTATAAGAGAGTATTGTAAGACCAGTCGCTCTTGTTGCAATGGTGTACTAACAGTGAGGCCGCGAACCATATTTAGTTCTTGGAGACCATTGGTGGTCCACAGACCACAGGTTGGGAACCACTGGTCTAGAGCAAAGATATGTCTGTTTTTCTTTAGAGAGGCTTTGGGCCAATAAGGTGGTATTGTGGAAAGATTTGTAATGCAGGAAGCTCTGGCGGAAGTTGATTATAGAGGCACTCTGGAAGACCTAGTGATTCCTAGAAAGCCAATTATTATTATTATTATTATTATTATTATTATTATTATTATTGACACAATGACGTTGTATGACACAGCAAACAAGATAGATATGCTGGATTTTTTTTGACAAAACCACAAGTCGAACACTTCCCAAGTGTCTAGGACTGTGTGATGTATTTTCGGATGATGCGTGCAGATCCCAGCAGGGTGGCCTTTTGCAGTTGGCAGATCGTAATTTTGTCAATGTCTATTGTTTCCAAATACCGGCTGAGATCTTTTGGCACAGCACCCAGTGTGCCCATCACTACTGGGACCACCTGTACAAGTTCCATCTTGAGGTCCTGATAGCGGCTGAGTTTTTCCTGTTGTTTTTCATCAATGCGACTGTCACCTGGGATGGCAACATCAATGATCCAAACCTTGTTCTTTTCCACAAGTGTGATGTCTGGTGTGTTGTGTTCCAGAACTTTGTCAGTCTGGATTCGGAAGTCCCACAGTATCTTTGCGTGTTCATTTTCCACGACCTTTGCTGGTTTGTGATCCCACCAGTTCTTTGCTGCTGGCAGGTGGTACTTGAGGCATAAGTTCCAATGGATCATTTGGGCTACACAGTTGTGCCTCTGTTTGTAGTCTGTCTGTGCAATTTTCTTACAGCAGCTGAGGATATGATCAATGGTTTCGTCAGCTTCCTTGCACAGTCTGCATTTTGGGTCATCAGCTGATTTTTTGATCAAATTTGCATTTGTTCTGATGGCTTGCTCCTGGGCTGCAAGGATCAGGCCTTCTGTCTCCTTCTTCAGGGTCCCATTCGTGAGCCAGAGCCAGGTCTTCTCCTTATCAGCTTTTCCTTCAATTTTGTCAAGGAACTTTCCATGCAGTGTTTTGTTGTGCCAGCTGTCAGCTCTAGTTTGTAGTGCAGTTTTCTTGTACTGGTTTTTTGTCTGTTGTGTTTTGAGGAGTTTCTGATTTTTGACTTCAATCAAAGCAGGTTCTTCACTTTGCTTTATATATTCTGCCAGGGCATGTTCTTCTTTTTTGACTGCTTGTTTGACTTGTAAGAGTCCTCTGCCCCCTGATCTTCTAGGCAGATAGAGCCGGTCAACATCACTGCGAGGGTGCAGTGAATGATGAATGGTCATGAGTTTTCTTGTTTTTCTGTCCAAATTGTCCAGTTGCAAATTGTCCAGTCAAGGTGGCACCTGCGGGGGGGATTATTATTATTATTATTTATTTTTATAATCCATCTCCATCTCCCCAAAGGGAGTCGGGCAGCTTACATAGTGACCAAGTATACAACTATACAAAATATAAAATAAAAACAAAAAAACACCTACCAACAACATCATAAAAGCATTAGCCACAGAATAAAAGGATAAAAGGATATTAAAGGATATTAATCAAAGCTGCAAAAGTTAAACCTGGAAATGTGGAGGAATACAACTTAGATAAATACCAATATACAATTGTAGTGCAGTTATTCCACTTTAACTGGCATGCCTTCATTCTATGGAATGTTGGGATTTGTAGTTTTGTTGGGAATTCCAAATGCCTTGCCCCAAATTACAGTTCCCAGAATTCCATTGGGTTTTCCCATAGCAGTTAAAATAAAATGTATCATTATAATTCTGTAGTGTGAATGAGTCCGCTGTTTGGAAGCATTCTACTTTGAATGAAGGAAGGAGGAAGGAACCAATAGGAGACTGTCTCATTTTAACACTACATATAATTCTACCTTCATTTGATTTTATTTCACAGATTTATATTTCTCTTGCTCCTACACAAGACTGTAAATAATTGAGGTTTTTTTTTGGGGGGGGGGTATTCAAAACCCATGCAGCAAAATCAGGTTATGCAGCTATAAATCTGAAATAATTGTGATTGATTTGAAAAGGCAAAGCTTCTTCTGCGATATATGTAGCAGGAAGCTTTTGTCTGGAACATGCCAGTTTCAATTTGAGACTGCTGGAGAGAAGTTATTCTGAACATAACTAATCTGATTGAAATTTTATAGGGCTGACAAGAGAATGCCTTCAAACAGATCTGAGTACTGCATCCTCTACAAAACAAAGCTATACAAGGAAAACAGAATCAAGGTGGCTCTTTGTTCTCCAGGATTGCACAAATGCACACAATAGTATTGTCTAGAGGTTTTATTTTTGCTTTTTTGTTTTTAATTTGCTGTCAAACTTAGAAAAAAAATGAAGTTTTGTCTACAAATTTTGGTAGCCAATAGAAAGGAGTGAGATTAAGATGAATCAGAAAACTGGACCTACATAATAAGTAGTGCTTGAAGGCTGAAAGATGATGGAATTAATTTTGTGAATGTTGTGTTCTTTTTGTATGAGTCAAGCTGTTCCCAGTGCATAGGATAATTATGGCAATTTTAAAAATACAGGATTTCTTTTTTAAAAGTGGGATAATTGTCCC
Organism: Anolis carolinensis; assembly: GCF_035594765.1. NCBI lineage: Eukaryota > Metazoa > Chordata > Lepidosauria > Squamata > Anolidae > Anolis > Anolis carolinensis. The sequence continues at coordinate 51,317,435 of NC_085845.1, forward strand.
ATCTCACTGGGACTTTTTACTCTTAACAAAAGCTTTCAAATACGTAATACCTCATTATGAATTCACGGTATGACTGTTGCTTGTCATGGCATTTCTAACCACACCACTAATGAGTAAACAACAGAATCTTATTACATATCGGAACTTACATGATTTCCCACATGCTCCTCAAGTCTTCCGGTTTTTCTTAAAATTAGCAGTAGAGCAAGGCATCAAGATCTCAATGTGGAGATTTGCAGCTGCATCATTATGGTCACCAGATCCAGGCTGGTAAATAAATAAATAAATAAAACTTTATTTATATACTGCCCTATCTTCCGAAGAGGACACAGGGCAGTTTCCAACAAGGCAAAACATTCAGTTGCCAAAAGGAGGCCATACAACAAAGTTAAACATCATAAAACAAAAACAAAAAAATACAATCTTGCTAAAACAATGACAAAATTAAAATCCCATTTCAGTCTGCTCCATCAGACAGATTCAAAATACCAATGGCCAAAGTTTCAGAATGGACATGGGCAACTATGAAAGGCTAGGCAAAGGCTAGTGCGACAGAGTATCATAGGGCCGGGGAAGTGGATAAAGTGCAGAGCGGGGTTCTACTGAGCTAGGGACTAATCATTAGAGGTGTGCGTGAAATTGTTTTCCTTTGTTACCTTTGTACTGTCGTTTTGTTTTGACCGTTTGTTTACACAAAATGAATGGTGACATTTTCGTAAGAAACGAAGAAACGACACGAAAATGAAAGCCTCGGCTATCGTGCTTGCTTTCGTTTTCTTTTCGTACTGACAGAGACCTGCTGCTTTCCCACTACAGCTGATGTGTACCAATGGGTCTTAATAATTTGCATTGTGGCTCATCATGGTGCTTCAGGGGGCTTTTCCTTCCCAGAAGCCCCCTGTGTGGCAGGAAATTCTCCCACCGCCTGGCCTCCTGGCCAATTAGCGGCCCCATTTAAGGTTGCCCGGAGGGCCAGAGTAGGCATTGGGCCTGCTTTTCATTGTTGGGACAGCAGCAGCAAGGACAGCGGTAGAACCCCGCGGTGGACCCAAGCGGCTGCAGTTCTGGTGTGGTATTTCTGTGGCTCTGGGAGGGTGCTTTGGCCTTATGGGGCCATTAAAATAAATAAATAAATAAATATTAATATATAAAAAATAATAAATAAGCCTTTCTTTTCTCTTGAGGCCTATTCAGGGCCTCCGCCGTCTCCTGGCAGGAGGGCTACACCCGGTTCTCGTTAGGGCTCTTGCCCCTGAGGCCTGCTTTGGCAGCCTCCGGCTTGGGGCCCTGCTTCCCCAGGCCTTCTATCGCCCCGCTTTCCCTTGGTTTGGGCCGAAATGCCTTCCATGTGTGGCAATTTTCACCCCTCTAGCCCAAAAACTGAGTGGGGCGGGGTGAGCCTCAGAAGCTTTTCTATTCCAGCCAATAGTCTGAACATTTTCATTTTTTTTTCATTAGCCAGATGAAAATTTGTGTTGTGTAGAGGCCCGTTTTTCATTAGTGGGACACGAATATGAAAATGAGATGACACGAATGAAACTACACAAAATGAACAGCAATTCCACACAAATGCACAATTCTACTAATCATGCTAAAAAACCTGCAGAAACCAGCAGGTTTTCAGGTCCCTACAAAAAGAGGACAGTGTAGGGGCTTGCCTGATCTCTCTGAGAAGAGCGTTCCAGAGTCGGGGGGCCACCATTGAGAAGGCCCTCTTCCTCATTCCTACCAACTGTGCTTGTGACAGTGGTGAAATTGAGAGGAGGGCCTCCCCGGCAATTCTTAGAGCCCGTGACAGTTTGTAAAGGGAGATGCGATCACAAAAATAGGCAGGGCCCAAATTGTTTAGGGCTTTAGAGATCATCACCCGGTACAGCTACAGTTCCTGAAAAATTATTTTTAAGAACCAGAGTTTAAAAGCACCTAAAGGAACGTCTAATACAGCCATCTCCTAATGCCAGAATCCAGAGCAAAAGTATTTCTGATATATAGCCAAATTAGCCATTCCACTTCTGAAAATCCACCATCTTCCATGGTAATAATACATTCTCTTGCTTAAAGCACCCTCCTTTCATCCTTAGTTATGGGCAGCTTCAGTGTATGGTTGTATTCATATAGAAAAAGGTTTTTCCCCAAAATTATGTCTAGTTGTGTCTGATTCTTGGGGTTGGTGCTCATCTCCATTTCTGAGCCGAAGAGCCAGCATTGTTCATAGACACCTCCAAGGTCATGCGGTCGGCATGACTGCATGGAGCACCGTTACCTTCCCGCCAGAGCCATACCTATTGATCTACTCACATTTGCATGTTTTCGAACTGCTAGGCTGGCAGAAGCTGGGGATAACAGTGGGAGCTCACCCCCGCTCCCCGGATTCAAACCGCCAACCTTTTGGTCAGTAAGTTCAGCAGCTCAGTGGTTTAATCTGCTGCGCCACTGCGGGGGGGGGGGGGGCTCCTATAAAATAATAAATCAAAAAGCCATTAAATCCAATATTCTGCTATGCAAGAACACTCAGTGAAAGCACTCTCGGCACATGGCTACCCAACTTCTGTTTAAATCCCCCCCCCCCTAAAACTTCACCACACCTTCAAAGCACTTTAGAGTTGATCAGTCCATAACCTCCTAATGGAACAAGGACATCTCTGGTCAGGTAAATGCTGGGGTATTTTTAATTCACAAAGATCTAAAGCCCCTATTGTGTGGTTTACAGCTAGTGGCAGACCAATTCTGATAAAACCTTCTGTTGTCATATTGGCAGCTGTTGTTGGATGTTCCTGTCTTGTCCTAACCTTTTCCCACCAGCCATCCTGGGATTTAGAATTGTTTTGGAATGATCAGTGTTGAGTCAAAATTATTTATACAGAAATTACATTAGTCATGCCAATATTTTACTAATCTTGCAGTTCCATGTGCTGCTTAGAGGTTCTTTGAAACAGACAAAAGGCTTCTAAACATTCTAAGATCACACAAAATATTTGTCACTTATTTGCCAACCCTGGCTTACAAACCTGCTATGCCTGTTAAATATTGCCTTTTGGTCTCTTTTCAACTTTCCTTCAGAAGGCATATACAAAATTATGACAACAGTTTGTTTGTAGATGGAGAGAGAAAAAAATCAGTTTGTCTGAAACATAATATTAAATTATAAATAATAATATGCTTTGAACCAATTTTAAGCAATATTTTTCTTATCTACCTTGCCTTTATCAACACCATTAGTGGGGATTCCTCCCACCCCAAGTCCCTATTTTGAGATCTGGATGAAAGTTATTCCCACAATATCTGTTGACTGTCGACCAGTGGGAATTTAGCCATTTCTAGTTGTTTTTTTTTTAGTACTCTGACAATTGTTTGCTTTTCTTCAGTTATGGAATCAACAAATAGAGTTTTCCTTAGCTACACGAGGCAGAGCAATAAGTAAAGCAAATAAAACAGGGTCTCCTTCCTTCTCTGGCAGTAAAATATTAAAAACTTATATGCTACTCTTTCATGATAACCCACATCTGTTGAGTGAAGCAGTTACCTCACTCTGGTTCATATTAGGGCTAACCCTGGCTATGTAATATTGAGCATAGAGGAATGAATCCGCTGGTGAGATGGCTTACTGGAAAATAGTTCTGCTTATTTCACTTGCACAAACATGGATATGCACTGGGTTCCCTTGGGCAAGTCATACTCACTTCAGCCTAAGAGCAAGACAATGGCAAACCTCCCCTGAATAAACCTTGCCAAGAAAATCCTAAAGTTACTACAGTAGAGTCTTACTTATCCAACACTCACTTATCCAACATTCAGGATTATCCAACACATTTTTGTAGTCAATGTTTTCAATACATTGTGATATTTTGGTGCTAAATTCATAAATACAGTAATTACTACATCGCATTACTGCATATTAAACTGCTTTTTCTGTCAAATTTGTTGTAAAACATGATGTTTTGGTGCTTAATTTATAAAATCATAACCTAATTTGATGTTTAATAGGCTTTTCCTTAATCCCTCCTTATTATCCAACATATTTGCTTATCCAACGTTCTGCCGGCCCGTTTATGTTGGATAAGTGAGACTCTACTGTATAAGTCACAACAACAACAACACTTGGACCACTTGAGTTTTACTGATTGCAGGCTTACTGTATCTTTCTGTGCCAAACTCCCTTTGTCTCAGAAGGATAAATCCATTGTTACATGAATGAACCAACGTGTTCAACCAGAATTTCCTTCCTAGGCTATACAACCAAAATCTTCTCCAGCAGGTTCTGCAACTCTCCAGAATGGATGAGAGGTACATAGGGAAGTCTGCAGGGAAGGTTTAGTCTACCAACATGGTTTATTTTAGAAATACTATAGGAGAGTAAACAAAGAACATCAACACCATATTTGAAGGGGAATTATGTGATTTGGAGAAATAATTTCAAATGAGGTCTTCTGATTTTTTTATTTAGTTAGGTAAAGATAGGTAAGGTAATTTTTAACATTGTCACAATTTTATACATGCTAAGATATATTATTATTTTTACCCTTTATGACACACTCTATTGATTACATTCCTTTGCAATTCTATACATCTATCCCCATGTTTCCCCAGCAGTAAGACACTGCCTTATATTTATTTTTCCTGACGAAGGCACACTATGGCTTATTTCCAGGGGATGTCTGATTTTTATATCCATGGCCAGTACTCAAACACTCAGATGGCATGATGGCCAGATGTCTCCCTCTATCCGGAGGGGCTGTTGCTCCTACGAGGGAGGGAATGTTGTGGCGCCCGAGCCCTGTGACAGCGAAGTAGCAAGTAGTGCAAGTAGGGCCTAGCAAGTAGTGCTCCAGCATCCTCCTCCGGCAGCAAGTGTGCCGGGGAGGAGCCTTGCAGCTGCGCTGTGGGCAGGGTGGAGGCCCGAGCGGGTCCTGCCCTCTTTGCTTTCTTGCAGTGTTGCCCCTTACCGGGATTTGCCACTGCTCCTGCTCCCTCCATTTGGGAGACTTTGGAGTACCTTGCACCCTTCCCTTGCTTGGGCAGGGAGGAGGAACTGCTGGTGTGAGCTGGTAAGTCAATCATGGCCATGGCAGAGGGAAGGGGCGGCTGTCTTCTTTACCGCTCTGCGCCGGTACGCTGCATAGCCATGCTTATCACTATGTCTTATTTTCAGGGTATGGCTTATGTTGCACAAATGCTTAGAAATCCTGCTATGGCTTATTTTATGGGTATGTCTTATTTTCTGTGAAACACGGTACTTATACCTATCCATTTTCCTCCCTACCCCTTCCTTCCGGGAACAGTTATAACTCTACTCAGTGGTTTAGATTATCTGTTTGATCATTAAGATGTTTTGGTTCAGTTCCTTATATTTTTCTTTCCCTTTCGCTCTGGCTATAAGCTCTTTCCACTTCAACTCAGTTTTCCTTTGGATGCCCATTCATATATTTTGTTCTCTTTGAAATGAGATCTTCATGTACTCATTGATGGTTGTATTGTATTCTTGAAACAGATTTTTTTATTATCTTGTTTCAACAAAAGCCCAACGTATTTCAGCCTTTATAGTATTAATTGGCCTTCCTCAAGTGCTACATGTTCAATCTAATAACAGTTGAAATTTCCAGACTTTCTGAAAACCTTTCTCCATAACTGTTACGCACAAAAAAGGAGAGAAACACTTGACAATCTGTTTCTTCCTTTGCCTTGTGGATCTTAATATGTGATTTCCAGTACCAATTTATGAATCTTCACTTGAAACAATGTCAAATTCCCACTCAACCATGGCCTCACAGGGCGGTTGAGAGTAAGATTATTATTTCTTAGTTTGACTGCCACATATGTAACTAGAAGGTTGTTATGAGCAACACATTCATTGTAGCCTAGCAATCAATTTCATTGATTTGGCTCGCTAAAAGTACATTGCACATTAACTGGGTTGGCGAATTTCTGTCGTCAGTAGAGAGGTAGCATTTTGATGTCATTTCTTAGAGCTCTATTTAGCCAGATGGAACCTATTCTCTGGGCATGAAAACATTCCTCTGTTTGGACCACAGCTTCAAGAACCACCTATTCCAGGGGTCCCCAAACTAAGGCCCGGGGGCCGGATGCGGCCCTCCAAGGTCATTTACCTGGCCCCCGCCCTCAGTTTTATAATATAATATATTGTATATACATATAATATTGATAATAATATTATAATGTAATACAATATAACACCAATAATAATACCATATAATAATATTAATTATATATTCTATGTTACATATAATATTACTAATAATACTACAGTGTAGTGGTATAGTTCAATATAGTAATATATAATGCTAATATTGTGCTATGCTAATAATATAATATATTGTATGTACATATAATTTGTAAGCCACTCTGAGTCCCCTTTGGGGTGAGAAGGGTGTGATACAAATGTAGTAAATAAATGCAGTAAATAAATAATAAATAAATTTTAGACTTAGGCTCACCCAAAGTCTGAAATGACTTGAAGGCACACAACAACAACAACAACGACAACAACAATCCTAATTAACTTGACTATCTCATTGGCCAGAAGCAGGAGCACACTTCCCATTGAAATCCTGATAAATGTATGTTGGTTAAAATTGTTTTTATTTTTAAATATTGTATTGTTCTTTCATTGTTCTTCTTGTTGTTGTTGTTGTTGTTGTTTTTGCACTACAAATAAGACATATGCAGTGTGCATGGGAATTTGTTTGTAATTTTTTCAAATGATAATCCGGCCCCTCAACAGTCAGAAGGATTGTGGACTGGCCCTCGGCTTAAAAAGTTTGAGGACCCCTGACCTACTCAGTAATCATTTTCCCCTTATAGGGCACTGATTCTACAATTACTTTACTCTTTTCAATTTATTTTTTTAAAGTATCAAAATAGTGACCTTTACCTCACAATGTAATTTATATGTATATGTATGTATATTGCATATATAAAAATGCAAATTGCCTATAGTAAGTCAAATTATGTTGATGTAAGGTACCCAAATGGTCTGAAGCATCTGTATGATATGTGTGTATGTGTGTGTGTGTATGCAACTGAGCATGACCATTTGAAGTTGCCATATATGTGAACCTGTGAAGTGGGGAAGGAACCAGGGTGGTTCTGTTGCCACCTTATGTGCATTCAGCATTTGTATGAAATGGGTCTACACAAAATAACACACATTCAGGAACTCTGGAGTGGTCCTGTTTTCCCTCTATACATTCAAAGTAAGGTAAATGGCAATTGATGTATATGTATCCCTCTACCTAATTCAATTATCAATCTTTCTTTTGGGATGGGGACAGCACAGCGAGTTAAACCATCAGCTACGGAAGATCTTGCCAACCGGAAGGTTGACGGTACAAGCCGCGGGCAGGGTAAGCTCCCACCGTTAACCTAGCTTCTGCCTACCTAGCAGTTCAAAAACAGCAACATGAGTAGATAAATAGGTACGCTTTAGCAGGGAGGTAATAAGGTGCCCCTGAAAAACATGCCAGTGGTTCGATCAGCAGGCTCCTCAGCATGGAAGAATGGAACAACAGCACCTCCCCATAGCCAAGTCGAGAACAGCCTTCAGATGCCAGAAACAAAAGAGGGAAGCCTTGCCTCTCTTTATGTATTGTTTCTGTCAATTGTATAATGGCATTGAATATTTGCCATATAGGTAAAGGTAAAGGTTTCCCCTGACGTTAAGTCCAGTCATGTCTGACTCTGGAGGTTGGTGCTCATCTCGATTTCTAAGCCGAAGAGCTGGCGTTGTCCATAGACATCTCCAAGGTCATGTGGCCGGCATGACTGCATGGAGCGCCGTTACCTTCCTGCCAGAGCGGTACCTATTGATCTACTCACATTGGCATGTTTTCGAACTGTTAGGTTGGGAGGAGCTAGAGCTAACAGTGGCCGCTTCCACCGCTCCCGGGGTTTGAACCTGGGGCTTTTCGGTCTCCAGCTCAGTGCTTTAACGCACTTCGCCACCGGGGCTCCTTATATGTACCTGTAATTCTCTCTGAGTTTCCTCGGAGAGATAGAGCAGAATATAAATAAAATATATTATTATGCACAATCTGACTGGGCGTTGCTCTTAAAATAGGCTCTTTCTAAGTCATGTAAACTATGCTCAGTTGAAAGGGAGATGGCACCCAAAAACCTGAAGCTGTGCAAATGCAAATTGTCATTGAAAGGCGTAAAGGCACAAAAATGGTCTTCCCTGAGTTAAGTAGAGCTTATCCTCATTTTTTAAAAATTCCATGGAGAAGTAGAAATATTGGGGGCAGGGAAGAAAGAAAAGCATACCCCTTAGAATACACAGATAGGATAATATTCAGCCAAAAGTATGCAAGATATGAAACTTCTTCCAGTGAAATAGCAGCAGTTTTGTTAGTGTAGTGTTTTGTTTTGGTTTCATCGTGTACATAACCAACATGTTTAAAATCTGTGCAAGAATTAAATGGATAATCATGCTTGAAAATAAATCAAGCAGTAATAGATTGCATCTGCTTAGCTAAAGATATAGGTTTTCCTCTGACATTAAGTCTAGTCATGTCCGACTCAAGGGGTTGGTGCTCATCTCCATTTCTAAGCCAAAGAGCTGGCGTTGTCTGTAGAAGCCTCCATGGTCATGTGGCTGGCATGACTGCATGGAGTGCCGTTACCTTCCCACCGAAGTGGTACCTATTGATCTACTCACATTTGCATGTTTTCAAACTGCTAGAATGGCAGAAGCTGGAGCTAACAGCAGGAGCTCACCCCACTCCCCAGATTCAAACCGCTGACCTTTCAGTCAGCAAGTTCAGCAGTTCAGCGGTTGAACCTACTGCGCCACTGAGGACTTATTGTCATCTTCTTATTGTCATCCAAATAATATTCACTTGAATTAAAAGAACAAGTATGTGTTATTCATTCATTCATTATTTATTTATTTTTATTCCACCTTTCTCCTGATATAGGGATTCAAGGTGCCTAACAATAAATAAAATTAAAACAATGCACTACACTTGTCTAATTAACACAACTTTCCCAGTATAAGTTGAAAGGCGCTGTTTGGTTTTGTATTGTAAATGTGATATGACTGAAAGCAAAAGTTAAAAATGCAGCACACACTTGAGGAATGACTATATTTTTCTTACTTTCTTAACCTTCTTTTGCTCTTGATTTTCAAACAGTATTGCATGGCTAAAGAAAAAGGAAATAGAGCTGATGTGTTCCAGTTCTAGAAAAGATTGAGATGATGAAGTGTTTGACATAGTCTTTCAGAAGTCATGAAGTACTCATATATCAAACGTGTTTAAGTATAACAAGCTTTGGAGTTGAGTGCGAAGTTTTAAATATCTGAAAAAGATTTCAGCATCAGAGACATTTGTCTGAATTGCCTCTAAGGCCAATTTCTGTCTCCATCCATCTAGAATTTTTTGCCCTAACTTTTCAGTTCAGAATCTTTAGCAAGGGTCTTGCAACTTATCCGTGGATTCATGATAACATAATGGCAGAATGATTAAACTGCTGAGAAACACACCCAACACAATTACCTATATGGGTTTCCAAAGATATTGGACTTGTATCTCCAATTAATCATTCTGCATTTACACTGTTAGATACTTCTATCTTTCAGTGAACAGCATGATTGGAAAGATAAAATACTCCACAGTAGCAATTGCTGATTTTAAAAAAGTGTAGGAATGTATACATTCAAGCCTATATCTAGGCATTCTAATTTTATTAGGATTATAAAGCTACAGAAAATTGCAGAGTTATAGAAGATCATTACTCATTTAAAGGTTTTCTAAGCAATCTTGTCCCTCCCCACATTTTCCCCAAAAGTTCAGCACATGACAAGAATGAGGCAGATCAGTATTTCCTTAGGGCCTTATCACACATACCTCAAAAAATGCATTCTTAAATAGGTAACCCATAGCTTAAGCATGCTAGATACTTACTCATGCTATTTCACATGACTGTTTCTTTTCCATTTATATTAAAATAATCCACATGAGATTTATCACACAGTTAAGAATTTATTTCTTCCAATCCATACCAAGCTCCCCTCCATCAATGTATTTCTTTTATTTTTGTAGATCTTATGCAACCACACAACTACGTGGGCTCATGAGATTGCAGTTCTTTCGTCCCAATGGAGGAACATAAAAACATATTTTTGTTCCTATGGAGCTCTGTAGTTTTAAAGTTAAAAAAAATTGTCTTTTAAAGAAACAATAACAGGAAAATGGAAATCATGTATGACTTCACTCACGGTCCTTTTTCTGACTGTCACCAGAAGTGTACTGCCAGTTGTTTAGGCAAAGGAGAACTGAGTGGGAAGAAAAAAAAAACTACCCAAGACACACTCTAAAAGACATATCACTGGCACAGAAGATGAGCTGCAGATAAGTCTACCAATCATGCACACAAAAGTGTGTTTCAGTTGTTTCCCATTTTAAAAAAAGTACTTGTAACAGATTCTTTGCCTTTGAGTGTCTACAAGTGTGCAATGAAATGGTCCTTGCATCGTGTGATAGGACCCATATGCATCACAGGCAGAGTATCAGAGATGAGTTATAATTGTGTGTGATAAGGTCCTTAGACAATTTACCTTTTTATGGAAAATATTTTGGCATCACATTTTTTGTGTTTTGGTATCAGATTATTTCCAACAGAAAGTGTTGATTAAATAAATTACTTAAAGCTAATATCTTATGGGGTTCTAGTTCTTAAGGATGCCTGTGCGTACAGCCGCTGATTTGTGTAGGCTTTACCCCATAGCTCAGTGGTTCTCAATCTGTGGGTTCCCAGGTGTTTTGGCCTACAACTCCCAGAAATCTCAGCCAATTTATCAGCTATTAGCATTTTTGAGAATTGAAGGCCAAAACATCTGGGGACCCACAGGTTGAGAACTACTGCCATAGATATTTATATCTTCAACAGCTGGGAGCACTGTATAGCAAAAACAGCAGAGAGTGGATCGAGAGATCCTCTTGTGGGAGGGAATATCATTCTCTGGGAGCCACCATTGAGGAAACTCTCTTCTGTGTCTTCACCAAACACACTTGTGAAAGCAAAAAGATGAAGGGAAAGTCCTTCCCCTGAAAATCTTAAAACTTGGATAAGTTTAGATCAGGCGATATGGTCATTCAGATAGCTGGATCTAAGCCATATAAGACTTGATTTATTATAATCAGTACTTGAATTGTGACCAGAATCAGATTGATAGCCAGAGTTGTTTGGAGAAGAGAAGTGTCTTCCCTGCAACCTGCACAGAATAGCTCAAGAGGTAAGAGCCAAGATAAATTGGACCAGTGTGCCACCATGCTTTTGAGTAGCTAAAGGCACTATTTATTGCCCATCCAGTCTTAGCACATCTCAATCCTGACTTGCCATTTGTGGTGCATTCAGACATATCAAATGCTACATATGGAGCAGTGTTCTTCTAAAAACCCAAAAAATGGAAGTTGGTACCATGTGTGTATTTATCTAAGAATTTTTTGGATTCAGAGTGACGATGGCATGTGTGAGAGAAAGAGGCATTTGCAGTGAAAGGGGCGCTTATAGCTTGGCAGCATTTTTAGAAGGGGCCAGACATCCTTTTGAGGTGTGGACTGATCACAAAAATCTGTAAGCCTTATAGACAGACACCACAGCGACTAAGCACCAAGCAATTGAGGCAGGCCCAGTTTTTTTTAGTAGATTTTAGTTCATTTTGCATTATTTTTCTGGGAACAAGAATTTCAGCACAGCAGTCATCCATAAGAAATTGTGGGAACTGTTTTTACTTTGCAACAGCTTAGATTAGTGGTTCAAACTCAAGCATGGACTCAAGGCCAAAACCAGCTGGACTCTCACATTCTTCCAGTGACCATCAGAAGGAATGCCCCAGCAACCCCTGGCTGCAGCATAACTTAACAGAGGTAGAACATATAGTAAACTATATGTTTCCCAGACCCTGCAAACAAAAGTGCTATAGCGAGTTCATGACCACAAAACTGTCGGCCACTATGGCTACACAAAAAACCATGGCAATTTGGGTGGCCCAGGTTCAGGAAAGATGTCAAAACATAGGCACATGAATGCCTCACCTGTGCTAGAGCAAAACAAAAATCTGGCAAAACTCAAGGATTTTTGTAGTCAGTGGCTGATACAAGCAGACAATGGAAACAAATTTGCCATGGATTTTATGGCAATACAGCAATCTGGACAGTTGTAGATTTGTACCATTTTGTACCATGCAAGCAAATTCCAACTGCTCCACAATTAGCCAAACTGTTGCTGCAGCATACATATCGACTTCATGGATGTTCTGAATGCATTTTATCCGATTGGGGCCACAATTTACTGCCAAATATTAGAAAGCTTTCCTAAATTTATTAGGCATGCAACAGAGGCTGAGCTCTGCCTTTTAACCAATGACAGATGGGGCTACAGAATGGGTCCAGAAAATGCTCAAGCAGTTTCTGTGCTATTACTTGAACTACCAACAGGATGATTGGGTAGAGTTCCACCTATTTGCAGCAGCCACTTAAAATAATGTTGTGCATCCTAGCACCCACTTCTCAAGCTGTACATAGCCAGGATTTCATTCTTTCCCCAGAACTGCCGGCAACACTATCCACTGGGGAGATACCCTCAGAGTGGAGTGCTAAAATAATGGAGAATTTGCCAATAATTCAGAAATCTCTTCACAAGGCCAAAGCGTATTACAAATGGTTCACTGACCAGAAAAGTGTTCCTCAGTAGGACTTCAAAGTGGGGGAATGAGTGTATCTCTTCTTTTTTTTTTTCTTCAGCATTTGTCCCACTTAATGGCGAGGTCCGCTTTACTGGTTTGCTGGCACCATTTCACCTGATAACACACCTGGTCAGGGTGTATGCCAGCAGTCTTCAGATCATTGTACAACGTGTCCAGTCAACATTGCTTTGGTCATCCCTTTGGTTTCTTGCCAGGCACTTCTAAATCAAGACTAATCTTCCAAATTGACTCGTCTTCACCTTGGAGAGTATGGCCATAACATCTGAGACATGATTCTCTTAGATTGTCAGCAACTGGAGCAATGCCAAAGCATTGCAGGATGTCATTGTTGAAGATGTGGTCAAGGCGTGTGATGCCAGCTGTAAGTCATAGCATCCTCACCTCCATAATACCGAGGCAGCATTCTGCTTTTTTTTTCTTGTTTGCCAACATTCAGCTCTATATGTTAAGGCAGGCGAACCACCATTTTGTTTTAGATTTTTAACTACTGCTTCCTTATCTGTTGTTGATAAGCCTGAGAATGATGGGTTCATTGATGTTTTAGAGAGGATTGTGGAATTGCCTGTGCAATTTTTGGGACCACAAAGTGAGGAAGATTTAAGTCAAGTGAATGACGCTTCTTTCTGTGAGAAAGCTGACTGTGAAAGTGCAGACCTTCAAGGTGAGGTCAAGCAGCCTGAGAGATTAGATAAGGAAGAGTCGATTGGAGAATTAAGCAGTACCGAAGCACTTGGAGATATGGAAATCAACATAGGCCTTCATTTACAGATCAGAGCAGACAATAGATATCATAGGCAGAGCGTTTACATGGGAAAGCTAGGAAGAGATTTCATGGAAGACGAAATGCTTTCATGGGTGTCTTTCCATTGGCAAATTGTTTGCTTTCAAGTTAGTTCAGGCAATGTAGCATTTGGCGTAAGAAGCTAGGCCTGAGTTCCTGGTCCATGTTTCAAGTTAAGTGTTTGGTTTTGGGATTCAAGTATATTGGGAGTTTCCATGTTTCTGTGGTTATATTCAAGATCAAGTTTTTTCTAAGGATACCTTGTGCTTGTGGACTAAGCTGTTATTATGATTTTTGGCTATTCCTGGGTTGTATTACCTTGGAATCTGTTTGAAACATTTGGACTCATGCTGAATTTTGCTTATTGCTAAACCCTTTTTGGATATACTTCCTATTTCCCTATTCCTGTATTTTTCCAATACTTTCAATATTTTATAATAAACTACTTGCTTATATTCTGGACTCTTGCATGGTGCTGTGATCATAGGGGTTTCCAGGCCTGGGGTGCAACACTATCCAAGTAACTACACAAATATTATAGGTCTGCATATTTGAGTATTTAAAAGTAGAAACTCAGGCTATAATAGACGGGAAAAACACTAACTGTTCTGACAGTATGTTGTTTTCCATATCATTGCTATATTCTGCATTTTGATATCCAATGATAGGCTAAACCAAAAGCCTTTCATTACACTTTGTGGAAAAACTTGGGTCTCTTTCATCCTGTTCTGGCTCGAATAGTTACTTTGTCAAAGACTTGACATTTAAAAAAATGGTGGGGAACTGCATATCCTCAATCCCCTTGGCTCGTAGCAGATTGAAATGTGTGACAGCGCAGATCTGACAGTTCTGTTTAAGAAAAAAGTGGACTGACTGACACATGCATTGTGTAAAGAGGCACACCTTGAACGACAGGCTAATTATGAGACACATATTTTGCTAAATGATAAAGAATGATTGACATGGAGAAACTCAGTAACCGAGGTGCATGAGAGACAATGTTTACTTCTCCTTCTTTTTTATTCTTTCCATGTTAAATTAATGATTGTACACAGTTAAATTTGGGACAGGAATTTCACTGTATTAAATATATAATTGAAAATGTAGAAGTATCCAAAGGGCAATTTATCAGAGCAGAAGGGAGGTGAAAAGAAATGTCATTAATATTAAAAGCAGAAGGTGCTTCTAAAGACTTTTCAAACAAAATGACAAAGAAACGATAGGATCTTAGTGTTCTAAAAGTGATCTATCATTCTACCTCATTTCACAAAAGATGATGCCATATTTGAACTCCCTTGCTAGTTTCAGAGTTAGGCGCACAAACGAAAGCACTGTGATAAGAGTTCCATATTGAAAGCATTCAGAATGATGCCTTTTTTCAAATGGGGATAATTCTCCCCATGTATTTGACAATACAGGTCAAATACATACCCATGTGCATATTCAGAGCATATCCATGTTTGATGTCTTTGGGCATTAGCCCTGTGCAACACAGTGTGCTTTATATTTGCCTATCCAGATGAAGTACATTTCACTGAACTCAGTGGAGGTTATTTTTAGGTAAGTGGCCGTGGGAATTCAGCCTCAAACAAGTTATAAAGATCCCCAAAGTGGAGATGTTAATTCTCCCCTGGCAATAGAAATGGTGTCCCTGGAAGCTTCTGGCGACAATGGAGCCGTCCAGAAAACATAATAGTCTTTGAAAAATACACAAGATTTCAAAGATTGTGTAGACATTTTTTCTATTGGCATTTTCCTATTTACTATTGTTAACTGCTGTCAAGTAAGTTTTCATTTATGTTAACCCCATGAATAAGAGACCTGCAAGTCATCCTATCATTGACAGCACTGTTAAGACTTGCAGACTTAGGGCTGTGGCTTCCTTGATTGTACAGAAATATGGCCTTCTTTTTCTCTTCATTTCTATCTTACCAAGCATTGCTGTTTTATAGTGAGTTATGTTTTCTCATGATATGTCCAAAGTACGACAGTGACAGTGAAGTGATCTTTCTAGGGCAGTGGTTCCCAACCTTTTTTTGACCAGAGACTACTCTGATTTTTTTCGTTGTTAGCAGGCACCACAAGGTTCAAGAATAATAAATGGTGTTAATCTAAAAATAAACTTAATAGCAACATGAATTAAGAGTACTATTATGATAGAAAAAGAATATTTTAAATAGAAAATTAAAATTTGGTTTGCATCAATGTGATTTTTGAGCTTGCATCTTCTTTACAAGTTAGATAATCCCGAGACTAATATTATTGCTCAAAGCTACATGCATATCATTACCTACTTTCAATTGATTCCTGGACTTGTTTTTAACTACCAGCAAAGCAGAAAACATAAGAGCATAAGATAGCGCAAGCTCAAATTTTAGTATAAAAATTGTTTTTTTACACCACAACTCCTCAAGAGAATCAGATTCAAATGCATCCTTGCAGTTTCTATCATTTTGAAATTCAATGAGCTCTTCCTGGACTTCTTCTTCAACCTCTCCAACATTAGTACCAAAAGGGTTAAATAAGTTAACTAATCATCATTAAATAAGTCAAAAATTAATATGAATATTGAGGATTAACGGTCAATACAATTACTGAAGCCATCGAATCACTAAACAGCAAAACAGAGTCACTGACACAGCCGAGCAGTTTAACCCGCTGCCTCACCGGGGCAGAAAGTATAGACATTCCTAGCTGTGATAGTTGACAAAGCAGCTGTTGCTTGCAGGGCCGGCCGGAGATATTTTTTGATGTAAAGCGGGGGCGCTGAAAAGCGCCCCCGCCACCGGCGCCCTGGCCCCGCCCAGCGTGCCCTGGCCCCGCCTCCCACGCTGCGTGGGAGGCGGGGCCAGGGCGAATAGTGAGGGGGCGGGGCCAGAGTTGGCCCCGCCCCCCGTGCCCTGGCCCCGCCTCCCACGCAGCGTGGGAGGCGGGGCCAGGGCACGCTGGGCGGGGGGGCGGCGTCAGAGCTGGCCCCGCCTCCCACGTTACCCCCGCTCGCCCGTCTGGCCTTGTGTAGCAGGCCAGACGGGCGAGCGGGGGTAACGTGGGAGGCGGGGCCAGCTCTGACGCCGCTCCCCCCCCCCGCCCAGCGTGCCTTGGCCCTGCCTCCCACGCAACGTGGGAGGCGGGGCCAGGGCACGCTGGGCGGGGGGGGCGGCGTCAGAGCTGGCCCCGCCTCCCACGTTACCCCCGCTCGCCCGTCTGGCCTTGTGTAGCAGGCCAGACGGGCGAGCGGGGGTAACGTGGGAGGCGGGGCCAGCTCTGACGCCGCTCCCCCCCCCCCGCCCAGCGTGCCTTGGCCCTGCCTCCCACGCAACGTGGGAGGCGGGGCCAGGGCACGCTGGGCGGGGGGGCGGCGTCAGAGCTGGCCCCGCCTCCCACGTTACCCCCGCTCGCCCGTCTGGCCTTGTGTAGCAGGCCAGACGGGCGAGCGGGGGTAACGTGGGAGGCGGGGCCAGCTCTGACGCCGCTCCCCCCCCCCCGCCCAGCGTGCCTTGGCCCTGCCCCACGCAACGTGGGAGGCGGGGCAAGGGCACGCTGGGCGGGGGGGGCGGCGTCAGAGCTGGCCCCGCCTCCCACGTTACCCCCGCTCGCCCGTCTGGCCTTTTCTAGCAGGCCAGACGGGCCAGGGCGCACTGGGCGGGAGGCGGGGCACCGTCAGGGCGGTGCCCCGCCTCCCGCCCAGCCTGACGGCGCCCCCCCGGGCCTGCGCCCGAGGCGGCGGCGTCAGCTGCCGCATGAGTGGGGCCGGCCCTGGTTGCTTGTATCACAACCATTGTGACGGCGCGAGTGGCGCCATTTATATGTCAAACTATAAGTTTCAAGATTTGAATTGCTGTATCATGCCTGATTTTGCCCTTACCCTGTAAATGTAGTTGGATTGGTTATTTATATCTGTCAATCAATGTTGTTTGTACCTGTTATATTGCTCACTCAGCTAAACTGTTTGGCTCCACCTCTTCCTGGAGTAGGACTGTGTTTCCTCCTTTTCATTCCACTCTATCGGATGGACGTGAAAGAGAGGCTTGGCTCTGAAAGCCCTTCAAAAGTTACCTCTCAGCACCAATTCTGAGGTTCTTACCCTTGGGACTCACACTTCATGTTCAGGGCCAACCTGAACAACGTTGAGGAGTCTCAAGCGCCTTCACATCAGTCCTTTGGCAACAGAGGAAGACTTGTCTTCAGATATAGGTCATTGGACTGAGGCTGAGTTTGCTCCGGCATTCACAGCCAGAGAAAGTGGGATCTGGACAAGCTTCATGGACTTAAACAATCAAAGACTGTAATGTATATTTTCTTTTACCCCCTTTGTGAAGAATAAACCCAGTTTTTGAGTTAACTACAGTGTTTTGGTCCTTGGGAGTTCCAGTTTCCCTAAAGGAGGGCAAGAAGCAATCCCCTGGGGAAAGATGTCACGTCCATGCCTCTTTCACTAAGAGTTTATAGCCCCAGGCGCGACGGCACAACCATCCTCGTATTAAGTATGGTAATTCACATAAGCTTACCCTTCATAATTTCACAGCTTAAAACTGGGAGATGTGGCCAAGCAACATCAGAAGGTGGTCAAGATGGCAAAAGTTAATGAGGAAAAACTCACAAGTTAGGAGAGGCTGCGGTAATTTGCTTTTGCCTGAGCCTATTGGGATTAGCAAGATTTCCACCCTTCTCTGCTCTCTACTCTTGATCTTGAACTCAGTCTGCAGCAACTGGTTTAAGCAGAGGACAGAGGAAAAGTGAGGGGAGATAGAGAGTGAAAAAATGTTAAGTTATCTCAAAAAGTTGGATGATAGGATTAATATCAGTAAAACTGAGATGACTGGAAGGTATTCGTATTTATTTTTATCCAGTTCAGGCTACATTACAGGGGATGAAAAATAAATGTGTATGAATATCTGTGAGTGTCCACATATTAATAGAATCATAGAATAATAGAGCTGGAAGAGACCACATGGGCCATCTAGTCCAACCCCTGCCATGCAGGAAAAGCACAAAGTACCCCTGACTTCCAGCCTCTGTTTGAAACAGTGATTCTCAACCTGTGGGTCCCCAGATGTTTTGGCCTTCAACTCCCAGAAATCCTAACAGTTGGTAAACTAGCTGGGATTTCTGGAAGTTGTAAGCCAAAACACCTGGGGACCGGCAGGTTGAGAACCACTGGACTTTAAAAGCTTCCAAGGAAGGAGCTTCCACCACACTTTGAGGCGGTGAGTTTCACTGCTGAATAGCACTTACAGTCAGAAAATTCTTCCTAATGTTCATATTGCATCTCAGGATAATGCTTCATACATCTGATGACATGTGTGATATTAAAACATATGTCATTGTAAGCATGTTAATATCTAAGCAGTCACAAGCCTGCCTATGTTTTTTCAGCCACAACAGACTAATACAGATACCCCTTTGGAAACTGTTATAAATGCATGCATAATTTAGACAGATTTGTATGCCCATACACTTACTTGAATTGCCTTTAATAAAATTTAGAATTAATGGAGCTGTTAGATGTGTGTATAAGCTATTTGAACAAAAGTGTATTCCTTTTTATAAGTGTTAAATTGTTAATACTTTCATATTGGTTTAACATGGCCCATAAAGCAGCAGAAATTAACTACATATTTTCCTAGACGATGGCTAAGCTATTGTTAGTTTTAGACTGCGATATACACAGAATATTGATAATACTTTTATACAAGAGGCTTTGGCTGTGGACAGGAGGCTGCAGGAGGGATTCTTTTGTAACAGTATACCGGATTATTGCACCAGTTATTATTATTATTACTAGCTTGGTTACCCAGCTTGCCTGGGTTATTAGAAGAAGTCATTTTTTTTTATTTTACAAAATGCATAGGTTGTGGCTGCACTACAACTCACATCATGACAGATTAACCCCCAAAACTCTATCACTACTTAAAGTTTGTCATGTTGGGCAAATTTGCTCTAGATGTATCATCAGTGTAGTTCAGTATGCCCTCCAGCTGCAGGATGAATCACAGCTCCCACCATGGTGAGACAGTCCCGTTAAATCCATCCAATATGTTCAGTTTGTCATGGGGCTTCTGTGTGCTACGTTATATCCAGGGCCATCATTGCTGGGATCCAGAATGCTCTTTGATTGCAGGTGAACTATGAATCTCAGTACCTACAATGATTATAAGTCAAGGTGAATCCCCCCCCCCCAAACCTCTACAATATTTTTCTTTGGTCATGGGGGTTCTGGGTGCCAAATGTGGTCCAGATCCATTGTCAGTGGGGGTCACAGTGCTCTGACTTGATGCAGGGTGAACTACAACTTTCATCATGTGGAGTCAATCCCCCAAACTCCTCCGGTATGTTTAGTTGTTGCTCAGTTCTGATCTGTTTGTTATGCAGACAGAGTTGAAAAGAGTAGGAAAGGGTAAAGGGAGAGGCAGTGGGCAGAGTCATGCAAATTCCACATCAATGGCGAGAGTAATAAACTCTGGTATGTTTGCTGTATTTTAGGAAACACCTAAAATCTAAGATGAAATTATTGCTGAATGAAAACATTCCTTGGGTGGTGGGCTGTAGTGTTTGGGGAGGATATTGGCAGAGATTGGGCTACATGTTCACTATAACCTGAAATGTCATTGGAGGGAATGCTTTTGGTGACTCCTCAGTACTGTGGGTTATAGCTATTTATGGAAGCGGAAGCCTGTCTGTGGAGGTGGTCACTCCAGCCACATACACACATACATATTTTCACTTTTATTATGTGTATAGATCATCATCATCATCATCTATATCCTGCCTTTCCCCCCATGGGAACTTCCAATTAATAGAAACTGGAAGTGTTTACCAACAGTGACCCATTCACACTTTACAATTATCATGATATTATTTCATTCTAATTACCATGGTTCCATCTTATGGGATCCTGGTGTTTCTTTTTTGGTGAATCCCTCCATTGCTCTATCTGACCCTTCCTAAACTGCTAGTGCTAGTCCTAGGATTTCACAGTACCAAACCATGAATATTAAAGCAGAATAATAGAACCATAGTAGTTACTGTTATTACTAATAAGGGCTGAACTTCAAAAGGAAAAATAAGTTCTCCTTTTAAAAATTTAGCACCCCTTATCCAGAATTCCAAAATCCAAAACACTCCAAATCTCATTCATATGGATGGCTGAGTTAGTGGCACTTTTGCTTTCTGCTAGTTCAATACACACAAACTTAACGTTATGCCCCAAATTCTTAAAATATATAAAATTCCTTCAGGCTATGTGCATGAAACATAAATGAATTTTGTGTTTACACTTGTGTCCCATCTCCAAGATATCTCATTATGTACAAATATGCAAAAACAGCCATTCCAAAACCCCAATCCCCTTTGCTCCCAAATATTTCAGATAAGGGATATTCAAACTGTATTACATGTTATATTTTATTGTAAAATATTATAAGCTACTCCACTACTTTTTTTTAATAACAAGGAATGCAAATTAAACTGAGTTCTGAAGAAATATTCACATACTTGAATTCATTTCTCTCCAGACAATTTTGAAAGGTCAAGGTTGTAAATACAATTTGAGTCTCTCTTATCCATACCAGAGGTTTTTCAGATTTTGAGAATGTTTTTTTTTTTTGGAAGACCTGTATTTGCTTATACATAATGTATTAGGGATGGGGAGTGGGCTAGCTACACCTCCAGTGCCCGGTGATTTTATTTTCTGGGTTTTATGGATTGACTTACATAAAAAGCAAGGCTGCTACAGATTTCGGGAATGTTGGAAAGCTTTGGCTGCCAAACTAAACCACACCACACTCATGTTCTAGCTATTCAATAGATAGAACGTAGAGTTGGACCTGAATCCTGTTTCATTTGTTTCTTTTGTGGTTTTGTACCATTCTGATCATTTGTATGGCACAGAACAGTACAACCTCCTGAGAACAAAAGAAGCAGTGAAACGAAAGGAAAAGGGGAACAGTAGCCATTAGGTTGGCTGATTTTTGGCGCTTGGCTGTAGGACCTGGCTGGCAAGGCCTACAGTCAAGCGCCAAATGCTCGATGGCTCACAGGCCCAGTTTTCAGGGCCTACAGTTGAGCATTGAGCACTAGGCGCTTGACTGTAGGCCCTGCGAGCTGGGCCTATGAGTCATTGAGAGCTCAATGGCTTGTGGGCCTGGCTTGCAAGGCCTACAGCTGAGCATCAGGCCCGCTCAGCTGTAGGCCCTGGCTGGCAAGCCCCGGGGTTTTGCTGCACAATTCCTGAAAAATCTTTGGTTCTTTTTCGGACCTTGGACGGAAAGGCCCATTTGTATAGGCCCCTGTTTCCATAAGCGATGGAAGGAAACGGAAACGGGCCCATACGAATGGTACAAATAGAAACAGACAGTGATTCCATACACATGCACTAGTCTAATAGAAAATGAGTGTGTTCAACTCGTGTTCAACTCAAGGTGCCCTGAAAATGAGGTGCAAAAGGTGAATACAGCTTGAACTGGAAGTGATGGAGCAAGGGCTCCTTGAGAAAACCTCAGTGGGGCTCTAAATATGTAGCTAGTCCCCTTTCCTTAAAGATAGAGGTGGTGGCATCCACAAAAAATGTAGGCTTTTGGTGTTTTTGGATTTCCAGAGAAGGGAGAACCATCCTGGATATGTTGAACACATGGTCTTAAGAGTTAAAATTCATGCACAAGCTCTGATATGGAAGTTGCTCAGGAAACATGGCAGATTCTTATTGCTGTAATGTGAAACGCTGGCATTTATCACCATGAAACGAGAGACATGAACTGGCGATAAAAAGAAAGTGGTAACATTTATAGGTGTCACAAGCCGATTGTTACATTCCTGAAAAATATCGGTTTTGGTAGAAGATAAAATTCAATTTCTTTAGGCAGACATGGGCAGGCAGAGTTTTTATTTGCTTCCATTAGCAAACCAAACCTGATCATTCCAATGTCAAGTGATTGAGCCTGCAGAATCCAAGTGCATAGAGACAATGTGATTGTTAAATCCAGACAGTCAGAAACATTTCATAAGGGCATATCTTGTTTGTAAGACAAAAATGCACAGCAAAGTGTAATATAAACAAATAATTGATCTTTATATGTGATTAAGTTGTGGAGATAAAGTTATTTTAAAAATGTGGAAAGTAACCACCCTTTATCTTTTACAATTATCATTGACAACTGTCACATCTTTGCTTTGCCAGGACTTGCAACAGAGTGTGTGGTACAAGCATGAGCCAGACCTTGAACTGTGTGATATTTTCTTCCACTGTTTGATCAGGCCACATACTCTGTCACTACAATTTATAGTCACCCTGGTTGAGTATTTCTTATCTAGAATTCTGAAATCCCAAATACTCTAAAATCCAAAATGGTCCATATGGGTGGCTGAGATAGTGAAACCTTTGCTTCCTGATGGTTCAATGTGTACAAATGATGTTTCATGTACAAAATCATTAAAATATTGTGTATAAAATCACCAGGGCCGGCCCCACTATTGAGGCACCTGACGCCGCCGCCTCGGGCGCAGGCCCGGGGGGGCGCCGTCAGGCTGGGCGGGAGGCGGGGCACCGCCCTGACGGTGCCCCGCCTCCCGCCCAGTGCGCCCTGGCCCGT